>NC_086318.1:418283796-418621296 GCF_036172605.1 Pelobates fuscus | reverse complement strand
AATTCAATCTTGGCTGTTAAAGTGGCATTGTCACTTTTACGGTCTTTGTATTTTTTTTAAGAGGACCCACCATGGTGATAAAGTAAGATATGCTTGCATGAAGTCCAAATAATATTCTTTAGCAGCCGTAACAAGAATCTGTTGTGTATCATATCAGAAAATAGCTGCTCAGGACAGATTAGTTGCTATTTTTTGCTTGTGTTGAAATTTCAATTGACTTTAGTCATTTGGAGAAAATGTTAAATGTGTCGCTAACAGAAAAGAGGGTCAGATCTATAAAAGTGGAGCAATAACTTTGAAAACCAACTGAATGTTCCTGCTGATTCTTCTGGTTTCCATGGTGATTGCTCCAGGTTTAGAACTTTTCAGCTTTGTGTTGGTAACTATTTAAACAAATCATGCAATACTTCTGTTGTTCTCTCTTTTTCCACACCTGCGGTCTGTCTTGGTTTGAATGTTGTGATTATCATCACTTATTAAGGATTTAATAAAATCTCATTATGTATTTATAGGATAAAAGGTTTACTACAAATGCAATTATAAAGGACTCTCCACCAGCGTGTGTAAAAATGATTTTACTAACGTAGCTTTGGATTATAAACCTTCTGTTCGTAAGAATATATATGCCACTGCCATTAGCTTGCTCCCAGCTTGCATATTTAATCATGTAATGTGAGATAAGTATAATGTATGCACAAACAGACAACCAGGAGATAAGAAAGAATTCTATTCTCAGACCGATGGGGTGTCCGAGATATTATCTGTATGCTTATTATTAGCTTTGTAAACTAAATAAGGCCAAACTAATTCACCCACATTAACTAGAAAGTGTGCACCCCCTCCAGCAGCACTCACCCACACAGTGAGTACAATGCAAAACCAGAAAACAGTGTCGTGCTATTTAACAAACAATATATGTCAGAAAAAATGCTTACAAGAGAAATTATAAAATCTTCTTATTTAAAATTGCACGGTATAGGAGACACAAGCAGGGACAGGAACTCCCAACGGCACAGTAAAATAAATGTTTCATTGCACACAGATAAAATGATGCATACTTGCATAAAAGTGTGTATACACAGCAGAAAACCCACATAAACACAAAAGTCTTTTAAAAACACTTAGTAATAAACAAGAAAGTGATCCCTGTGTCCCGATAGCTACGGTTCCTGGCTCTGCCACCTCATGATGTCAATAAAATTAAATTGGGATTTTTAGTTTTGCCTTTTTTGGTATGGAAAATGTGATCTCTCTTTTTTTTTTTTTTTTAAAATAAGCTTACTTGTGGATGATTTTTTATTATTTGTGAACACAGACTATAATCCCCTATAAGTCACCATTTGTAAATAGAGTGGATGGAGTGGTTAGAAATATATGTAAATATATATAAAATACACTCTTTTAAAAAGCATTACTTTGGATGATTTTACAGTTCTGTGAGATATATATTTCTATATGTATATTATGTTTTATAAGAATATTTTTTAACTATAAGGTGTTTTATTTTTAAATTGCTGTTTTATTTTAATATTGGAGAAGAGACTTGTGTATTTGATTTGATGTAAATTTAATTACTTTTTGGGGATTTGCATAAGTTTGATTGAAAGACTCATGTTACAAACACTGTATCAATCCTCCCCATGACCAATGAAATCTGCTATTCAGGATGAAGTAGAGGAGGAGCCACAGCTGTAAAAGTCAGAGGGAGGACTAGTGATGTCTCCTGACGAAACCTGGAGTGGGGGGGCGAAACGTGTAATGGATTGACATTAGTGTTGTCGCGAACCCGAAATTTTCGGTTCGCGAACGGCGAACGCGAACTTCCGCAAATGTTCGCGAACCGGCGAACCGCGCGAACCGCCATTGACTTCAATGGGCAGGCGAATTTTAAAACCAACAGGGACTCTTTCTGGCCACAATAGTGATGGAAAAGTTGTTTCAAGGGGACTAACACCTGGACTGTGGCATGCCAGAGGGGGATCCATGGCAAAACTCCCATGGAAAATTGCACAGTTGATGCAGAGTCTGCTTTTAATCCATAAAGGGCAGAAATCACCTAACATTGACACCTGTCCTCAAAGCCCAGCCCTGATACACACTTACACGGAGCAGAATAGAGACTGTTCCCCCTACATAGGGTCACTTGGCAGATATGGATTGACACCTGTCCTCAAAACCCCTGATACACACTGACACAGAGCAGAATAGGGACTGTTCCTCCTACATAGGGTCACTTGGCAGATATGGATTGACGTGAAAAAGAGGGGGTAGGAAACCGCGCCTTAGGTGTATAGAGCTAAGTGAATATACAGAAAAAATATATACGTACACAGTATTGGAAGTAGTGGTCTTCTTATACAATATGCCCTCAAAAAAAGGAACATACAAAGGATAATAGTGCAATATGTTAAGTACAATGAGTATATAGGTGAAGAGTAATAACAATTTACCACTCACATATCCCAGAGCTAACCTAGAGCTCTGCCGTTAGTGCGCCTGGACGGAATAATCCCCGTCTGTGGATATGAAGTGGTCGTGGTCTCGAGCGTCTCAGGTGGAATAATATGTGGAGAGACAGAAGACTCTCGATAGTGCAATATGTATTAGTAGAATGAGGAGTGAATAAAGTGATATAAAATCAATACTCACATTTACTAGAGCAGAACTTGCTCTAGTTTCTTTAGCGTAGGTGGTATAGTCCCCACCAAGGAGCAGGATGGTGGCCGATACTGGCAGTGATGATTCTTTTATACAATATGACCTCCGAAATAAAAGGGATATACACAAAATAATAGTGTAGTATGTTTGGTAAAATAGATATATAAATAGATAGTACTAATAGTTATCCACTCACATATCCCAGAGCTAACTTAGAGCTCTGCTGTTAGTACGCCTGGACGGAACAATCCCCGTCTAAGGATATATGTGAAGTGGTGGTGGTCCCAGTCGTCTCAGATGAAATAATATGTGGGGAGACAGGAGAATCCGGATAGTGCAATATGAATTATAAAATAAAAGGTGAATAAAATAATATAAAATCAATACTCACGTTTACTAGAGCAGAACTTGCTCTAGTTTTTTTGGCATAGGTGGTATAGTCCCCACCAAGGAACAGGATGATAACCAGGATGGAAGAAATAAAATTCAAATGTAAAAGTACAAAGAATTTATTTAACAAAAAAGATAAAAATAGATAAAAAGATATATTATAAAAAGTCTTTCAAAGTCCACTTAACGCGTTTCGCCTATCAAAAAGGCTTCTTCAGAAGTGTGGATATGTCCTGAAAGAGTCCGTTTATATATGAAATTCTTAAATGTAGATTCCGTCCTGGTGTGTCTTGATTGGAGTTTCCTGTTTCCTGTATCCATTGGTGAACCGCACGCGTCACACCGGAAGTGACGCGGCATGGAGACATCGAAATTTGCTATGCGTTCCACCAGTGGAACGCAAATGCTACCAGAATGGCAGCACTGCGTTCCGGTGGAGTTGGGTAATAAAATATTACAGGTTAGGTGTATTTAAAAGTATAAACGAGCTGTGCATTGTCTTAAATATCAGTGTGAGTGGGAGACAGTAAATGGCGCGCCTGAAGTGACGCGGCACTACGGAAATCAATCTGACTTGTGCGTTCCAACTGTGGAACGCAAGTGTATGGATATGTCTAGCTATGCGTTCCATCCATGGAATGCAAATAATTTTGCATACGGATTTATATTAATGTTACAAATGAATATAAAAAATGGATATTAAGAAGATAAAAAGCTAAGAAACTATAAGTTGGCAATATAAGTTGATTGAATTATAACAAGCTTTAATCTATTTAGAAAGATATATACCATACAGGATAATAATAGTGTACAGTCTTTGGTGTATCAAATGGTTAATATCAAGGCATGCAAAATATTATATACACAGATAGTCCATATGGAGAAATGGGAGACCCATACATAAAAAGAAATGTATATATATAAAAAAAAAGAGATGTAGCATAAAAGGATACATAGCACAATATATATGTATGAGGTGGGGAATATGATTTCAAAGAGTAGGACAACTGAATATATAAAAATACATAAAAATACAAAAAAATAGATACCTTAAGAATGAGTATGTATATAAACCATATTTGGATAAAAAATATAGATAGAATGAAATAATTGTAATGGATATAAAAAAGAAAAAATATATAAAATATATAGGAAAAATATATTTTATAAAAAATTAAAAAGGTCAAATTTCAAGAAAAAAATGTATAATTTTATAAAAAATTAAAAAGGTCAAATTCTATATTCAGCCCGTTAGGATGTAGAGTGTCCATATTAAACACCCACTCCATTTCTTTCTGTCCTATTTTTTTAATTAGATCCCCACCTCTCCAGTGATTTTTTACTGTAGCAATACCCATAAAAGTAAGGTGTTTGGGATCATTGTTGTGTTTACAAAAATGTGATGATACAGAGTGGTTAATATAGTTATTTTTAATATTCCTACAATGTTCAGCTATTCGTATTTTTAATGATCTGATAGTGCGGCCAATATACTGTAGGCCGCAGGGGCATTCTAACAGATAGATAACATTTTTGCTTTCGCAGGTGATAGTTTCTTTTATTGTATATATTTTGCCTGTATTATTAGATTTAAATGAGTTTCTTCTTTTTTCAGTAGGGTGTGTTTGTTTGCAAGCTATACAACTATTACACTTATAAAAACCTTTATTTAAAGATAAAAAATTCTGGATGTGTTTTTTGTCTCTAGTGTAGTTTTTTGTCAAGTGTATTCTTAGATTTGGAGCCCCCCTAAATATAATTTTTGGTTTTGTTGGAACAATATCTTTTAGAATAGGGTCTTCTTTTAAAAGGTGCCAGTGCTTGTTTACGATTTTTTTCAAATGTCTGTTTTTATCGTTGTAATCTAGTATTATAGGAAGTATTAGGTCTTTCTTTTCTTGCTGCTTCACTTTATGTATAAGGTCTTTTTGACTGACTGTAAGTGTCTGTTGTATATTTGCTTCAATCAGTTTCTCATTGTATCCTTTGTTCACTAAACTATCTTTTATTTTGTTTGATTGTTCAACAAAGATTTTATTATCCGAACAGTTTCTTCTCATTCTAATAATCTGACTCTTAGGGATACTATCCAGCCAGATTTTGTTGTGACAGCTTTTGGTGTCTATGTAGTTGTTAACATGTACATTTTTGAAGTGAGTTTTTGTGTTAATAATATTATCTTTAATATAAATATTTAAATCCAAATATGTAATTTCACTGTTGCTAATTTCTGAAGTTAATATAATACCTTCTTGGTTAGAATTTAAGAATGTGATAAAACGTTGTGCATCGGTAATGGAGCCTTTCCAGATAAAAATAAGGTCGTCAATATATCTGGAATAGGACACCAGATTCGCTGCCCAGCCATGACCACTCCAGACAAATCTTTCTTCCCATTCTGCCATAAATAAGTTAGCATAGCTGGGTGCGAATCTAGTGCCCATAGCTGTCCCTGTATTCTGAAGATAAAAAGAATCCTTAAACCAGAAATAGTTATTGTTTAAAATCAGTTTAATACCTTCTATTAAAAAAATAATTTGATCTTGGACCATAGATTCGTCTCTCTCCAGGATCTTTTTTACTGCTTCACATCCCCTATCGTGTTGGATGATAGTATACAGAGATTGAACATCACATGTAATGAACAGGTAATCTTCTTGCCAAGTAATATTCTCTAATTTTTTTAAAAGGTCTATAGTGTCTTTGAGGTAGGATTTTGTTTTGATGACATAAGGTTGCAGTAAAATATCTATATATTCAGATAAATTTGAAAGTGCAGAACCAATACCGGAGACAATCGGTCGACCTGGGGGTTTAGACAGATTTTTATGAATTTTTGGAAGGAAGTAAATTACAGGGATTTTAGGATGTGTGATATTGATGTATTGGAACTCTTTGTCATCCAAGATACCTGTATCGAGTCCTTTATCTAAAAATGATTTGAGTTCTGTTTTAATGTTCATTGTGGGATTGGCAGATAATTTAGTGTAGGTAGTATGATTATTCAATTGGTTATAAGCTTCTTCCTCGTACTGTTCCTTGGATAGGATGACGAGGCCTCCGCCTTTATCTGCAGGTTTAATGACGATGGTATCGTCATTGTATAGATCCTTGAGAGTCTGTTTTTCTTTTTTGGTTAAGTTAGTCTTGTCTTTGTATTTATTGTTATTTTCTAAAGTGCGGATATCTTTACTGACCTTTTTCTCAAAAATATCTAGGGCACTTTTTATAAGTGTAATAGTTGTATAGCTTGCAAACAAACACACCCTACTGAAAAAATAAGAAACTCATTTAAATCTAATAATACAGGCAAAATATATACAATAAAAGAAACTATCACCTGCGAAAGCAAAAATGTTATCTATCTGTTAGAATGCCCCTGCGGCCTACAGTATATTGGCCGCACTATCAGATTATTAAAAATACGAATAGCTGAACATTGTAGGAATATTAAAAATAACTATATTAACCACTCTGTATCATCACATTTTTGTAAACACAACAATGATCCCAAACACCTTACTTTTATGGGTATTGCTACAGTAAAAAATCACTGGAGAGGTGGGGATCTAATTAAAAAAATAGGACAGAAAGAAATGGAGTGGGTGTTTAATATGGACACTCTACATCCTAACGGGCTGAATATAGAATTTGACCTTTTTAATTTTTTATAAAATTATACATTTTTTTCTTGAAATTTGACCTTTTTAATTTTTTATAAAATATATTTTTCCTATATATTTTATATATTTTTTCTTTTTTATCGGTGTATACTATGACTGTACACTATTATTATCCTGTATGGTATATATCTTTCTAAATAGATTAAAGCTTGTTATAATTCAATCAACTTATATTGCCAACTTATAGTTTCTTAGCTTTTTATCTTCTTAATATCCATTTTTTATATTCATTTGTAACATTAATATAAATCCGTATGCAAAATTATTTGCATTCCATGGATGGAACGCATAGCTAGACATATCCATACACTTGCGTTCCACAGTTGGAACGCACAAGTCAGATTGATTTCCGTAGTGCCGCGTCACTTCCGGCGCGCCATTTACTGTCTCCCACTCACACTGATATTTAAGACAATGCACAGCTCGTTTATACTTTTAAATACACCTAACCTGTAATATTTTATTACCCAACTCCACCGGAACGCAGTGCTGCCATTCTGGTAGCATTTGCGTTCCACTGATGGAACGCATAGCAAATTTCGATGTCTCCATGCCGCGTCACTTCCGGTGTGACGCGTGCGGTTCACCAATGGATACAGGAAACAGGAAACTCCAATCAAGACACACCAGGACGGAATCTACATTTAAGAATTTCATATATAAACGGACTCTTTCAGGACATATCCACACTTCTGAAGAAGCCTTTTTGATAGGCGAAACGCGTTAAGTGGACTTTGAAAGACTTTTTATAATATATCTTTTTATCTATTTTTATCTTTTTTGTTAAATAAATTCTTTGTACTTTTACATTTGAATTTTATTTCTTCCATCCTGGTTATCATCCTGTTCCTTGGTGGGGACTATACCACCTATGCCAAAAAAACTAGAGCAAGTTCTGCTCTAGTAAACGTGAGTATTGATTTTATATTATTTTATTCACCTTTTATTTTATAATTCATATTGCACTATCCGGATTCTCCTGTCTCCCCACATATTATTTCATCTGAGACGACTGGGACCACCACCACTTCACATATATCCTTAGACGGGGATTGTTCCGTCCAGGCGTACTAACAGCAGAGCTCTAAGTTAGCTCTGGGATATGTGAGTGGATAACTATTAGTACTATCTATTTATATATCTATTTTACCAAACATACTACACTATTATTTTGTGTATATCCCTTTTATTTCGGAGGTCATATTGTATAAAAGAATCATCACTGCCAGTATCGGCCACCATCCTGCTCCTTGGTGGGGACTATACCACCTACGCTAAAGAAACTAGAGCAAGTTCTGCTCTAGTAAATGTGAGTATTGATTTTATATCACTTTATTCACTCCTCATTCTACTAATACATATTGCACTATCGAGATTCTTCTGTCTCTCCACATATTATTCCACCTGAGACGCTCGAGACCACGACCACTTCATATCCACAGACGGGGATTATTCCGTCCAGGCGCACTAACGGCAGAGCTCTAGGTTAGCTCTGGGATATGTGAGTGGTAAATTGTTATTACTCTTCACCTATATACTCATTGTACTTAACATATTGCACTATTATCCTTTGTATGTTCCTTTTTTTGAGGTCATATTGTATAAGAAGACCACTACTTCCAATACTGTGTACGTATATATTTTTTCTGTATATTCACTTAGCTCTATACACCTAAGGCGCGGTTTCCTACCCCCTCTTTTTCACGTTACTCTCTCACAAGGTTAGGGTCCTTGTATTGGTTACTGCGGCCTATTATTTCATATAGTGAGCGCCTAAGCCATCCATCTTTTTATCCATCCCAGATATGGATTGACACCTGTCCTCAAAACCCCTGATACACACGGACACAGAGCAGAATAGGGACTGTTCGCCCTACATAGGGTCACTTGGCAGATATGGATTGACACCTATCCTAATGATCCCTGATACACACTGACACAGAGCAGAATAGAGACTGTTCCCTGTCCACAGAGACCATGATACAC
Source organism: Pelobates fuscus (assembly GCF_036172605.1). Classification (NCBI taxonomy): domain Eukaryota; kingdom Metazoa; phylum Chordata; class Amphibia; order Anura; family Pelobatidae; genus Pelobates; species Pelobates fuscus. The sequence continues at coordinate 418,612,579 of NC_086318.1, read as the reverse complement.
ACTGACACAGAGCAGAATAGAGACTGTTCACCGTCCACAGAGACCATGATACACACTGACACAGAGCAGAATAGGGACTGTTCCCCCTACATAGGGTCACTTGGCAGATATGGATTGACACCTGTCCTCAAAACCCCTGATACACACTGACACAGAGCAGAATAGAGACTGTTCCCTGTCCACAGAGACCATGATACACACTGACACAGAGCAGAATAGAGACTGTTCACCGTCCACAGAGACCATGATACACACTGACACAGAGCAGAATAGAGACTGTTCCCTGTCCACAGACACCATGATACACACTGACACAGAGTGTCCGCGTGAAATAGGGCCGTGAGTAATGACGTCACGGGTAGCCTGCCCATAGTATCGCATAGGGTGGAAGAGCTGATAGGACATCTGAAACGTATTGGGATGGAGATGCTTAATTGTTCTCCAAAATGCTTGACACCACCCCATAGTGAATCTCTGCAAACTTTAATACCATCAGAGGAGGAAGAATGTGGCAGCCCACTGGGATTATTCGAAAAATTTCAAATTGATGATTTTCCAGACCCTGGGGTTGACATTATTCCAGATTTACATCTTGTGACCCATGAGGATGTTCCAGGCACTACTTGTGAAATAAAGACAGATAATAAAGTGAATGATCCTTCTCCTTGGGACTTGCACCCTGTCGTTGAAGGTGGAGTAGGCAATGGCAAGAGCATGCTGTGGGTAGTCAGTGCAAACACTCTCTTCCCGGTGAATAATGAGGAGACTAACTATGATGACGTTATTTGCGTTGAAAGTAATGATGCCAGAGATCTTTTGAAACCATATGGAAGGAACGAATTGGTTAAAAGAAAGGCAAGAGACCACCTGCATATAGACAAGAATACGCATAAGAGAAAGAAGAGAACAGGTGAAAAAGAGAAGCTGCAGACTGCCTATCTGCAATAGTTGAGTTATGTCCTGAAGATGTCCGTGTTACCACTGTGCAGACTCTGTTTGATACACTACTGAGGAGAGTCAGAGAAACCCCAGATCTTCACGTATTGGATGAGTCGGTGCGTGGAGTTGCAGAGAACATAGAACAAGAAATATTTAAACTTTTCCTGTGTACTGACAGCAGATATATATAGGGTCACTTGGCAGATATGGATTGACACCTGTCCTTAAAACCCCTGATACACACTGACACAGAGCAGAATAGAGACTGTTCCCTGTCCACAGAGACCATGATACACACTGACACAGAGCAGAATAGGGACTGTTACCCCTACATAGGGTCACTTGGCAGATATGGATTGACAAATCCCTGACAAACAGCTACCACATGCAAGGAAGGCAGCAGGGGCGCAAATGACCCACTCCCGACGCGGGAAGGTAGTGACGACAAATAACAATACAGGACTCTTTAGAGGCCCTGTAATTGTAATCAGTCCACTTGAAATCCTTTAACTTTGATCAATTGGAGGGAAGTCTGGTGCAGAGCCACTGACCCATGCGCAGGGCCAGCCTTAGGCCTTTGGGCGCCCTGTGCAAGAAATCTTCACCCTGTCACACCCATGTGCAAGAAATCTTCACCCTGTCATAGGGTCACTTGGCAGATATGGATTGACAAATCCCTGACAAACAGCGACCACATGCAAGGAAGGCAGCAGGGGCGCAAATGACCCACTCCCGACGCGGGAAGGTAGTGACGACAAATAACAATACAGGACTCTTTAGAGGCCCTGTAATTGTAATCAGTCCACTTGAAATCCTTTAACTTTGATCAATTGGAGGGAAGTCTGGTGCAGAGCCACTGACCCATGCGCAGGGCCAGCATTAGGCCTTTGGGCGCCCTGTGCAAGAAATCTTCACCCTGTCACACCCATGTGCAAGAAATCTTCACCCTGTCACACACACACACACACAGGCAGACAGCCATACACACGCACACACACAACTGCGACTGACTAGGTTTGTCACCTCCTCAAAAGGACGCATGAGCCTACAGGCATTGCGCATGAGCGTCCAGTAACGTGGCAAAAAAATTCCCAGCTCCCCAGAGGCTGTCCTAGAACCCCGGTCATACAAATATTCATTAACAGCTTTTTCTTGTTGGAGCAGGCGGTCGAACATTAGGAGTGTTGAATTCCAACGTGTAGGGCTGTCGCAAATCAAGCGCCTCACTGGCATGTTGTTTCGCCGCTGGATATCGGCAAAGTGAGCCATGGCCGTGTAGGAACGCCTGAAATGGCCACACACCTTCCTGGCCTGCTTCAGGACGTCCTGTAAGCCTGTGTACTTATGCACAAAGCGTTGTACGATCAGATTACACACATGTGCCATGCACGGCACATGTGTCAACTTGCCCAACTTCAATGCCGCTATCAAATTTTTTCCGTTGTCACACACCACTTTGCCGATATCCAGTTGCTGCGGAGTCAGCCACTTTTCCACCTGTGCGTTCAGGGCGGACAGGAGTGCTTGTCCGGTGTGACTCTCTGCTTTCAAGCAAGTCAAACCCAAGACGGCGTGACACTGCCGTATCCGGGATGTGGAATAGTACCTGGGGAGCTGGGGGGGTGCCGTTGATGTGGAGCAAGAAGCAGCGGCACAAGAGGACTCAGCCGAGGAGGTTATGGAAGAGGATGGAGTAGGAGGAGTAGAGGAGGTGGCAGCAGGACTGCCTGCAATTCGTGGCGGTGTCACCAACTCCTCTGCAATGCCACGCATTTCTTGCTTGTCAGCCGTCAGCAGGTTTACCCAATGCGCAGTGTAGGTGATATACCTGCCCTGACCATGCTTTGCAGACCAGGTATCAGTGGTCAGATGGACCCTTGCCCCAACACTGTGTGCCAGACATGCCATGACTTCCTTTTGCACAATCGAGTACAAGTTGGGGATTGCCTTTTGTGAAAAGAAATTCCGGCCGGGTACCTTCCACTGCGGTGTCCCAATAGCTAAACATTTTTTGAACGCCTCAGACTCAACCAGATTGTATGGTAAAAGCTGGCGGGCTAATAGTTCGGACAAGCCAGCTGTCAGACGCTGGGCAAGGGGGTGACTTGGTGACATTGGCTTCTTACGCTCAAACATGTCCTTGACAGACACATGACTGTGGGCAGATGAGCGGGAACTGCTCAAGGCGGGAGACGGAGTGGCGGATGGTTGAGAGGGGGCAAGAAGGACAGCAGTGGTTGACGTGGCTGAAGATGCTGGACCAGGAGGAGGATGGCGGCTTAGAGTAGGCGTGCTGCTTGTACTCATGTGTTGATCCCATAGGCGTTTGTGATGTGAGATCATGTGCCTACGCAAAGCAGTTGTACCTAGGTGGGTGTTGGACCTCCCACGACTCAGTTTCCTTTTGCACAGGTTGCAAATGGCATCGCTGTTGTCCGAGGCAGACACACAAAAAAAATGCCACACTGCTGAGCTCTGCAATGACGGCATTCTGGTGGTGGACACAGCATGCGTTGATTGGCGTGCTGTCGGGCTGACCCCGGGTGCTGATGCATGCTGTCTGACTGTGCCACTAGCTCCTTGCGACGACCCCCCCCTGCTTCCAACTCGTCTCCTCCTCCTCCTCTCTGTCTCCCCATCTGAACTTTCGCCCTGTTCTTCTTCTTGCCGAGCGGGCACCCACGTGACATCCATGGACGCATCGTCATCATCAACCGCTTCACTTGTATCTGACAACTCAGAAAAGGAAGCAGCAGCGGGTACAACATCATCATCATCACACCGTACCTCTATGTGTTTAATGCTGCCTGCCTGAGACATATCACTGTTATCTACATCCTCTAGCAATAATGGTTGCACATCACTCATTTCTTCAAACGGGTGTGTGAATAACTCCTCTGACATACCAAGTAAAGCGGCTGTGGTGCTAGTTTTGGTGGTGGCGGCAGGCGGGTGAGTGCTATCTTGAGAGGTGCCTGAAGCTAAGCTGGAGGAGGATGGTGCGTCAAGGTTCCGAGCGGAGGCTGTACAAGATTGGGTGTCCTGTGTTAGCCAGTCAACTAAGTCCTCAGAACTTTTCAAGTTCAGGGTACGTGGCTTCTGAAAACTGGGCATTATTCTAGGGCAAAAGGGAATCACAGCACCACGACCACGACGGCCCCTGCGGGGTGGCCTGCCTCTGCCTGTAATTTTTTTTGGGATTAGTGGTACTATGCGTGCAAGCTACTGTGAGACCAGATATGATTGGCAATGTGCACTGGAACAGTTCTGCAGAGCACACACTGTAGGCCTGAGACACCCACTTGAAGACAAGTAACTGCTATTCAATCTATAACAGTGAAAAACAAATTTTGGTTTTAAAAGCACGCTATAGAGACACCAAATATGATTGGCAACTGTCAAAGCACGCTGGCACAGGTCTGCAGAGCACACGCTGAAGTAGGCCTGACACCCAGACGCTTGCAGACAACTAACTGCTCTTCTATTACAGTGAAAAAAAATATTTATTTTAAATCTAAAGCTTAACCAATTGTTAAAACAGATATGAGTGGTGGCACTGGGCTAGTGGGCACAGTATCCAATGTGAACCTCACACAGAAGCTGGCAGGCAGGCAACTGCTCTTCTATTACAGTGGAAACAAAATTTTGGTTGTAAAAGCACGCTATAGAGACACAAGATATGAGTGGCAACTGTCAAAGCACGCTGGCACAGGTCTGCAGAGCACACGCTGAAGTAGGCCTGAAACACAGACGCTTGCAGACAACTAACTGCTCTTCTATTACAGTGAAAAAAAATATTTATTTTAAATCTAAAGCTTAACCAATTGTTAAAACAGATATGAGTGGTGGCACTGGGCTAGTGGGCACAGTATCCAATGTGGACCTCACACAGAAGCTGGCAGGCAGGCAACTGATCTTCTATTACAGTGGAAACAAAATTTTGGTTGTAAAAGCACGCTATAGAGACACAAGATATGAGTGGCAACTGTCAAAGCACCCTGGCACAGGTCTGCAGAGCACACGCTGAAGTAGGCCTGAAACACAGACGCTTGCAGACAACTAACTGCTCTTCTATTACAGGGAAAAAAAATATTTATTTTAAATCTAAAGCTTAACCAATTGTTAAAACAGATATGAGTGGTGGCACTGGGATAGTGGGCACAGTATCCAATGTGAACCTCACACAGAAGCTGGCAGGCAGGCAACTGCTCTTCTATTACAGTGGAAACAAAATTTTGGTTGTAAAAGCACGCTATAGAGACACAAGATATGAGTGGCAACTGTCAAAGCACGCTGGCAGGGTTGTGCAGGGCACACGCTGAAGGAAGACCTGACAGAGCCGCTTGAAGGACACTGACTGTCTGCTATTAGCTTACACTGGAAACCTTTTTTCTTTGTAAAAGCACGCTAAAGAGACACCAGATATGATTGGCAACTGTCAAAGCACGCTGGCACAGGTCTGCAGAGCACACGCTGAAGTAGGCCTGACACCCAGACGCTTGCAGACAACTAACTGCTCTTCTATTACAGTGAAAAAAAAATATTTATTTTAAATCTAAAGCTTAACCAATTGTTAAAACAGATATGAGTGGTGGCACTGGGCTAGTGGGCACAGTATCCAATGTGAACCTCACACAGAAGCTGGCAGGCAGGCAACTGCTCTTCTATTACAGTGGAAACAAAATTTTGGTTGTTAAAGCACGCTATAGAGACACAAGATATGAGTGGCAACTGTCAAAGCACGCTGGCACAGGTCTGCAGAGCACACGCTGAAGTAGGCCTGAAACACAGACGCTTGCAGACAACTAACTGCTCTTCTATTACAGGGAAAAAAAATATTTATTTTAAATCTAAAGCTTAACCAATTGTTAAAACAGATATGAGTGGTGGCACTGGGCTAGTGGGCACAGTATCCAATGTGAACCTCACACAGAAGCTGGCAGGCAGGCAACTGCTCTTCTATTACAGTGGAAACAAAATTTTGGTTGTAAAAGCACGCTATAGAGACACAAGATATGAGTGGCAACTGTCAAAGCACGCTGGCAGGGTTGTGCAGGGCACACGCTGAAGGAAGGCCTGACAGAGCCGCTTGAAGGACACTGACTGTCTGCTATTAGCTTACACTGGAAACCTTTTTTCTTTGTAAAAGCACGCTAAAGAGACACCAGATATGATTGGCAACTGTCAAAGCACGCTGGCACAGGTCTGCAGAGCACACTCTGAAGTAGGCCTGACACCCAGACGCTTGCAGACAACTAACTGCTCTTCTATTACAGTGAAAAAAAAATATTTATTTTAAATCTAAAGCTTAACCAATTGTTAAAACAGATATGAGTGGTGGCACTGGGCTAGTGGGCACAGTATCCAATGTGAACCTCACACAGAAGCTGGCAGGCAGGCAACTGCTCTTCTATTACAGTGGAAACAAAATTTTGGTTGTAAAAGCACGCTATAGAGACACAAGATATGAGTGGCAACTGTCAAAGCACGCTGGCACAGGTCTGCAGAGCACACGCTGAAGAAGGCCTGAAACACAGACGCTTGCAGACAACTAACTGCTCTTCTATTACAGTGAAAAAAATATATTTATTTTAAATCTAAAGCTTAACCAATTGTTAAAACAGATATGAGTGGTGGCACTGGGCTAGTGGGCACAGTATCCAATGTGAACCTCACACAGAAGCTGGCAGGCAGGCAACTGCTCTTCTATTACAGTGGAAACAAAATTTTGGTTGTAAAAGCACGCTATAGAGACACAAGATATGAGTGGCAACTGTCAAAGCACGCTGGCACAGGTCTGCAGAGCACACGCTGAAGTAGGCCTGAAACACAGACGCTTGCAGACAACTAACTGCTCTTCTATTACAGTGAAAAATAAATATTTATTTTAAATCTAAAGCTTAACCAATTGTTAAAACAGATATGAGTGGTGGCACTGGGCTAGTGGGCACAGTATCCAATGTGAACCTCACACAGAAGCTGGCAGGCAGGCAACTGCTCTTCTATTACAGTGGAAACAAAATTTTGGTTGTAAAAGCACGCTATAGAGACACAAGATATGAGTGGCAACTGTCAAAGCACGCTGGCAGGGTTGTGCAGGGCACACGCTGAAGGAAGGCCTGACAGAGCCGCTTGAAGGACACTGACTGTCTGCTATTAGCTTACACTGGAAACCTTTTTTCTTTGTAAAAGCACGCTAAAGAGACACCAGATATGATTGGCAACTGTCAAAGCACGCTGGCACAGGTCTGCAGAGCACACGCTGAAGTAGGCCTGACACCCAGACGCTTGCAGACAACTAACTGATCTATTACAGTGAAAAAAAATGATTTCTTTAAAATCTAAAGCTTAAGCTATTGTTACAACAGATATGAGTGGTGGCACTGACTGTGCAAATGGGCAAGGCATCCAACCTGACACAGAAGCTGGCAGGCAGGCAACTGCTCTTCTATTACAGTGAAAAAAAAATATTTATTTTAAATCTAAAGCTTAACCAATTGTTAAAACAGATATGAGTGGTGGCACTGGGCTAGTGGGCACAGTATCCAATGTGAACCTCACACAGAAGCTGGCAGGCAGGCAACTGCTCTTCTATTACAGTGAAAAAAATGATTTATTTAAAATCTAAAGCTTAACCAATTGTTAAAACAGATATGAGTGGTGGCACTGACTGTGCAAATGGGCAAGGCATCCAACCTGACACAGAAGCTGGCAGGCAGGCAACTGCTCTTCTATTACAGTGAAAAAAAAATATTTATTTTAAATCTAAAGCTTAACCAATTGTTAAAACAGATATGAGTGGTGGCACTGACTGTGCAAATGGGCAAGGCATCCAACCTCACACAGAAGCTGGCAGGCAGGCAACTGCTCTTCTATTACAGTGAAAAAAAAATATTTATTTTAAATGTAAAGCTTAACCAATTGTTAAAACAGATATGAGTGGTGGCACTGGGCAAATAGGCACAGTATCCAATGTGAACCTCACACAGAAGCTGGCAGGCAGGCAGGCACCTGCAATTACATTACACAGGAAAAAAAAAAAAAAAAAGCAGCCTGTCCTTACAGCAGAGATCAGATGAGTCCTTCAGGATTGTAGTGGACACTGAATACCCTAGCCTAGCTATCAATTTCCCTATCTAATCAGCAGCAGCTAAACTTTCCCTCCTCTCACTAAGCATGCATCTTTCGAATGAATCGAAAATGGATGCTGGGAGGGAGGTTGGAGGGTGTGGAAGGGAGGGAGTGCTGCTGATTGGCTGGAATGTGTCTGCTGACCGAGAGGCACAGGGTCAAAGTTTGCCCAATGATGACGAATAGGGGGCGGATCGAACTGCGCATGTGTCCGCCCGCCGTGGCGAACGCGAACACGCTAAGTTCGCCGGGAACTGTTCGCCGGCGGACAGTTCGGTACATCACTAATTGACATCATCAGGTGGCAGAGCCAGGAACCGGAGCTACCGGAACACAGGTATCACTTGCTGTTTACCAGCGTTTTTTAAAGACTTTGGAATTTATGTGGGTTTTCTGCTGTGTATACCCACTTTTATGCAAGTACGCATAATTTTATCTGTGTGCTAATAAATCATTTGTTATACTGTGCCATTGGGGGTTCCTGCCCCTGCTTGTGTCTCCTATACCGTGCAATTTTTAATAAGAAGATTTACTGCCATTCTGGATATCAATTCATGGGATTTGTTCTCTCCAAGAAGCCTCAGTTACCCATAGAAACAGTTGATAGGGTTCTGGGACATGTGAGTGTTCTCTACATATGTCTATTTTGTGTATGCGTTTTTTTAGATTTCCTTTTGTAGACATGTTTTTCCTGAAATATTGCTGTACATTAAGTATCAATGCAACACTGCTTTCTGGTTTTGGATTATTCACCTACACATCCACCTACATCACGAGGACAATTTTATAAAATATTTTGAAGGTTGTTTCTGTTCCACAGTGTCAGGATTATAGTTGTTCCAGCACGCAGAATAGTATCACACCTAGGACTAAGGATAACGTCTAACTGGACCCTAGAATGGCCGGACTTAACGTATCGCAGAATAGTCAAAATACTTGCCGAGATCAGGGACACAGAATGAGACACAACGATGAGGAAAGCCAGAAGTCTAGGATACCAGAAGTCAAGGAAGTTAAAACTAAGCCAAAGTCAAATACCAGAAAAAAACACGATCAGGAAAACACTCTCAGATAACCAGCTAGTGGAAACCACAACAGAGCGCTGACAAAAAGGTAATTTGTGTTTAAATAACCCTCCTCAGGCTGTAATTGGCTGTCTCTGACCCCAAAATGTGAGTGTGCGTCTATGACGTGACGCTGCACGCACGTCGGCGCCATCTTTGAGGTGGACGAAGGAAAGTGTCTTATAAAAGGCCGATCTGCAGCGGCCAGCGGAATGGAGGGAGACCAGGTAGCTGCCCGCCGAACCCAAGGTACGTTTAAAACATCTCTGGCTGCGTGGCTGCTTAGTTTGAGTGCAGCCACGCCAGCAGAAATGCCAGGAGCCGCGACACATGAGTTATTTTTAAAATAAGTTACATGAATCCTTTTCAGATCCTAGTTTCTTTATAAGGCATACTTTATCTAGAATATCTGCACAATGTAATGCAGTAGACCAGTGATGGCGAACCTATGGCACGCGGCCTTAGGTTCGCCATTAATGCAGAGTAGGCACCTGCCTGCCCAAAAAGGCAGGCGCCTACTCTGCTTCCGTGTCGGGAGGCAGGGGGAGGGATCTGTGAAGCCGCTCCCCTGTCCTCCCGCGCGATGCTGTGTGGAGCGTTGCCGCGTGTTACCATGGCAACGCTCCACACAGCATCCCGCGGGAGGACAGGGGAGCTGCTTCACAGATCCCTCCCCCTGCCTCCTGACACGGAAGCAGTGCTTACCACCACCGGACCACCAGGGATGACTGTGTCCCCCCCTCCTTCATTAAAGGTAAGAAGGAGGAGGAGGGGGAGAAGATACTGATTTTAAAAAAAGTATATTAAAACATGTTTCCCCCCCAGCAGTAGCCCTACTCCCCCACACACACAGTACCCCTACCCCCCACACAGCAGCCCCACAACACACACAGCACCCCTACCCCCCACACAGCAGCCCCACAACACACACTTCACCCCTACCCCCACAGCACAACACCCTTACCCCCGCCCAGCACCCCTACCTCCTCACACAGCACAGCACCCCTCTCACACACACAGCACCCCTCATACACACACACACACACACACATACAGCACCCCTCACACACACACACACACATACAGCACCCCTCATACACACACACACAGCACCCCCCCACACAGCACACCTCATTCACTTACACAGCACCCCTCATACACACACACCACCCCTCACACACACACACAGCACCCCCACACACACACAGCACCCCCACACACACACACACACAGCACCCCCACACACACATCCCACCCCCCCCACACACACACAGCACCCCCCCCCCACACACAGCACCCCACACACACAGCACCCCTCATACACTTACACAGCACCCCTCACACATACACACACCACCCCTCACACACACACACCACCCCCCCACACACACACCCCACACACAGCAACCCTCACACACACACAGCACCCCTCACACACAGCACACACACAGCACCTAACACAAACACATACACTACACCCCTCAATGCAGTATGTGTGTGTATTCAGCAGTCTGTGTGTGTGCGTATTCAGCAGTCTTTGTGTGTGCGTGTATTCAGCAGTCTGTGTGTGTATGTATTCAGCAGTCTGTGTGTGTGTGTATGTATTCAGCAGTCTGTGTGTGTGTGTATTCAGCAGTCTGTGTGTGTATTCAGCGGACTGTGTGTGTGTGTGTACTCAGCAGTCTGTGTGTGTGTACTCAGCAGACTGTCTGTATGTGTATTCAGCAGACTGTGTGTATGTATTCAGCAGTCTGTGTGTGTATGTATTGCATTTGTTGGAGATACTAATAAATTTATATATTTATATCATTATTTAAAATTTGTATAATTGAACTCTCTGTTGTGTTCTTTTAAAACAAAAGTTGTTAATTAGTTCGGACAACAGTACGAGTTGTTTTTTCTAAACTTAAACCTCAGTATTCAGGTTTAATTGCCGTGTTGGCACTTTAAGGAAAAAAAAGTTGGCATGCATTGCGGTTGGGGCACTCGGGCTCAAAAAGGTTCGCCATCACTGCAGTAGATGCTCCAAGATGTACAATGTTTACATATAATGGACAGACAGATTGATCGCTGTTACATCTGTCCGTTTTGGGATCACCAAGAAAGGCGTTGTCCAGGCAACAAGGTTTAAAAGCAATAAATGTCACTTTTTATTTTTTAAGTCTGTATACCAAATAGGTCCCTTATATGTGGACAGCACCTTCTGCTAGCCCTGCTTTGACAACAGCTGAGAACTTGCACACAAGATACATACGTATCTCCTGCTGCCATTATTAGTGCAAACTATGCATTATCACTAACTGGATGCAGAAGAGGAGCATTTTTACTTTTTTTTAAAGTTTGGTTATGCTCAATTTTGTGTCACTTGTTAAGCGACTGGATTCTTGTTTCCACCTGGACGATACATTAACCAATTCCCAGGATAATTATGCCACACATAAAGTGAGACCTTGAAAGTTATTTAGATAGTATTACATGATGGTACATAACTCTGCAATGGTGCTAACCACATGGAGGTACTCGGAATTAAGAACATACTCATGAGTTAAGATTGGGTCATCCCGACCTCAAATACAAAAAGGACCACACTTATTACATAAACCACTATCAAATAAACCACACTCCTTACATAAACCACTATCAATGCACCACACTCATTACATAAACCACTATCAAAGCACCACACTCCTTACATAAACCACTATCAATGCACCACACTCATTACATAAACCACTATCAATGCACCACACTCATTACATAAACCACTATCAAAGCACCACACTCCTTACATAAACCACTATCAACGCACCACACTCATTACATAAACCACTATCAAAGCACCACACTCCTTACATAAACCACTATCAACGCACCACACTCATTACATAAACCACTATCAAAGCACCACACTCCTTACATAAACCACTATCAACGCACCACACTCATTACATAAACCACTATCAATACACCACACTCATTACATAAACCACTACCAAAGAAACCAGGCTCCTTACATAAACCACTTTCAAAGCACCACACTCCTTACATAAACCACTATCAACGCACCACACTCCTTACATAAACCACTATCAAAGCACCACACTCCTTACATAAACCACTATCAACGCACCACACTCATTACATAAACCACTATCAAAGAAACCAGGCTCCTTACATAAACCACTATCAAAGCACCACAATCCTTACATAAACCACTATCAACGCACCACACTCATTACATAAACCACTATCAAAGAAACCAGGCTCCTTACATAAACCACTATCAAATAAACCACACTCCTTACATAAACCACTATCAAAGCACCACACTCATTACATAAACCACTATCAAAGAAACCAGGCTCCTTACATAAACCACTATCAAATAAACCACACTCCTTACATAAACCACTATCAATGTACCACACTCATTACATAAACCACTATCAAAGAAACCACACTCCTTACATAAACCACTATCAACGCACCACATTCATTACATAAACCACTATCAATACACCACACTCATTACATAAACCACTACCAAAGAAACCAGGCTCCTTACATAAACCACTTTCAAAGCACCACACTCCTTACATAAACCACTATCAACGCACCACACTCCTTACATAAACCACTATCAAAGCACCACACTCCTTACATAAACCACTATCAACGCACCACACTCATTACATAAACCACTATCAAAGAAACCAGGCTCCTTACATAAACCACTATCAAAGCACCACAATCCTTACATAAATCACTATCAACGCACCACACTCATTACATAAACCACTATCAAAGAAACCAGGCTCCTTACATAAACCTCTATCAAATAAACCACACTCCTTACATAAACCACTATCAAAGCACCACACTCATTACATAAACCACTATCAAAGAAACCAGGCTCCTTACATAAACCACTATCAAATAAACCACACTCCTTACATAAACCACTATCAATGTACCACACTCATTACATAAACCACTATCAAAGAAACCAGGCTCCTTACATAAACCACTATCAACGCACCACACTCCTTACATAAACCACTATCAACGCACCACACTCATTACATAAACCACTATCAAAGCACCACACTCCTTACATAAACCACTATCAACACACCACACTCATTACATAAACCACTATCAAAGAAACCAGGCTCCTTACATAAACCACTACCAAAGCACCACACTCCTTACATAAACCACTATCAACGCACCACACTCATTACATAAACCACTATCAAAGAAACCAGGCTCCTTACATAAACCACTATCAAAGCACCACACTCCTTACATAAACCACTATCAACGCACCACACTCATTACATAAACCACTATCAAAGCACCACACTCATTACATAAACCACTATCAAATAAACCACACTCCTTACATAAACCACTATCAATGTACTCCCCATATCTAACACACTATCAAAACACTACACCCCATATATTAAACACTATCAAAACACTACACCCTATATCTAACACACTATAAAAACACAACACCCCATGTATTAAACACTATCAAAACACTACACCCCATATCTAAACCAGTATCAAAACACTACACCCCATATCTAAACCAGTATCAAAACATTACACCCCATATCTAACACACTATCAAAACACTACACCTCATGTATTAAACACTATCAAAACACTACACCCCATATCTAAACCAGTATCAAAACATTACGCCCCATATCGAACACACTATCAAAACACTACACCCCATATCTAAACCAGTATCAAAACACTACACCCCATATCTAAACCAGTATCAAAACATTACACCCCATATCTAAAACATTATAAAAACGCTACACCCCATGTATTAAACACTATCAAAACACTATACCACATATCTAAAACACTATCAAAACACTACACCCCATATATAAAATACTATGAAAGCACTACACCACATGTAGAATGCTTTAAAAAAAAAAACACCACTACATATCTAAAACACTATCAAAGTACTACACCACTATCTTAAACACAATGGTGGAACTAATGTAGTTAGGGCCCTGGTGCAAGAACTTTTTTTGAGTCCCCCTCCAGTGCGATATTCCCAACAGTCATACAGCTCCCACAATGCAATGTAAGCTGGGGACCTACCATAAACCCATCCTTGCAGCAGTTGTGAGCAGTGTTTGTGCGTTTGAATGTAATCATGTTTTTGTACTGAGTATGTGTGTGCGCATGTAGGTAGTGGCGTACATACCGGGGTTGCAGGGGTCGCGACTGCGACCGAGCCTGGCCCACCAGGTGGCCCGGCCGCCCTGCGACCCAGGTATGTACCCACTGGGCCAGCCTCTTCTCCTGGGGGGCCCAGGAGCCGGCCACCTCCGGGTCCCCCGAGGCTGGCCCTGCTGTCACCCGGCTAGCTGGTCCTGCGGGCGCGCGAGGGAGCACTCTCGCACCGCACTGATACCGGAGCCGGAAGATGACACCAGCCAGCCGGGTGACAGCAGGGCCATAAGCACCACTGGACCCCAGGGAATCCCCTCAGCTCTCCCACAGGTAAGGAGGCTGGGGGGATGAATTTTTTTTAAAAAAGTGTGTGTGTGTATGTTAGTGAGTGTATGTTAGTGAGTGTGTGTTAGTGTGTGTGTGTATGTTAGTGAGTGTGTATAAGTGAGTGTGTGTTAGTGTGTGTGTGTATGTTAGTGAGTGTGTGTTAGTGTGTGTATGTTAGTGAGTGTGTGTGAGTGTTAGTGAGTGTGTGTTAGTGTGTGTATGTTAGTGAGTGTATGTTAGTGAGTGTGTGTGAGTGTTAGTGTGTGTGTATGTTAGTGAGTGTGTGTTAGTGTGTGTATGTTAGTGAGTGTATGTTAGTGAGTGTGTGTTAGTGTTAGTGAGTGTGTGCTTGTGTGTGTATGTTAGTGAGTGTATGTTAGTGTGTGTGTATGTTAGTGAGTGTATGTTAGTGAGTGTTAGTGTGTGTGTTAGTGTTAGAGTGTTAGTGTTAGAGTGTGTGTGTGTGTGTGTGTGTGTGTTAGAGTGTGTGTGTGTGTTAGAGTGTGTGTGTGTGTTAGTGTAAGAGTGTGTGTGTGTTAGTGTTAGAGTGTTAGTGTTAGAGTGTGTGTCTGTTACTGAGTATGTTTGTGTGCATCTGTTAGTGAGTGTGTGTCTGTTAGTGAGTGTGTATGTATGTCTGTCACTGAGTGTGTGTCTGTCAGCAAATGTGTGCGTCTGTTCATGAGATTGTGTGTATGTCTTAAGCACTTACCTTTCTCCAGCGCCAGACTCCCTTGGCGCTGGGGATCTCTCCGCCCCGATCCGCCTCTCAGCTCCGAATGCGCATGCGTGGCAAGAGCCACACGTGCATTCAAACCGCCCATAGGAAAGCATTAGTCAATGCTTTCCTATGGACGTTCAGCGTCTTTTCACTGTGATTTTCACAGTGAGAATCGCAGAAAATCCTCTAGCGGCTGTCAATGAGACAGCCACTAGAGGCTGGATTAACCCTCAGTGAAAGAGCTGCAGGGTTAAAACTAGAGAGACCTGGCACCCAGACCACTTCATTGAGCTGATGTGATCTGGGTGTCTGTAGTGGTCCTTTAAGTGTATGTGTTTATGCATGCACTGGCGTACATACCACGGTCGCACTGGTCGCAGCCATATGTTGCGGCCCCAGCCCGCACAAAGTAAGCCTGCGTGGGGGGGGGGGGGGGCATGGATCAGTTTTCGCACAGGGGCCCCATGGATTGTGTGTATGCCACTGCATGTAGGGGTTTATTAATATGTACTGTTGTTATTGGAATGCAGTGGTGTACTTCTATGTAATGTTTGAGTTTGACTAAAGGGGTGTGTTTGTATGTATTGTTAGCTTTTGAATGCGGGTGTACATTTATATGTAATATTGGTGTTTGGATGAAGGGTTACATTTGGATATAATGTTGGCATTTGATTACAGGAGTGTTTTTGCATGTAGTGTTGTCATTTGATTGCTGACATGTATGTTCATATACACATACATACAGTATCTCACAAAAGTGAGTACACCCCTCACATTTTTGTAACTATTTTATTATATATTTTTATGTGACAATACTGAAGAAATGACACTCTGCTACAATGTAAAGTAGTAAGTGTACAGCCTGTATAACAGTGTAAATTTGCTTTGCCCTCAAAGTAACTCAAAACATGGCCATTGATGTCTAAACCATTGGCAACAAAAGTAAGTACACCCTTTAGTGGAAATGTCCAAATTGGGCCCAAAGTGTCAATATTTTGTGTGGCCACCATTATTTTCCAGCACTGCCTTAACCCTCATGAGCATGGATTTAACCAGAGCTTCATAGGTTGCCATTGGAGACCTCTTCCACTCCTCCATGACGACATCACGGAGCTGGTGGATGTTAGAGATCTTGCGCTCCCCCACCTTTCATTTGTGGATGCCCCACAAATGCTCAATAGGGTTTAGGTCTAGAGACATACTTGGCCAGTCTATCACCTTTACCTTCAGCTTCTTTAACAAGGCAGTGGTCATCTTCGAGGTATGTTTGGGGTCGTTATCATGTTGGAATACTGCCTTGCGGCCCAGTCTCTGAAGGGAGGGGATCATGCTCTAGTTCAGTATGTCACAGTACATGTGGGCATTTATGGTTCCATTAATGAACTGTAGCTCGCCAGTTGCCAGCAGCACTCTTGCAAGCCCAGACCATGTCACTCCCACCACCATGCTTGACTTGTGGTGTACTTGTCTGTATTCCTCACCTGGTTGCTGCCACACATGCTTTACACCATCTGAACCAAATAAGTTTATCTTGATCTCATCAGACCACAGGACATGGTTCCAGTAATCCATGTCCTTAGTCTGCTTGTCTTCAGCAAACTGTTTGTGGGCTTTCTTGTGCATCATCTTTAGAAGAGGCTTCCTTCTGGGAAGACAGCCATGCAGACCAATATGATACAGTGTGCGGCATATGGTCTGAGCACTTACAGGCTGACCCCTAACCCCTTTAACCTCTGCAGCAATGCTGGCAGCAGTCATACGTCTATTTCCCAAAGACAACCTCTGGATATGACGCTGAGCATGTGCACTCAACTTCTTTGGTCGACTATGGCGAGGCCTGTTCTGGGTGGAACCTGTCCTGTGAAACTGCTATATGGTCTTGCCCACCATGCTGCAGCTCAGTTTCAGGGTCTTGGCAATCTTCTTATAGCCTAGGCCATCTTTATGTAGAGCAATAATTATTTTTTTCAGATCCTCAGAGAGTTATTTGCCATGAGGTTCCATGTTCAACTTCCAGTGACCAGTATGAGAGAGTGTGAGAGCGATAACACCAAATTTAAAACACCTGCTCCCCATTCACACCTGAGAGTCATATGACATTGGGAGGGAAAATGGCTAATTGGGCCCAATTTGGACATTTCCACTTAGGGGTGTACTCATTTTTGTTGCCAACAGTTTAGACATTAATGGCTGTGTATTAAGTTATTTTGAGGGAACAGCAAATTTACACTGTTATACAGGCTGTACACTTACTACTTTACATTGTAGCAGTATCATTTCTTCAGTGTTGTCACATGAAAAGATATAATAAAATATTTACAAAAATGTGAAGGGTGATCTCACTTTTGTGAGATACTGTACATATGTACACAGATATGCATTGACACACACACAGATACAAGCACTGACACATTGGCACATACAATGATACACATTGATGCTTGCATACACTCAGACACACGCATATACTCACTGACATATACTCAGACACACACACAGATACACACTTAAAACACACTGACATGCACACAAATACACACACTGACACAGTGACACACACACACACTAATAGACATTGATGCATACATACACTTAGACACACATATTTCCTCACTGACATACACATAGATACATACACTGACACACAGACACACACATATAAACACAGTGATACAGATACATCCACTGACACATTGACACACACACGGACACAAACTGATGCATGCATACACTTAGATGCACACATATACTCACCAACATACACAGATACATAGATATAAACACACTGACACACACACAGATGCAAACACTGACACAGTGACACACACACTGAAACGCACTGATGGATTCATACACACAGACACACACATATACTCACTGACATACACACAGATACACACTGACAAACAGATGCACACATATAAACACAGTGACATACAAACAAATACACACACTAACATGTGCACAGACTGATACGCAAATACACACTGACAAATACACATAGATAGGCACACATGTCATAATTCCTATATTCTTATCCACTCTCCTAACATACATTTTATGTTCACAGGGGACTACCCTGAGGTCTTGCTGCTGGCTGAGTCTGAGTGGAGTGTAGGGCATAGTGCTCTCTACGTAGCTGGGAGGCAGTGACCTGCTCTCACTACCTCCCAGGCTACTAAGATTACAGGGGCCTGTTTTGCTGTTAAAAGGTTGCAGCACCCGATTGACACCCCTTGTTCAGCAACAACAACGGGTCCCCTAATCATGCAGACCCTGATGCAGCTACACCAGCGGTAGTTCTGCCACTGCTTAAACACTATCAAAGATACATCACCATCTATCAGCCTATTGGTTATAGCTGTCCCATAAACTATTTCTCCAGTCTCCGCCAGAATAGCTCCATCCAACGACTCTCTCTGGGATATGATCAATGTCCTACCGACCTGGTCATTAAAGTCCAGTTTACAACATTTTCAGTCAAGTCCTTTTTTGTGCTATATTGTTCCTGCTATTTGAAAATTAATGTAATGATGCTCTGATCATTTACGGCTTGGAATATTTTTTCTCCCTTGGGTATTTTTTCTCATTGCAACACAAACATTATTGCTTTTTCTCGTCAACTTTATACTCTGCTTGTTTAGATCGTTATGATACTGTTCATTAAGATAAATTACAAAACCTAATCAACAATTGCATAAAGAGCATTTACTTGAAAATCACACGAGGCATTAAGTGGACCCAAGTGATTTCCATCCAATGAATTATTACTAGACTTTTCGTAGCACTTTATTGAACAAGAACCTATTTAGATGGTTGGAACAATGGGATGAATAGATTTCAGTTTTCATATGTTAATTGCTTTAGAAAACATGTAAATCTTCTTCTCCACTTACATTGTGTTTTACCTAGATTAATGACATAGCTATCATAATAAATCCTAAATTAAAAATATTGAATAGTCTGCAGGTAATTATTTTGTATACAAGGCATAGGAATGGAATCGAACGGGCTCAATGAAAAAGATTGGTGACGTTCATAGCACTATAAAATACTGTACCTTCGCTGTAGACAAAATCTCTCTGGATATCAAATGGCTGAATGTGTACATTAGAGAGGAACAAGGTCACAGTTTTTTTTTGATCAGTAGAGGTTAGACTGATCCTTTCGGTGGCTTCACATTCATAGGACATTCCAATTGGTGTCACCATAAGAGAAAGGTGTTGCCTGCTTGCAGTGTGCCTCCCAGCTAAAAACAAAATATACATAATTGTATTAAAGCTTCAATACGTAACTATGAAAGAACAAACAATCAGCTTTTAATCATTTGCAAACTTCCATCAATAAGGGGAATTGCAGAATTTAATCAGTTGAAATATTGAACCACAAAAATTCTAAATTGAAATTGTACTTATTCCACCATGGCAACCAACAATCTGTTTATCACATGTTTTTCATTTGTAGTACCTACTATAATTTAAAGATATGACTTGTAAAAAAAATAAATAAATATTATTTCAAATAAACTTTAAATATATCAAAACACCTTTATCTTAAAACACATATATCATGAATTCAAATAACAACAACAGATAGCAATTGTCAACAGAAACAGTATGACATTACAACAATATAACTGGTATCACATTTCATACGGACATCATTCTGGATTGAATTGTGCTGGCTGCACCTGATGGGTGGTATTTTGTTCTTTGAAATCAAAGTGTCTGCAGGTGGTTAACCCCTTGTGTGCTACATGTGTGTTTATTCCCCTGGCACACAGAAGATGTTAGGTAATTGGGCAACCATAAGCACTTCAGAAGAATGCTGATACCACTGTGGATTTTAAAGATTATATCATATAATGCAGAGACAGGACATGGACATACTATACACCTTACACAGACAGATGGAAAAGCTCAGTTAGTCAAGAGAGAGCTGCATTGTAGCCAGCAATAGATGAACATCTGGCAGTGATACGTCAGCAGTCGACTGCAAAAATGAGTCAGCGACTGCAGCTAATGTTTCATCTGGCCATATTAGCTCCTATTTTCTTCTCCCCCCCCCCTCCAAATCCCCTCCTGTGCTAATACAGTAATTGTGGGGTTTCACAAATTAAGCAGAGATATTTGTTTTAACAGCAACATAAATCATTTTAAGCCAAGCAGGCCTGGTTTAACATTATATGATGTGTTGAATGTGTGTGCCCACGGTATGGGAGTGAGAATTGCTTTTGAAGTAGTAAGCATTATCTAGGTATTAGTGGAATCCACAATCTTGCAAGAAAATTGTAATTAAGTGTCAAAATGATAGGGTTTAGATACTCACGTCTCGCTCCAGTTTTAAAATTTGTGCGCTCTGAAACATCGTAGGAAAACTGGACTTTATTTATTTTCCAGTTATTGGAATAAGGTTTCATTGGATCATCCTGTTTGTAAAACAAATAAGGGAAGAATTTATACAGTGAAATTCTAAATCCTGCCGATTTGAACATAATTTAAGTGAAGCTTCAGATAAATTCTAGTTATTTGTCACCTTTGAAAAAAAAAAAAGTGAAATATTTTTGGATTCTTTGACTACTACTGGAAACCAATTTCCCAACTCTTCATAGAAGTACAATTAGGAATAACTGGAGGATGAAATTACAATTTAGAATTTCAGTGAAAATTAGTGGGAAAATTCAGTCTATTTCAAGAAAAGAAAAATGATGAAAAAAAGTTTATTTTGTCCAATATTCTTTATATACATTGAGTTCCTTAGAGGATATTATTCACAATCAATGTAATCAGAAAACATCATTAAGTTTGTCCATGCTTGATGTACACAAAATTAATTACATGTTTAATTACCTTTAGGAAAAACAGCTTTAGAGTATAAGCATTGTCTGCCCAGGACAAATGTAGTTCGGACTCATTACTCCAACATTTTCCTTTTATATCCGTATCTCTCGGCAACTGAATGTTCGCTTCTTCTGGATTCCACTATGACACACATATAGCCACACAAAACACAATGAGATCTGAATATAGCTATATCTCATATACTGAGTGTTCATTCATTCTAGATAGAGTAACCAGAGATACAGTGGACTATAAGAGACATTTAATGAGATTAATAGAGCATGCAACCCAGAATTTATTTAATTTCTTTTTACAGTTTTACCTAGCAACACGGGCATTTAAAACACATGTCAACATTAGAATTTTTGAAGATTACATACTGGCAGAAACAACATGCAATATGTGAAAAATACAGTCAGTTACTGCTCTTGTAGTAAATAAGGACTCACATCCACTTCATTGCTGGAAGGTACTTCATATGGCACAAGGATTCTAGCAGAAAATTCGGCCATTAGACACGTTGTCCCGTTTTCTCGAATGGCAAATATATTTTTTTCAGGATTGCTAGACAGACCAGAGAGATTCTCGACTTCTTGTTCGGCAGCATTATGACCCATCATACCTGATGAAGAGAATTCTCACCGTGAGTTTTAAATCAAACAGTGCCAAGCAACCCTGCAGTCACCTCCATTCAAACCACGAGTAGACAGAAGCATGCAGTTACTTCTACACTAATCAGCCCTGCTGGTTTAATAAGCAAATATTCCATCAGTATTTAATATAAATTATGCATAACTCTGGACTCCATTCAATAATAACAGTTGTAATAAGAAGAAATACCTACATAAAATAAGAATGAATAGTTGCAGTCCTAGGATAGTGGTGTCTCCTATGAAATCCATGCTTTTTGGTGAGTTGCTTTTGAGAATGGTCCCAGCTATCCAAATCGTGTGTCTTTTAAGTGGTCGCAGGCTGGGACCTGAGTCCTCTTAGACAGAAGACCCCAAACTGTCTGTAATTCGCATAGGAGAGATACAGGAGCTGTCCAGAGTGCTGAAGTGGACTCCGTGCTGCGATACAAGTCTCCACAGATCAGACGCACACAGAGCTGTCCAGGGTCCTGAATCAGATACACTGTAGCAGATCCGCACAGGAGATGAGGTGCAGGGACTGTCCAGGGTGCTGAAGGCACAAATAGCTCCTGATCACAGCTTCTACAAAGTGCAATATAGTGGATGCAGTACTCTGCACTGTATGGCTAGATGTTCAGTCACTGGTGAGTCAGCCTAGAGAGAAAAGTAGCATTAAGTGGGATTCTACAAATTTTTACATTACCGACTCTACCTCAGTGCCTGACAGAGAGATCTGACAAAATGGAAACACGGTTTGTGATTTACAGAACAGAGAATTCAGATGGAGATAGAAGTGAGGATGTTGCAGTGCAGGCTGGCTTTGATCTCAGCATGTAGAACTAATTCACACAGATGTGTGCAGGGCTGGGGGTGGAGGGTGCATGGCTAAGCCGGTCTATCACTTACCTACCTCGCATTGCTGGAGCACAGACTGCATTTACAGAGAATCTAGCTGATCCGTGAGAAGTTAGACTAACGCCCCCATGGAATAGGTGTCAGGGAGACTGGGATTCTCTCACACAGAATGCAGACATTCTCCAACTGGGGGGAAAGGGAGATATAGCTCGTGTGCAGCAATACATTATATGGTACTGAAAAGTTACACACTGAATATAAACATCATTATAGAATTATATAATCAAATATTCATTCTATATATAAATAATACTATGATATATAATATATACACATACATATATGTAAATACACATTCCCTTCCCTCTATTCATATTTATTAGTTTCATAGTACATTATGGACACAAGGGGAAAGGTCCCTTGGATATGATTGGAAAGAAATGGATACAATTACATGATGTGAAAGTGTGGGTCCAATTCTCACATGTTAGTGGGGAAGTGGCGGATGGGGTGAGGGGGGGGGGCAATGAGGTAGGTACTGCAGTGTTTGCAGGGTGGTTTTCCCAGTCACCTTGAGGGTCACTTTTACATTTCACTCTTGTTTTTTTTTGTGTGTGTGTACTCCTTTTTTTCACTCTTCTAAGCTTTTTTTTTCTCCAGAGCAATTCTGTATCATGCTGAGACTATCACAGCTCTTTTCCAAGAAGCGGTATTAGACAGTAATATGATGGATGCGTCACACTTGTATACAGTATTATTGCTATTCAGAGAGCGGCACTCAATATATAGTGTGGTTTTTAAACATTTTGGGCCGCAGTTTAAGATTTCATGATTTTCCCATATAAAATAGTCATCATAGTCATCATTGTATTTTATAGATATGAGAGTATTACATTTTATGCTATAGCCTACTCCTGTTTTAAAGACTATATATGTGTGTTTGTGAGTGTTTTATATATATATATATATATATATATATATATATATATATATATATATAAAGAGAGAGAAAGCACATTACAATTACAATTATTCATATGGTACCAACATATTCCACAGTGATGTTCAATAAATACATTTACATTTAATAATAACACACAATGACTGACTTACAGTAAAAGTAGGCCCTGTGCAAACTAGCTTTCAATATACAGGTAATAGTGAAGTTTGCATTAAGGAAAAAAGACAAAATAGAACGTCTAGTGGTTTATAATTTGTCTCTAAAATCTGGCTATTTCAGCATTATATATGTTGTCTATATTCAGCCTCTCTATCTTTGTGGATATGCCAGGATGGCAGCTGGGGAGAGAGAATTACACCTGACATATTGGTTTCAATAGTGAATAAATGATTTAATTTACTCCCATTAATCTCACGTAACCCAGGACATGTATATCCATGTGCTGCAATGAGTCAGTCTGCTACAAAGAGTCCACATTGCACAGAATCAAGATTTTTTTTAATGCAGGGTGTGATGTCACCTGCAGAATGGGATTTGAAAACTGGATCTGCCAATTGCAAATGATACATTTGTATCTACAGAGAGAGCAGACCCATGACTTATATCCATCAACTAAGCTGAACTCTCTGGTTTTCTGATTACACTTAGCACCGTTAATGTAGGTCAATGTTTAATCTGTATTGAGAAACATTGCTCAGGACGTATATGCACACATTAAAACAGCTTCTTATTGCACAGATGTAGATGTTAAACAGTCAGTCATGGAAAAACTGGAACAGCATGAGAGTGAACCGGTTCACTGAGTTTAATGAGTGAAAATAAAATCGTGCGCGTGATGTGACGTTGTGCCATACTCTATCCGCAATGCCAAAAGGGAAGTTGCCAAAGCTTTTCATTCCCTTAAGGAAAATGTCTGTTACCCTTTCAAAAAACTGGGACAATTGTCGGCCACATCTGCATTTCTATAAATCAGGATTTTGCAAACAATATAAAAATGTTAGTGATTAAAAACTAGCCATAGATTTTATTTACGGTTTTGTGCTAAACCCAGAAATGTATCCAGAAGCAGTAAGGACATAAATGAATGTACATTACACTTGTTTACTAATTAACGTTAGAATCTTCGAATGTCTCTATTTTAATGTTTAATGTACTGTTGTACAAACAATATTCTCTGATGTCCTGTTTCTTCTTATACTAAGTAACACTTTGTAAGTCACAGCAGGTACGACGGTTTGCTAACAAGAACATTGATGTATCTGCTGTCCCTCAGCGATGTCACCAGTCTTGCAGTCAGCAGAGCACTAGAATTTTCTATATTTTTAAAATTAATTTATTAATTTATTATAGAACAATAGAGCACAGGGTGTGGAAATATTTACAATACTGGCAAGATAGAAGAGGGTTGAATGTGAATGGCTTGATTTTCTCTTCAGTCTGGTGCAGTACCTCACAGTGCCACTAACTTACTGTAGTGCTGTTGCAGGCAGCTGCACTTAGACTGCTACCAGAAACTGACTCTAGCCCTACATTGTTAATTACCTTCCTATTTAGTCCAGCCTTTCCCCTTCACATTTGTAAGATCATTGATTTATGATTGGTCTTTAGTTTCATATGTGGTTGTTTACTCCCATCTGTGTATCCATTGGCCTGCTACCTATGTCCTGTAGGCCACAGTCCACAGACTGTCTCCTTGTATCCTTTCGGTCGGAGTCTACAGAGCATCTCCTTGTACCCTGAAGACCAGAGCCCATAGGCCATCTCTTTGTTTCCTGATGGCCAGAGTCCACAGCCCATAGCCTTGTATTCTAAAGGCTAGGGTCTACAGGCCATGTCCTTGTATCCTGAAGGCCAGAGTCCACAGGCCATCTCCTTGTTTCCTGATGGCCAGAGTCCACAGCCCATATCCTTGTATTCTGAAGGCCAGAATCCACAGCCCATATCCTTGTATTCTGAAGGCTAGGGTCCACAGGCCATGTCCTTGTACCCTAAAGTCCAGAGGTCTGCACAATGTATTTTGAAAGTCTGAGTCCATGAGAACTGCTCTCGTTACCCTGAAGGCCAGAGTCCACAGACCTTCTCCTGGTATCCTAAAGGCCAGAGATCTGCTTCCTGTATCCCATGGCTTACCTTGTATTCTGAAATGTATTCTTCTTTGTTATGAATTTGTGTTACTTTGATCTAAATGGTGACAAGACCTGTCCAATAAGATAGGTGTATCTAAGAAACTGTCCAGTCTGCTCCTTGTAAATATGATCCTAAAAGTATGCATTAATCAGAGAATTGAAAAATGGTAGGGGGCATAATGAACCTTACAAATAAAATTAAAAAGCATCTGGTAACAATTTTATTTATTAGAAAAAATAATGGAGCTGCTCCAACTCTAAGGTCCAATCTCCGAACCATCTCTGTAACAAGCCTCTTCAAATTAACGCTGCAACTTTAAGGTCCAATCCCCAAACCATCTCTGTAACAAGCCTCTTCAATTGAACGCTGCAACTGTAAGGTCCAATCCCCAAACTATCTCTGTAACAAGTCTCTTCAATTGAACTCTGCAACTGTAAGGTCCAATCCCCAAACCATCTCTGTAACAAGCCTCTTCAATTGAACGCTGCAACTGTAAGGTCCAATCCCCAATCCATCTCTGCAACAAGCCTCTTCAATTCTAGTATCAGTTACTGTAATTATACGATTAATTCTCTCTGCCATTATATAAATTCCATTGCTACCTCTTGTCTCATCTCCCCGTTTTTAGATTGTAAATTCACGGGCAGGGCCCTCTACCTTTTATATTGGTCTGTTTATAATGTATTGTCTTTTTCCTAATTGTTCAGCGCTGAGGAATATGTTGGCGCTTTATAAATTCCAGTAATAAATAAATTAAAAATTACATGTGCATTTAGCCTGCTATCAGCTTTATTCAAAGTTTCATAACATGAGTTATCAAACACACTTGTGCACGTGCAGACCCGATCCAGGCTCCTTCATAAGTTTTAAAGAAACAAGTCAGGGAAGGATAACATAGTGTGTTCATACTGTACTAATACTTGGACAGACAGAAGGCAGTAGGTTAGAATGTTTGCAAAGTGTTGCAGTTTTAACCAATTTAGTGCAGGGAGACAGGGGGGAATCCTTGCAACATAACCTCTGCAAAAAAGCATTAGTTCTGTCACTTTAAATGTGTAATTATATCCTTATGTGTTTTAATAAATTAAAAAGTAAGACCAACATTTTTTTAAGTTTTTGAGTTATTTAAATCACATATAATGTTTGGCATTACTATTTTCTGTTCTAAATGGAAAAGTTACATATAGTAAGTTGACATGGCACTCTCACAAATGATGAGATGAGCATTAGCTTCGTCAGATTACAAGTTGAGTGTCTTTAGAACTTAGCTTATGACATTGCAGCTGAATAAACATTTTCAGCTCATTGTTTCTTAAAATGCAACTTTACCCAAAAAACAAAGTAAGTATAGTTATGTAATACTTAGTGCAGAAAATACTAATTAATACAAAACCCTAATTAAGCAACCGTTTGGTGCTGAATTAAATCACTGTTTGGTGCTATATTAGCACATTCGTGGGGCATGTGCTAAACTTGAGAATTAGCATAATGAGAATTAAACATAATGAGACTAACGTATTGAAAGGATTCTCTCACACAATGCCTGGTAAAGTCTAACTGCCAATAGGTGAATCTATTTGTGTTAGATGCACAGACAGTAAATGTAACATCCTGCAGATATTGCTTAGATAAAATACATGGAATACTTACATGGAATACTCAGGGAGCGGCATGTGAAGGGTTAATAGCATTGAATTTCATTGGTCTCCCAGCACTTTAACAGATCAATTCTAGAATGCTCGGTGAGAAGGAAAATGCCCCAATTCACTTCACTCTAGGTATCTGCAGTATAGCTGCTTTGTATGCGTAACTGTTATAGGGACAGTGCCATCTTTTTAAAAAAAAAAAAGGTTTTGGCCGGGCTGAATTTTCTTACCGGCACAAGTCTGTTTATAATCCTTATGCAGGATCTCAATACTCGGGTGCCTCCTTCTTACCTCTCTGTCTGCAGTTTGCCATTCCGTGGGACTCTTTCAACTGATGGATTGTGGCTAAATTAGCTAAGCATCCAAAATGGAACTTTGCTTAAGTCGCCCCTTTTCCAAAAATTGGCAAAGATCACGTTTCTCATGAGAAAAAGTAGAATATTTTTTATATATAACTTAAAAAAACAAAGGTGAATTGGAAAAATAAAAACAAGGACAAAAAATAATTAATTTGAAAGCAAAACGTTAATAGTGACAGGGTCCCTTTAATAGGTTAGACTAAACTGTAATGTTGGAATATAATAAGTTATGTTGGGCCTCTATGGCATCTATTTACAGCAACAGCAGGAACTTTAAATATTAACTTTATAGGCTTTATTATATTTTTTTTACATTTTATTGTTATTGAATATATTGTATTGTAGTTGATATATAATGCATCAGAAATGCCAGCTTGGTGAATTGATTTAATGCTTGTAGCTAAAAATAACAACAAAAATAATATTATTAAAAATACATTTTATGTCATTCAAATACATATTTTTTGCTCCCAAATATTTTCCAGTTTCACTTGAATCTTAAAAAATGTACATTCATAAAAATGGCTTGCCACGGTGGGCTTCCATGACTTTAGTTTGTCCTGGGATGGAATCAAGTGTATTTACCAAAGTATGAATTCTCAGGAATTCAATGTAAATTTAAAGCCGATTTTAAATTTTATGTTACAATAGTCAAAAAAAATAAAAAATTTGTTGAATTCTGTATATAATTCTGTTGAATTCTGTTTATAATTTCAATACAACTGTGAACATGTTAAAAACATCATAGGAGCCCCTTCTTCAACGTACATTAGAAAGATTAACGTGTTTGTACATGTATTAATATTATTTTTTCTTGGGAAGTCCTCTTTATTAAACATATACAGAATTATTCACTTAAGCGAAAGTTTTTTGGGAGATTTACAGTTAATTTCAATGTTAAAGACAAAATAGTCAAACTCTCAAGAATTTTCCAAGACAGCTGTGCATCCAGTTCTGCTGCTTTGGCCTTACATTTAAAATTCCCCCTGAATTCACTTCTAATTCCTGACAATTCTCACGTTAGTCAATGATTCTGATAACCTTTTAGTAGAATGAAAATGATTGCAATTTGTTACAGTTTTTCAGGATTGTTTCTCACTGTGCAGACATGTGATTCCATAACGATGTTTCAGCTCTCACCGAGCTAACGTTACTTTGCAATTAGGTGTTTATGTGAAGCCGCGTTGACATTTATATTTTTCTAGACTTGTTTCATTCTTTGTCTCTCTAGAGCTGCTCTAAGCTACAAATGCATGGTTCATTAGGCTGTTACAATGCAGGCTTTTCAAACATTTGGTAGAATAGTGATCCCTTTATAAATTACTCCTCATGCAGTACGGTACAAAGCAGTGAATTTAAAGTGGGTTGGCCTCTGTAGCTCTGAAAACCATGTGTAACAACAATACGTGTGGAAAAAAAAATCTCTTAAACCAATGAGGCAGTGTTTTTTTGCAGCCTGTGCTACTAACACCGAGCCTGAGATGGACAATAAACCCATGCCCAGCACAATGCTTGGACATAGATTATTAGTTAGAACGAGGATTTCTGGAGACAATGAGGACACGAAGGTGATAACAGCATAATGCACTTTTAAAGTTCATTATTCAATTCTAGAGGAGACCATGCTGGATTTTATCACAAATAGACATTTTGAAAGCACCCCAATAATATGGATTAAAACTAAGAGATACAGCAGAGCACCACACAGATGTAAGTTATAAATACAATATACCAAAGAAAGGGCCTTGAACTTCCATGATAACAAACTGGATTTTGTGAAGATGACTTGGATATCTCTTATTTTAAAAACTAATGGGAATGAAGGCACTATTTGATGTTTCTCCTAGATTTGTCATGACTGATATTTCACCTGAAAACTGTTTAGTACATTCTTTAAATTCACCAACCTTTGTCTGCGTTTTATTCGATGTATTCGATGTTTCTTATGGTTTAACTACCTTTTTTCCCAAATCATGATATTTTTAAGGTTCTAATCATAACCTCCTTAGAAGATCAGGTAAGAGCAACCAATGGATTTAAAAGCCTCAGTGCCCAGATTTAGTATTATTTGAAATGTTTTGGACAGGTCAATCAATAATTTACTGTACTCTGTCCTTTCTACTTTTTTTATAAATCTGGATTTTGCACAACTGCTGTGAATGGAGAACGAGATGAAG
The DNA here is from genome assembly GCF_036172605.1 of Pelobates fuscus. Taxonomy (NCBI): domain Eukaryota; kingdom Metazoa; phylum Chordata; class Amphibia; order Anura; family Pelobatidae; genus Pelobates; species Pelobates fuscus. Next base: position 418,582,586 of record NC_086318.1, on the reverse strand, counting down.
CAAATATAAAACAAATAAGTTTGGGTGGACCAGCTGATTGTTGCAGACCACAGATAAAGTAACACAACAATCTTTTCAAGATAAAAAGGCCTATCCTGAATCACTAGTTTGTGTGTTTTTTTTCATGAGCTTTGAAACCAAATTTTGTAACATTGCAACAGATATAACACAAATACGTCATAGCGTCACAAATGTGTTCTGCAAGTCGTGCTAACATTGCTTAATTCTAAGAGACTATTGTTGACAAGAAATTAGTGAACCACTTGTTTTAAGGTTATACTTTCTATTTAAAAATATATTTGTACAATATAGTATTTTTTGTTGTCACAGTATGTATTTCCAGTTTAATATATATAATATAACAGATAAAACACTGCACAATCTGATATACAATAAACATTATATATATATATATTTGACTATATTACGTATTATGTGTGCACAATATTCTTCATCAAGAACGGTTTAACAATTCTTTGTTGTGGTTATTTTATTGTGTACAATCACCTATATACTACCTATATCACTGTCTTCTTAAACAAACAAGCTCAGATGTCACAAACAAAGTCTAGCTGATAATTTCCAACAACAATGAAATTTACAAAAAAATGGGAAAGTCACAATAAATAGCATATAATTCAATTGATGGCAAAGTGGTAGCTGATAGCACCTCTAGAGAAATAAATACCAAACAAGGGGATTTAATGAATAGACAGGTAAATAGATAGGATTAAAAAGGGTATTTTAAATTTAGCCGAAAAATAACTGAAAATATTCCCTTGCTTAGCTGTTTTCTATTGGTGCTACATTGGCCGGAAATTTCACATTTTTTGCAAATTTTATTTAAGTTCCCATTTAATGGATTATTTTTTTTTAAAAAGGAACCTACTGTATCTTTATGTCATAGTGAAATAGGATTTGGGGTTGTGACTAACGTGGCACTGCGATTGATAAAGAAAGATAGTGCACAAACAAATATGATTTACTGCACTGGAGACAAATACAAGGATCGGGCAGAAACAAAAGAAAAGTGCGAGAATATATATGGAAAGGTTATACAGAAAAAAGAGAAAAAAGCGATTCTGGACCTCTGCACAGGCTATACAGACAGGTATATCTGTAAACACCTGAAAATTAGAGTAAATAAATCAATTGTAAACAAATAAATAAAAAGCATTACAATAATGCTAAAACGCATTATAAAGTTATACAGAGAAAGTTATGCAGTTTTGTAAAACTGCAAATGCCGAGCACAGTGATTTCTTATAAAATTAAATTGCACAATACAGAAGAATGCCTGTGCATAGTGCAAAGTCTGCACTTCAACAGAGTATAAGTAACAGAGTGTAGGGCAACGAGGAATATATTTTAATATATTGATTTTAGCGGTAAAGGAATATATTGAAGAAAAACACTGAAAAAAATGAGAACTATGAACGACTTTATAGATTACTGATCAATGCAGAGAGAATGGAACAGGTTTGGAGCAAAACATAGTGTATTCATTGATGTGTACACAACAAGGTTTCTATAGCAAAGCATTATACTGTGACCCAAAAATAAATAGATATGCTAATACAACATGAAGATAATAGAAGTGCAGCACAGAAACAGATATATTATTTGCAGAAATGTAATGTCTGTTACTGGTTCGATGATAATGGAACATTGTGCAGAGCGTAGAGGAATATTAACAGAAATATTATATAATAATATATAGGAAAAAAAAGTATTAGAGAGTTATAAAACTGTATCATTGAGCAATTATGGATCAGTTTATTGTTGAAAACTCAAATTCTTGAATTATTTCTGGGTTCCCTCTAAAAGAAAAATTAAACACAACAACCAAAAATAAAAAAGAAATTCAAAATATTAAAAATAGATTAAGTAATTTAGAGATTGGACTGGCAAGTCTTTTGATTTGTTTCAGTAATGCTTGCTTGGCCGACATATCAACCATGCAACTGATTGAAGGGTATATTAACCCAGCCTGTGCCAGGCTGTCTGTGTTAATAAACATAACACAACCTAACAGATGGCATGCATGGGGATGGTCTGTGAGGTAGCCTTCATACGATGGGCTTCTCAGCTGGAAATATCCTGTCTAAGATACTATTTTAAGCTCCATGTGAATTAATATTGAATTGTATGCTGTACAGTAGATGCCTTGAGTTTTTCTGACCTATGTCCATGATCATTTGAGTTTGATACCATTCTAGATTTTCACCAAATGACACTAATTAATAAACCATGCTGAAGAATTTAATCTACGTTGGGCCTCTAGTCTGCATTGAGACCTAATGTAGGCATAGCATTAAGGTTTCTGTATGTTTTTTTTTTTTACCATAAAATATATTTTCAAAAATAGTGGTTCATAAGTATGTATATTGTGATCAATGAATGCTTTGTTTTTTGCTTTTGAAATTAGTAATAAAAATAATTGTGCAAAAAAATTGGCATCAGACGATATGTGAAACATGGTAATCATAGTTAGCCAGAAACATGAAGAAGCAGTTATTTTGTTTATGTATATTTTTTTCTCCAGGCACACCTAATATTTTGAAAATATAATTAATTCTGTATTTATTCCTTCATCACTTACCAAAATTAAATAACATAAAAATAATGCTTTTGGGCACAGTACGTAAAGTTACACTAAGCTTTGCATTAATCTAGGGGAATTACAGGCAGCTCATACAGCCTAAAAAAAGCTCCCACTGTATACAGTGACCTGATACCCCTCTCATTTCCCCTCCAGAGCTACTGAAATACAGATATAATGTCCTAGTGTAGTGGTGGGTTGGGAGGGATTTTCCCATTTCCTCTTCAGAGAAACAGAAGAATAGAGAAACAAAGCTCCCTGATAGAGAGATTTGAAAAACATAAAAATCAATGGTTGTGCAAAAGGTGAGATTTAATGGTCTAAAATGTGTTTTGCATTGCTTGCCACAACAAGACAAATGTTGAAATCCAGAAGAGTCGACCTTCTATGTTTTTTGCTGTCTGGTCACACATTTGCCACAGTGTTAAAACTGACCGTGTCAACGTTCTAATTCAAAGCCTATATTGAAATTGCCCTCAGGAATCCATGGACGGGTAAGCTATCTTCTCCCTGTTTGTAGTTTAAAATCAGAATAGTCAACTTGTCAATTCATTAAAAGAAACGGTCCTTTAAAGTCCTTTTTTTGTATTTACAAACTACTAATGTATTATGTGTTTTTTTTTTTTATTTTAACATTTATGAAGTGGAGGTTTTCCCTAAAAAAAAAAAAAATTAAAACAATCTTACCATAAAAAGTCTGTGGGGGTTTATTTACTAAACACTGACTTTAAGTAAATTCATATCTAAATTGCAAAACTGAGGCTATAATAGCCAAGCTGTGACGTTCACTGAGTTGAAGAATTCTTCCAAGTTAGATATATTTGCCTACATCTTCCTGTTACAATATTAGTTTGCTACTATGTATGTCTATGGATTTTTTTTTGCATTTTTACAGTATATTTTCTCAATATGTCATTGTTTTCACCTCATTGTTTTCAATAGGAGATTTTTTCTTTTCTCATTTTAATCAAATTCAAATTCAGCCAGAGTAAGCCTATGTAGAGAATTTCTCCAGTTCAGCTTTTTTGATCTTAAAATCTAAATTTGAATTTTCTCTTAAGTGAAGACACCTGTGATAGTGTGTGAATAACGGAAGCAATTGTTTTATCATAGAGAGTGATTTACATTTGGCAAGGTTTAGTATTGAAACCTATAGTCACGGTGTCGACTAGTGTCACAATTTAAGAATTTTCAACCTCAAAATGACCTGCTTTGCTGCCATTGTCTTCTTCATGACAAGAAACGACCACAACCAAGTTTAAATTCAAATATCACATCTACAACTAGGTATAGTGACTTTGGTAACTCTACTAATAAGGAAATGGCACACACCTGGCCAAGAAACAACCAGCCAATGCCCAGTTATGTCTATTCCCCCAAACTAGATGAAATAGTGTCCAACGTGGGCAGTAATTCTTACACAGTTTATGAATCATTGTGTAAATAGAGTCAAAGTTAGGTTAACAGGCTGCACTTTACCCTCATAGACATACCGGTATTTGTTGTTCTAAGTCCAGAATATAATTTACTGGTGTTCAACAAGTCATGTATTACATTATAGACGTAATTACAAAATATTGATTGCCCCCCAAAATAATAAAAAATAAAAAAATAAAAAAAAGATACCTTTTCCTTCAGTTTTCCATTTTTTTCAGGTTAGTGAGTAAACCCCTCTTATAATGTCAGCAATACAAAAAACATGATGATTACAATAAGCTTTTCGAGAGACAGGTTTTGCTTAAAGCATTGAATGCCATAAGATTTTTGAATTGCGCTCTTTTTAAGAGAAAAACGTCTATAATTCACTAATTCATGTTTCAACGCTTATTGTTTTCCTTATTTAACTAACTTGATATCTCAATTATTCCTAAATATTTTTTTAAATACATGTTCACACTCAAATACATGTATAGATAAGGTGTGAAAAATATAGACTTTCTACTGTTAGCCTACACACTCCATCATTCTTCATGCATTATAAATTCTTTAATATTCAGACGGACTGAGTGGTACACTGCTACTGCATTATTCACCAAAAAATAAAATGACTGGTGTCTAAAAAAAAAAAGCTTCATTTTTTTTTTTTAGCATCAGTGTAAAATCTATTAAAGAGAAGGGGTCAAATAAATACATCTGGGCAGGCAGTGGTACGATTACCTGCAGTGATTGTTATTGACTGCAAAAAAGACATGACGTGATCTACAATCTCATTTCCAAGCTTGATGGCCTGGAACTGAAATTTCCTGATAGGATCAGTATTTGCCAAGACGAAGTGTCAATGGCAGCACAATCACAATCTCGAATGAACTATTTTATCGAAGCTCAGGGCAAAACTGTTCTGATCAGTGACTCCAACTGCTCCTGCAATTCTATTGTTTGGGGTCAATGAGAAATAAAGGGAATCAATGAAATGTACAGCTGGGATTTATCATTACAGCTACTGCGGGAAAAAAAAATGGCCTTTCTTGTTCCTATGTTCGTGTTTTATATACCCTTGATCTACTGTTTAAATGTAATAAAAACGGTTACAAACCAGAGACAATAGGTCTTATTCACAAATTGAGAAAAAGTTAAAACTGAATTGCAAAATTCAGGCTGAAATAGATAAGCCGTGATGTTCCAAATCTGAAATTGTGTTGGTCAGGGCGGGACTGGGACAAAAATTTAGCCCGGGCAATTAAAGTCAGAGCAGCCCACTAGGAGGGACGAGGCCAGAAAGGGGACATGTAATGTCACCACCATTGATAGCCCCCCACCACCCCTCACCAAATGACTATTTGTGTTGTATTGTGTGTGTAAAGGGGTCTGTTTGTGGCGTACTATGTATGTCTAGGGCCTGTAGTGTGTGTGTGTTTCTGGGCTGTAAAGTATGTATTAAAAGCCCCTGTGGAGTGTGTGGCCTTGGGGATGTAGTGTATGCATGTAAGGGCTGTACTTCGTGTTTGTGAGTGTACCTAGGGGCTCTAGTGTGTGTACGTATATAGAGGCTGTATGCAAAAGTGGCGTAGTGTGTATTTATGGGGAATATAAATTAGTGTGTGTGCATGCAGGGGGTGTAATGTGTGTGTTTATAGGGGTATAAAGTATGTGAGTGCAGGGAGTGTAGTGTTTGTTTAGGTGGTATCGAGTGTGTTTACTGTGTATATGTGAGTGCCAGGGGTATAGTGTGTATATAAGGGGTATAGAGTGTGTGTAGTGTGTTTGTGTGAGTGCAGGGTGTGTAATGTGCATACTGGGATATAGAGTGCGTGCAGTATTTATAGAGGAGTATAGCGTCTGTGCAGTGTGTTTGTGTGTAAGTTCAGGAGGTGTAGTGTGTATATAGGGGTATAGAGTGTGTGTAGTGTGTTTGTGTGTTAGTGCAGGGGAGCAGTATGTTTGTGTGTTAGTGCAGGGGATGCAGTGTGAGTAGTGTGTTAGTGCAGGGGATGTAGTGTGTGTAGTGTGTTTGTGTGTTAGTGCAGGGAGCAGCATGTTTGCATGTTAGTGCAGGGGGAGTATTGTGAGTAGTGTGTTTGTGTGTTAGTGCAGGGGGTGCATTGTGTGTAGTGTGTTTGTGTGTTAGTGCAGGGGAGCAGTATGTTTATGTGTTAGTGCAGGGGGTGCAGTGTGTGTAGTGTGTTTATGTTTTAGTACAGGGGTGTAGTGTTTGTAGTGTGTTTGTGTGTTATTGCAGGGAGCAGTATGTTTGCATGTTAGTGCAGGGGGGGCAGTGTGAGTAGTGTGTTTGTGTGTTAGTGCAGGGGAGCAGTATGTTTGCATGTTAGTGCAGGGGGTGCATTGGGAGTAGTGTGTTTGTGTGTTAGTGCAGGGGGTGCATTGTGTGCAGTGTGTTTGTGTGTTAGTGCAGGGGAGCAGTATGTTTGTGTGTTAGTGCAGGGGGTGCAGTGTGTGTAGTGTGTTTGTGTTTTAGTACAGGGGTGTAGTGTTTGTAGTGTGTTTGTGTGTTATTGCAGGGAGCAGTATGTTTGCATGTTAGTGCAGGGGGGCAGTGTGAGTAGTGTGTTTGTGTGTTAGTGCAGGGGAGCAGTATGTTTGTGTGTTAGTGCAGGGGGTGCAGTGTGCGTAGTGTGTTTGTGTGTTAGTGCAGGGGAGCAGTATGTTTGTGTGTTAGTGCAGGGGGTGCAGTGTGCGTAGTGTGTTTGTGTGTGTATATAGTGGTTGGATATGGGATTAAATTAATAATGTAATAAAATAAAAAAGTAAAACAAAAATAAATCCCATTTACTCCCTTTTATAACTTTAAATAAGCCCCATTGTGTAATGTTTAGAATGCAAACATTCACCATATTGTTGATGGATTGTAGATGAATAAAGACATAGGTTTCACCCTATACAATACACACAAGCTTACATTGTACTAGCTGAGTGCTTACTTAACTTAGTATTTTTGCCTGCATGAAAAGAGCTTGAAAAACTGGCTTTTTCCAATAATCCTCACATTGTGACTGGCTTTAACCTCTTCACTACCAAACTCGTTTTGTTTAAAAACAATTAGCATAGCACTTATTTGAAATATGGGGGACATAGCTAGCACTCACAAGTAGGATAAAAGAACAACAGAATGGTAGATTGCTGTTTGGGAAATCTCAAAAATGTAAATTCGAGAGATTTACATAATTTATATTTTTTTATGTATTTATTCAGCTTTTACAGAAACATAAATAATATAAGTGATAAACCGTCTTACAGAATATGCCTAATCCGGAAAGACATGCTCTGAAATATTGACATAGAAGCTAAAATACAACTTTCATAGTATACAGTTGGTTATAGAAAAGAAAAGAAGGGTCAGCACTGATAAGTCAACAGGGAATATAATAATATAGCGTATAGGCAGCACTTCAGCTCAATGAAGTGGTCTGGGTGCCAGGTCCCTCAGGTTTTTACCCTTCACATGAGAAACTGCTAAGTTTACATAGCAGGGTTAATCTAACCTCTAGTGGCTGTCTTACTGACAGCCGCTAGAGGCGCATCTGTGACGCTGGATGTGAAATTTGCATCCAGCGTGCAGAATGTCCGTAGGAAAGCATTGAGCTCCCACTCCAACTCGGGAGCTGACGTCGGCAGGGGAGGAGAGGTCACCAGTGCCGAGGGAGCCTGGCGCTGGATAAAGGTAAGCTGCTGAAGGGGTTTTAACCCTTTCAATGCCACAGGAGGGGGACCCTGAGGGTGGGGGCATCCTTAGGGCACTAGAATGTCAGGAGTCACTATAGTGATCCTTTAAACCTATTTAAGATTTAAATACTCCAATTAGTTGTGAAGACTGGAGGAAGTCTTTGGGGGAGGCTTATGAAAACATTCACGGTCTTAACTTATTAGAGTGTCAATATAAACGTTTAAATCAATTGTATCTGGCCCCATCAAGACTGTCTAAAATCCATCCAGATAGAGATCATAGTTGTTGGAGATGTGGGGATCAAAAAAGGGGAATATCTTCACATGTGGTGGGAGTGTCCCCCTTTAGGACTGTTTTGGAATATGATCAGAAGCAAGATTCAAGTGTTAGCCAGAAAAAAACCCTGTAATTATAGCCCCGGTCTGTTGCTACTACAGTTGAATGTTAAACAAATTTTGAGATTTGATGCCCCACTAGTTACACACTTATTGTGAGGTGCTAAAATGACGATAGCTAAAACTGGAAATCATGTAATACTTAAATCTGGTCTATAGTAAAGGAACAGCTTAAATATCAACAAATAAATGGAAAGAGGTATAATTAGAATTTCATATGATAAATCGAATTTATGGTTAAACTAAATAAAACAACTTTAGAGACAAATGCAAATGAGAATGGGTGTACTTTTATGATTTAATAAATTCAAAGATGCAGGACTAGATCCTCTCTCTTAGACCTCTTATGGGAAACCCCTCCATCATTTATAAAGGGCAATATAAAAATTATGCCTGGTCACCTTGTTAAGTTTTGTATGTTTTATGTCTGTACTGTTGGTTTGTCTTTATGAACATGCACACAGGGCCCTTTGATGGGTATTGTTAGCTTTTTTGATATGGTGATAATGGACTTTGAATGTTTCTGAATATGGAATTAATATATATTGAACAATTTTTCTATCAAATATTATAGTTACCGGTACATAGCTGAAAAGAGACTTGCGTCCATCAAGTTCAGCCTTCCTCACATATGTTTTTTTTGCTGTTGATCCAAAAGAAGGCAAAAAAAACCCAGTTTGAAGCACTTCCAATTTTGCAACAAGCTAGGAAAAAAATTCCTTCTTGACCCCAGAATGGCAGTCAGATTTATCCTTGGATCAAGCAGTTATTACCCTACATTGAAAGATTATATCCTTGAATATTCTGTTTTTGCAAGTATGCATCTAGTAGCTGTTTGAACATCTGTATGGACTCTGATAAAACCACTTCTTCAGGCAGAGAATTCCACATCCTGATTGTTCTTACAGTAAAAAAACCTTTCCTTTGCCTTAGACGAAATCTTCTTTCTTCTAGTCTAAACGCATGACCTCGTGTCCTATGTAAAGTCCGGTTTGTGAATAGATTTCCACACAATGGTTTGTATTGGCCCCAGAATATATTTGTATAATGTTATCATATCCCCTCTCAGGCGACGTTTTTATAAACTAAATAGGTTTAAATTTGTTAACCTTTCTTCATAGCTGATATGTTCCATTCCTTTTATTAATTTAGTAGCCCGCCTCTGCACTTTTTCTAGTGCCATAATATCCTTCTTTAGAACAGGTGCCCAAAATTGCACAGCATTTTCAATGTGTGGTCTTACCAGTGATTTATAAAGAGGCAAAATTATATTCTCGTCCCAAGAATGAATGCCCTTTTTCATGCATGACAATACCCTACTGGCCTTGGCCACTGCTGATTGACATTGCACATTGTTGCATAGTTTGTTGTCTATAACAATTCCCAAGTCCTTTTCGTGTGTTGTTATCCCTAATTCGCTTCCATTAAGGGTATATGTTGCTTTGTATTCTTTGCGCCGAAGTGCATAACTTTGCATTTTTCAACATTAAATTTCATCTGCCATTTGAGTGCCCAGTCCTCCAGTCTATCTAAATCCCTCTGCAGCAAAGTAATATCTTGCTCACATTGTATTATTTTACAAAGTTTTGTGTCATCTGCAAACACTGAAACATGACTTTCAATGCTGTCTTCAAGATCATTTATAAACATGTTAAATAGAAGGGGTCCCAGAACAGACCCCTGAGGGACACCACTTGCCACCTCTGTCCAGCTTGAAAATTTACCATTAACTGACAACTCTTTGTACTCTGTTTTTAAGCCAATGTTCTACCCAAGAACAAGCATTTTCATCTAGACCGATTTCCTTGAGTTTGAACACTAATCTTCTGTGTGGAACTGTATCAAATGCCTTGGCAAAATCCAAATAGATCACATCCACTGCAACACCCTGATCTATACTTCTACTTACTTCTTCATAGAATGCAATCAAGTTAGTTTGACACGACCTGTGCTTCATAAAACTGTGCTGATTTTTGCTGATAACCATGTTCTTCTCAAGGAATTCTTGAATATTATCCCTTAATAACCTTTAAAATATTTTACCAGCCACAGAAGTTAAGCTCACAGGTCTATAATTTCCAGGCAAGGATTTTGAACCCTTTTTGAATATAGGAACCACATCTGTCTTCCTCCAATCCTCCGGAACACTTCTTGAAAGAAGTGCATATGAAAAATAAAAAGTAAATATAAAACAAAAAACATGTTGTGATAGCAGTAAACATTAGAAAGCCATACAAATAAAACAGTAGCAGAAAAATGGCAGGAATGGATGGAAAAAAACTTGCCTACTATCATTACTAAAATGAAGATTATGGGTACACTAAAGCTGGCATAATCTTCAATTTTACAAGGTGACAGGAGGCTGTGTATTTTGCTTTTTTAACACTGTGATACAATAGAAAAGGCTGCATGAGAAGATGGATGAAAATAAAAAGTCTGAAAAATATCCTCCCGCGACCAATCCAAGGAGTGCATAATATCCGATTGTGATGTACCAGAAGAAAAAGCTGCCGAAGCTGCTGCACTCCATACGGAATGAACTCTAAATGATGAGTCAATGCCTGCCAATGCCAGTTGTCCAGTTGAGGAATGACACAATTGTCCAGTTGCCGAAGGACATAAAGGAGATGTGGGGCCATGGGAAGGCAGAATCCTCCTCATCAGTGGAGTTCTTTTTGCTTCGGATTCCAGCACTTAGTGTGCTTCAATTGTGTCTTCCCCTTGGGCTCCCCGGAGGGTTTGCAAGTACCCTTCTAGTGGCATTTTGCTGCATGGGAAATCTCCTTTGGGGAGTCTGAGTCACTAGCATAGGCATTAGAGTAATGAGCAAGTGGTCTGGAGACAGGCAGTGGTTTAACTGGGCCAAAGAGTTGAGAAAACACTTACAAAAGGGCTTTTTTCACAATAGCTAACACTGCGGCATAAATCATGGATTGCACCAAGTATACGGGAGGTTCAGATTGTGCCTTGGACTCATCTAGGGGATTTTAGTGTATTAGCATGTTATATATTCACAAATGGCTCTCAGACATTGTAGTAAAATAGAACTTCTCTTTACTTCAGTACACACACATAATGACATAACACAAAAGAGACTAAACACAACAGAACAAGTGCATAACTTCACTATGCTGCCATCTACTGGAAGGTGGACTGCATAAACCTCAATACATAACAGGATACACTGATTATTTTAGTATTTATCTATAGAAATCTCCAGAAATGTTTGAATCGGTTAAAGTCTGGGCTCTGGCAGGGCCACTCACAGAGATGTCCCTTAACCACTTTTCGTTGTCTTGGCTGTTTCCTTAGGGTCATCGACCTGTTGGAAGGCAAACATTTGGCCCAATCTGAGATCCTTAGCACTCTGGACTAGTTTTTTTCATTAAATATATATTTTATTTTGTTGCATTCAGCTTCCCCTCGACCCTAATGAGTCAACCAGCCCCTACTGCTGAAAAACACCCTAAAAATATGATACTACCGCCAACACAATGCTTCACAGTTGGAATGGTATTGCACAATTGATAAGCAGTTCCTTTGAACTAAGGCCAAACAATTCTTTGTTTTATCAGACCAAAATAATCTTGTTTCTCACAGTCTGAGAGTAATATAGGTGCTTTTTTTTATTATTCTAAAAGGACTGTTATATATCTTGCAGTGAGGAGAGGTTTCTGTCTGCCATAAAGGTCAGATCAATGGAGCGTTTAAGTGATTGTTGTCCTTTTGCAAGTTTCTCCCATCTCCACATGTGATCTCTGAAGCTCACCCAGAGTGTTGTTGGTCACCTCTCTTACCAAGGCCTCTCTCCCTCACTTTGTGTTTGGCTGGGTGGTCAGATCTAGGAAGAGTCCTGGTTGTTCCAAACCTCTTCCATTTAAGAATTATGCAGGTCATTGTGCTCTTGCAAACCTTCAATGTATCTGATGTGTTTGTAGCCTTCTTCAGATCTTTGTCTGTACTATGCAGGCAGTTAATTTGACTTGATTTTTTGCTCTGATATGCATTTGTAGCTGAGACAGGTTAGATAGACAGGTGTGTGCTATTCCAAATCATATCCAACTGAAATTGTTCCAGGTGGACTGGGGTGCTATTAGCAATCTCAGAGTGACCACAGGATTCAAAGAGTGCTGGACCCTCCATACTCCCTTGAATTATATTTGCTGCACCCAGTTATTCCAGTGTTTTACTGTTTCAGGTACTTCAAAATGACTTTGTCATTCATTTTATGAGGGCCACATGCCAAGAAACCCCGATGAGCAGGCCAAAGCGGGGCCGTAGTTACATTCTGCAAATAACTGAAATAACAGTCTGCAGTGGTCTCTGGAAGAATGACCACATTATGAACTACATGTGTTCTATTTTAACAATTACTTTTTTTTTTATGTATTTACAGAGGTGCCCAAGAGGTATTCACTATACCCTAAGAGCTATGATGGACTAAGCTTTGACAATCCTACAAATTTTACATCAATTCCAAGTCAGTCTATGGATTTTAAGTTCTGCATACTACTTAGTAAAGTTTGTATTGCATGTTCAATGTGAAAAAAAATAACACAGTGCCAACTTCTGTTAGTGTAGTGCCCCCTAGTGGATCTAAAATATATCTTTTTCTTTTTTAAGAATGTTCTAATTGATTGCAATGTTATATTACTATTTTTAATCAGATTCCAGAAGTAGAGTTTCTGGCCCTGTCATTTAATGAAATGTCACAGTATGTTCTAAATACAAATGTAACTGGGCAGAGTTCAGTTGGATGCTTGTCACTTATTTAGGTATTTCAAACCAACTGAATAATGGAATGGAGGGCGCAGGAAATGTCCCCTACCCCTCTCACAAAGAATGGGTACATTTACCAGAATAATGAGATGTGCACACCTACTGCAAGAACAGATAGGAATTTTGTTGTCTTAACCACATCATTGTAAGCTGTTAAGTATAATGGAGCTCAATAGGCAGTGGTAGTGGGTAAATAGTAACAGGGTCATTTACTAAAGAAAGAATTCAGAGTGTATTTCAAATTGAAGGCCAGAGTTGCCGAATTGAAAGCATAGCTGACTTCGAGAAATGTTCAAATTCAGCTATTTTGATCTGAAATTTGAAATTCACTGTGACTTCACCTTGAAAAACCCCATGTGAGTTTAGTGACAGAGAAATGACCAGAGTTTGAGGCCTAAAATTACATGTGGCGGAAGCTCTGCAATCCATCTCTTGGAACCTTGTACTTCTATTGGAGGGCTACACATTATACAAGTCTCTCGCCTTTTGATAGGAGAGGAGAAATCTAGGGGTGCCTATTTACAGCACTTATAATGTGACTTTTTGGAATTTAGGAGGGCTGATATGGGGAGATAAGTTTCAGGAGCCATGGCAGTGGTGGATCCAGGGGGGGGGGCAACGGGGCAATTGCCCCCCCCCCCCTGAGATTACAAGGCAGGCCGAGACTCTCCCCTGCCGGCTAATGCAGGTCTGGCACTGTCCAAGTTCCAGTCCTGCAATGCACCTTCACAGACTGGAGGGGAGATCAGAGATCTCCCTCCCCGGTCCGCAGGGGAGGGAGGGAGGGAGGGAGGGAGAGAGGACCCGGGAGCTCATCCCGCAGCTCCTCCGGGTCCTTCTCACGCGAGCACGGAGTGTTGCCGTGGTTACCATGGCAACGCTCCGGATCTCGCAAGAGTGAACTCCAGCCCTGGAGCTGCAGGCTAGAGTTCACTCTCACCACTGCAACCACTAGGGATTCTCCACAGGACCACCAGGGTGTGAGAGAAGTCCCCCCTCCTCCCTCAGTAAAGGTAAGAAGGGAGGGGGAACATTATATTAAATAAAAATAAAAAACATATTATTAAAAAGCCTCCCTACCCTCCATACACACATTGCCCCCCCTACACACACACATACACTGTCCCCCATACACACATTGCTCACATACACACTGCCCTCCCATAAACACATTGCCCCACACACATATAGAGATAACCACTTTCACATCTATAGGACTCCCAGTGTCCGGACTGCCACCACAACCACTTACATATCTATAGGGCTCCCAGTGCCAGGAATTAGCTTATAGGTCAAGATTCCTGTCATCATTCACGTAATTTTCCCTTTCTCTCTCGTTTTGCCACTTTTTTTAGAAAGCCGAAGCACTTCTGAACCTCGGCAATTCGGAACTTTAGCAATTCGGTGCTGCACTTCCAAACTACCGAACTTAAGCACTTCGGAGAGTCGTAAGCATTAGAATGTCTGATTTGCATGAAATTCGTCCGAATATACATTCGGAACTAAACGAATTGCACATGTCTAATGCGTAACAAAACATCTAATGAAACAGACCTTCTTGATAAGATCATCTGTTCAGATGAGGCTTCTTTCCAATTGTCAGGCCATGTGAACAGACATTACTGTGTGTATTAGGAAGATGAAAATCCTCATTTGATTATCAAATCTTAACTGAACCAGCCAGGCATCAAAGGCATCAAACTGTCCAGCGAATGTGTTGTAGAACCTGCACATGATTTAGTAAATTGTACGCACAAGTTAACTATATCGTACACATGACCTACATGTGTTGGGCACACACATATAGTATCTCGTAGATGTGATCTACTAACTCATGCCCACGAGCTACTACGATTTAAAATAAAAAATGGATGTCACCTGTGGTGCTTTGTAATATCCACCGATTCATTGATTCAAACACAATACATTACATGTAGAAATAGACATATACGTATGCATGTGCAGTTGTCAAATATGAACATATGTTTTTACATTTTTTTTATTTCAATTGTTCCAGCTCAAGATCATTTGGTGCAACTAATGAGGCTGTTGATTATTTACCTCAGGTGTGATTGAAACAACATCTGTTTTTTATATTTGTGCTGTTGTGAGGGATTCTGTTCAGGGGGTTGAATAATTTTGAGACTGGAGGAGTCATTATAAGTTTCATTTTCAGTCAAATTGGTGGAAACCATTCGAATCATTTTTATTTTGAGCTATCTCACTGGCTTTTGTTTGATTTGTTCTTTGCAAACAGCTGAAAGCCTGTAACCTTTGACAATAAACCTGATTTTCAATGGGGGTTGAATAATTTTGATAACAACTGCATGTCTGCAATGTTAAGACATTAAACTCAATTTGTCTGCCAATTTGTGAACACATTTTTTTTTTTGGTGGTGGAATGGGGATCCCTGCAATCATGTGCCTTCAATCACCGGACATGTAAATGCGGCCCTGGTTATAGCCAAGGAATGGAGTTGGTGTAAGTGACACCATTTGGAAGGAGTGGGTTAAGACATGGGCAACAGAGAAAACTAAGTTGCTAGAGAACAGAATCTAACAAGATGGGAAGCAGGGGCAATGCTAACTCTCACATATAACTGTAACTTGAGCCAAAAGTAAAATCTCCTCACACATAACTTGTCCTGGGCAACTCCCAAGGTCCAACCAAAACGCAATTATATGCTATTAAATAGGGTACACTTGAGGATAACTTTTATAAAACATGGAAGGATGACAAAATATTGAAGAGAATTTTAAGAAAAAATGGGGAGAATGTGTGGCCAGGCATTTGATCTTTCAAATGGCCCCAAGGTACCAGGTGGTCAGTTAGACATGGGGTGTGATGCGTGCCACCTCTGTACCCATCCTGGAGAATGCTTGGTGCCTTGCTGACTGTATGATGGGCCTCTTGTTGGAGGACATGGGGCATGTGATGCACAGTAAAAGCAGTGACGGCAGTCCTAATGTCACCAAAAGATTCCCAGGAGACTGACTTAATATAATACAATTGGCTGCTTCTTGTCGGAAACATTCGTCATTACCCGTGAAAATCTGTCAGAGTTACAACATGTTTGTGTATATGGGTAGGTGGGATATCTTGCATGGTATGGCTGTGTGTGTGAATTACTGAGAGTAATTAGGAGAGAATGATCCAGCACATAGTAACTGTATTCTAATTCGATTTAGTGCCAGTGGTGTCTGTCACTCTGAATAGACTGCAACTCCCATCATGTGCCTCCTCCCAACTCCCATCATGTGCCTTCTTCCAACTCCCATCATGTGCCTCCTCCCAACTCCTATCATGTGCTGCTGGATGAGTGTGGTGGGAGCTGCAGTTCTATTTATTTTGGGGGTATTGTTAACCCAAATCTAGCTCTTCAACTCCAAATAACTCTCCTGCTAACATTTGTATATTGACATAGATGTCACAGGGAATGAAACATACTTCTTACATATATTAAGCATCACACCGTATTTTCTTTGACCTACTAAATAAACCCTTTACCGGGAACACGTTGCTGCCCATGCGGCAAAGTCATTATTTTCTTACAACCATTACCCTGTTAGTAATGCATTTTAATTATAACCCCCACTACTCATCCACTTACATGTATCCTGTACTTTTATTTCGCGTTATGCCTCTAATTACAGGTCGCTTTATTGCTTTGCATTAGATTCAATCCAGTTAACACAGCGCCAGCTGAAATGCCAACTACAAACTAAACAATACCTTGAATTACAACCTCATTTGCTAAATTATGTTTTGAGACATATTAATTATGTTATATACATATTATTATGAAATTAATTACGTCTAGGCCAACTGGGCACATTTGGGTTCCATAGTGATGGGGGTTGACAGGATACTATTTTTTATTTATTTTTTTCACATTGGATTACATCTTACGTAACCCATCTTGATCATGGTGCTAGGTGTCTGCTATGTACCCCTTGGTGACTTGCCAATTAACACCCTGTACATCTGTCAGTCACCCAAATATGATCTAATTTCCTCTACCCTTCATCCTCCATATCAACACAAATCATACATACAATCTGTAGAACAATATGATTATATTCACATGTATATTAAACATCACACAGAAATCCGTCACACGTATCACACACAATATCAATAAACAGACACATGAATTGCAATCCTACATGCATGATACATCACAAACATTTATTACTCATATAGACGCACACAGATTAGATATGTATTACATACACAAACCTTCACCCACATACATAAGCATTCACAGACACTACACCAACATACGTTCATGTGCATTAAATGCAAATCTACTTGTAGGGAGTTTGTGTAAGAGAAGGATTGGCATGGTATATATAGGGATAGGGCTGCTTTAGGATTGGTTTGTTCCAAATCAGCAACAAAATATATTGTTGATTGTTGTTACACTGTATAAATCTGAATGTGTGAGTGATGT
The DNA here is from genome assembly GCF_036172605.1 of Pelobates fuscus. Taxonomy (NCBI): domain Eukaryota; kingdom Metazoa; phylum Chordata; class Amphibia; order Anura; family Pelobatidae; genus Pelobates; species Pelobates fuscus. The sequence continues at coordinate 418,565,237 of NC_086318.1, read as the reverse complement.
TATTACATTCTGTATTAACCAGCAAGCTAAAGCCATTAATAATGCAAATTATACCTCATTGAATAAGAGAAATTAGATAACACATTGTTCACTTATAATATGACTACAGGTACAGCTTCCACTTATTGTATTTATCCAAAACAATATTGTACAATAGTAATCAGCACAAACAAATGGTTAGACCAGCGGTCCCCAAACTGTGCCGCGGAATGTTTCCTTGGTTCTATGATTATAGCACCGGGGAAACATTACTACTGAACAGAGGCCCAGTCGTGTGCCGGGGTCCTTTAAGACAGCGACTGGGCGCCTGTGATGTCGGCTGGCTGGGAGGAAGTGACAGTCTGTTACTTCCTTCCAGCATCATGCAGAGAGACGGTCCAGGAGGGAGAGGAGGCAGCCACAGCATGAGGGGAGATGAGCACGAAGAGCTCCAGACCCCTCACTCCCACCCTCCTGGCACATAAGGTAACCTGACAGGAGGGTGGCTGGAGATATTTTTTAAAATCACTTGTATGAGTTTGAGTGTGTGTGAGTATGAGTGTGTGTATGTGTATGAGTTTGAGTGTATGTATGTGTATGTGTGTGTGTGTGTGTGTGTGTGTGTGTGTGTGTGTGTGTGTGTGTGTGTGTGTGTGTGAAACACACCTCTTCACTCAAACACAAATACTTCACACAAATGTACATCTGCATTTAAAAGTGAATATTCAGACTCACCCCTGCAATCAAATGCAAACATTACATACAAACACACCCCTTGGAAAAATAATACATTTTTAAGGGCACCTTGAACCTAAAAAGTTTGGGAACCACTGGGTTAGACCATACAAGTAAATACAATCACAGTATTATACTGTTTATTTTATAACTTCTAAATGTTTTTATTGTGTTTTTTTCTTTCAATTATACATACATACATACAACAATTAAAAACAAACATTATACACAAACAGTACAATACAAAAGTTAAATACATATAATATTGTTTAGTATATTTCTCAATTTAGGGAAAATATATAGAGAATTGACATGTTAGCTGAATGAAACAAGTTATTAAAATATTTATTTTATCTTTTTAATCCACTGGTCATAATGGTGAATATAGTTGAGATTATTATTTGAATATGAAACTCCCCTCTCCATTTCAAGTTGAAATATAAGTTGTTTTTTATACTGAGTGAAATCTGGAGTTGATATTTGTTTCCATGATCTTGCTATTCCTATTTATTCTTGGACAGTTCCACCAAATATATATCATAGATCATTCCTGGGCTAAACATCTCCAGCAGAGTGTGGAATTAGTCATAGATATCTTAGCCAGTCTAGTTGGGACTAGGTACCATCTATATATACTGTTTTTTTTATAATAGTACTGATGTCCGTTATGACAATCACATTCTTACTTGCTCTAGGGAAAGGTGGTTATTATTAGATATTTTTCCTATTATGTGAGTTCAGCATCTCTTCCTGCCTCAGTTGCCTTAACCCAGGCACATAACTTTCTGGAGAGGCACAAGGGCGTATCCACACAGCAAGGTGTAGTGACTTAAAAACTAAATTGCTGAATTTGGGCAAACATACTCCAGGATACCAGGAAATTTCCCGGTGGGCCGTCGGCACCTGGGGCCAGGCAGACAGCTGTGGCTGTCTGTGCTGGGGGAACTGTGCTGGCAGCCGCAGAGGGAGCTGTGCAGGCGGCCGCAGAGGGAGCTGTGCTGTCTCTGCTCTGCTCCCCCGCCCTCACGCACTACTTAATGAGACTGGGCCGTCAGCACAGCTCCCCCAGCGGTGTATGTGTGTGTTTTAAAAATAGTGTTTTTCCCACGCCGTGCTGGTCTCCCCTCTATGGCTGAGATCATCAAGTGAGGCCCTGAATGTAGGTGCTGCACACTGTGCTGCACTGACACAGGAAGCAACTATAGTGACCGTCTGAGTGTCTGTCCCTAGAGGTGTCACTAGGAAGCAATGTAAACACTGCCTTTTCTCTGAAAAGTCAGTGTTTACATTGAAAAGCCTGCGGGGACAGGCTATAGACACCAGAACCACTACATATAGCTGTGTGTGTGTGCGCGCCTGCTAGTGAGTGGGCTTGCTTGTATGTTTGTGCCTGCTAGTGAGTGAGCTTGTGTTTTTATGTCAATGAGCTTATGTATATCAGTGAGATTGTTTGTCTATGAGGTTGTGTATCAATCAGCTTGTGTCAGTGAGATTGTCTGTGTCTGCATGTGAGTATGCTTACTGTATAATTAAACGTTTTACTCTGAAAGGACCAATATTTTATATTAGAAAAAGCAATATATATTTGATATATATATTACTCAATCATTTGGGGTGGCAAGACATAGCCTTACATATTACATGTGACAATATATGGCGCAATGACTTATGGGGCTGGCATTTTTTTCCAGGGCTGCTTTGTATCCCAGTTCGGCCCTGTCCAGCTGTGACCAAAGCTGAAGAGGATACAATCTAATCAACTATTTTTAATTCAGTATATATTTTGCATCAATCAGTGTTCAGTGAAATAACCACCTCAGTGTTTAAAACATAAAAGACTTAGATAAGCATGTAGCAACCTAAGTATTCCATGGCCATAATATGTAAATAGATCATCATTTAACACCTGAGAGACAAGGTTTTGTAGCCATATTCCTTGTTTTATATGAAATAAACTGAAAAGTCATGATTCAATGTCTGTTTTTCTTGTAAATCCATTTAACCTAGGATCTGGAATTTTGTATTTGCTTATGGATGTCTAATTAGAACTTCAGCACTGGGTGGAGCAAGTACCTATAGTGAAACAATTAATACGGATTTAATGGTGAAAAGTAAGGATGTAGGGGGATTTGGATAAATCTATGGTATTACACCTATTACACAAGTATGCCCCGTCTAGGCTGCTGAAGACGTATGTCTATCTTCTGTCCGTACTCCCACCTCTGATGCTCGCCTTCAAGACTTCTCGAGGGCTACACCGTTCCTGTGGAACTCACTTCCCTCCTCCGTTAGATGCTCACCCAGTCTCCACTCCTTCAAAAAAATCATTAAAAACATTCTTCATAATAGCGTATCAATTAAACTGTTAATAGCTCCCTCTTCTGCAACTGTCACTAGTCTAATACTATCCTTACCTTAGAGGCATAACGCGAAATAAAAGTACAGGATACATGTAAGTGGATGAGTAGTGGGGATTATAATTAAAATGCATTACTAACAGGGCAATGGTTGTAAGAAAATAATGACTTTGCCGCATGGGCAGCAACGTGTTCCCGGTAAAGGGTTTATTTAGTAGGTCAAAGAAAATACGGTGTGATGCTTAATATATGTAAGACGTATGTTTCCTACCCTGTGACATCTATGTCAATATAGAATTTTCCTCCCCTGACGTCACTCTCCCTCGCTAGAGGAGGTTGGATTTCAGGGAGGACAGACTGCGTAGAAGACAGAGGAGGCACAGAGGGAGGAGGTGCACTACCGCTGGCTGTTGTACGCCCATGTGTGTGCTGGCATCAAATGCCAACTTTGCACAGTATTTACATAAACCACTCAGGACTCTTGTTGTAGGCAGGCTAATGACGCCTCCATCAGCACAGAAGTTAATAGTTAATAGAGTTTAATAGCAAAATATTGCACCTACAGACTCCAGGCACCATCACCACTGAAATGGTCATGATGATTTGAGTAACTCTTTAAAGAAAAATGCCAAAGCATGTCATCCACTGGTAAAATTAAAGAAAAATATTAGATAGCAAATAGAAATAATATAGTAGAGTTTACCTAAGAAAAGTAACAAAATGAAAACCAAACATACAGAAAATCAGTTGCAACACAAAATATATTGCCTTTATTGTTTTGATTTTTCAGGTATAAACTGGATGGTCATTTGCATCTTAAAGGGGTTGAAACATGACAACAAAGCAACTTACACGTATATTCTTGTAGCATAAGTTTACATCATTTACATGTGATGAGATGTATTTCTCTTATTGGCATTGATAAAAAAAAAAAAGGCTGTGATACCAATTGCATTGATTATTGTATTTATACACACTCCTATTCATTTAAAACACGATATTGTCCTTTTAAATGGCTCATTGCATATTTGTTTGCTGTAGATTTTTTTTTAATATTGTTATATAAATGTTTCTTTTTATAATGCTGTTGTAACCAAGTTCCAAAGTAAATTTGTATTGATGACCTTACATTATAAAATCCTTCAAATCTACTGATGCTGTTTGTTATATTTTTTTTTATTTATTAACTGCATTATACAATATAATATTAGGAGTATTTACCATTAATAAGTAAAAAATAAATAAAAAAAATAAACCTCTTTGAAACATATGGCAAATATATGCAAAAATATAAACTTTTCTGAGAATTTATATAATTTATAAATAGGATACACCAAGATTTTCCAGCTTGAAATATGACTATATGAGTACATTAATCATATTTACCAACTAACAGCATTACAAAAAATACTGTCAAGATTTTAGGAGATTTTTCCTTAATATTGTATTTCCTTAAAATATAGGCTTGCTTTAATCACTGCGGCCATAGTGATGCCGGTGACAACGAAAATAAAAGCTGTTCTATTGACCATACTTCAGGAGGCTAGACAAGTTAAATATTTCTGACAAACCTCTTTTATGTTCACATTTACAATTGATAAATAAATCTATCATTTGAAGATAATTTGAATCTGATAATGTGAAGGAATGCACCCCTCTATGGACCTTCCTACTATGCTGTAATAATTAAGTGTTCTTGCATAGCAAGACCACTTAATGTTATCTCACATATATATTATTATTATTATAGCCAAATTTGCCACCCTAACTCCTCCCACAGTTTTTACACTACATAGACAAAAATATACCAAAACGTGCGGAATGTTCCCGATTGGTGTGCTATTACTTTGTGGAACGTTTCGCCGAATGGTTCACGGAATATCGTCGTTCTCGAGGCAAAATTGGACCCATAGGAATGAATGGCAAAATGTTCAAAGCTCGCCTGGAAACAGACCCCATCGGCGCCATCGAAGGCCCCACCGGAACCGGCCTTGCGTAGAGGCATTGGCTAAACAGACCCACCTGGACTATCCATACAGTCATAGCACAATATATCACAGTCAGCTTTATAACAGAATTTACTTTGTTTAACCACCTATCTGACTAGTCTTTTTTTCTACCATTTAAAGCATATAGTCTTTGCCACTAAGCATGATGTTACTTGTAAAACAGAGCGCATACTCAGTATCACATTCTTGTTAGCATAGCAGACCACTGTAGGCTGAGAAATATAGTCTATTGGCAATGAACATAAGTATTCACCATAATCTCTTTTAAAATATGTTTTACGCTTGTTTCTTTAACTCATAAAAAAGTGCAATTGTTTTTCATGTCATGGCAGTGTATACACATGTTTGAATATATTAAGCCTGTTGAAGCTGTCGTGGCTTCGCAAGCCTGCATGTTATTTCTTCTATTGCACATCAAAATAAAGAATTAAAAAAAAAAAAAATGTTCAAAGCTAGAGTGGGAGCAGGCAAAAGCTGAAAAATCAGGACATGATTTCTAAACTGCCACCACGCCCTCATTTTCAAGCCCACCTACACAAATCTTATATCAAAGCGTTCAGCTATCCCTGCTGCCACTAAAAATGTCCATGACTAAGCCATAGTCCTGATTGTTTTCACAATATGACCATTTGTTTGCAACTCACGCCGTCCATTGACATTCATTGAAACTCCACTCTGCAAAGCTCACATTTGAAGGGCAATTTCTAAACTGCGACTTTGCCTTCATTGTTAATACTTCAGAGACATACTATGCATCAAAATGTAGGTCTGGGTCTTGTGATTCTCACAATATAAAGCTCTTCGCTGTAGGATGTATAGTTTTTAAAATACGACCGTTTGAAGATGGCAACTGCCAAAATACTCTGACCTGTGCCAGGCTGGAGCAGCACGTGGTGTCATAGACAGGGCCTTTTGTACACCTGCTAATGTTTTTATAAATGTATGTTTTAATGTAACTGTGAAGCACTTTGGCCAACAACGTTTTAATTAAATGTGCTATATAAATAAATAATAACAGTTACTCCGCCCACTCCAGTTGTAGACTACTGGTGGAGGCAAGAACACTTCACACAATTTCCCCAGAAATTTTAGCTTTTCTAGTTCTATATTGTACCTTAACATCCAGAATCATGAATTAAAGGAGAACCACTGCTTCCCAGATTTTTATCATATTATAATGACATATTCTTATATTTAGCATATATGTATTTAGGAGGTGTGAAAAACTCCATCGAATGTAGAAATCCATACGTCTTTATCCTGCAACTGGACGCCTCCATCTTAGCTCCCTGTCAATCATTATTATAACCTCTGACCTTTGAGCCTACCAGTCAGCAAAGAGAAAGCATATTAAACAATGTTTCTATTCCTTCTCCTGATTTATTTTATCTACCCTGGCTTTATTTATAAACGTATAACCGCACTCTTTCATACTATATGAATAAAAGGCCTTTATTAATCTTTTTTGCTCTAAAATAACAGTCAACACGGGTAGAGCACAGATTGCATCTATAATTTAATGTATGTAATACATACATATAATCCCAAACTAAAAGCTCACGGTAAGTCCTCTGTCAGTACAATATATCGGTTGCATACAAGTTATTATCAATGACATATACTGTACATATATGTATCATAGTAACAAGATACGGAAGAAACCAACTGTAACAATTTCAAATGAACAAAATATTCCACGTTTTATTTATTGACAACGTTTAGCCATAATCTTTTTCACAGTATTATATTGTGCACTGGTATGTTGCCTTAACACAGTGATATATAAACTTTGTTACAGGTGCTTGCATAATGTACACTGCAGTAACTCTTATTGGTAAAATGATTTCAATGACCCCATTTAAAACCGTAACACAAAATATACTAAAACACATTCTGCTAACAAACCTTCATTGGATGCTCTCAATTTAGCAAATGGTGAGGTGTTATGTCAGCGGTAAGGGTAGTAATGGGAATCTCTTTTTAGTTGCTGAGTGGGCAATAATCCAAAAGGTATTTTAACACTATGGCGTTAGGAATGCATGTTTGTGTTCCTAGCGCTAAAGTGTTTCTTTAATGGGTTTCTCCAACCTCATTTTTTAAAATGTATAATACCATATTGGGCAATGCTAATAGGGTCCCCTCCCATTGTAATTTTAAAAATAACCAATAGGTTTACCTGAAATCCAGCGCTGAGCAAGACCCCCATGCAGGGTTCAACACACCTCATCTTTTACTGCCTCCCTCGTGCGGTACAGTCACATGCTTCTCATAGACAAGTATTTGATTGGACCGTTCCACCAGCTCAGAGCGCATTTGCGGAGCCAGCGAGGGGAGGGAGTAAGAATATAGACATGAGAGCGGATAATATAAACAAAAAATCCTAAGTGTAAATGCAGGGAGGTGGGGAGGGAGCACATGGGGAAAGTGTTATCAAGCTTTCTTTTGTAGGCACGCTCCAGGGCTGCCTGCAAGGGGACAAGCTGAGAATGTCTACCGCCAACATGCAGTATGCGCTGACAACAGACACAATTGCCGAGGTTGCAACTAGCTCCCAGCACAAAATGCAAATATCTCTGTATGTGCTGCGTTTCAAGGAAAATGGCTGCATGTACAGACTCCTTCTACCGTAAGCACTTCTAAACCAGAAAGTGGTCATGGTGGCTGGAATAACCTCCAACTTCAAATACATCATTAAGAAACAATTGTGCCTAAAATAATATAATAGTATCAAAATAATTTGCCTAAAATAGATCCATTCTAGAAGCCTGGGATACAGTCTGATAATTTACATGTGTGTTTACATCTTTGGATGTACTGTACAATGATAGGTAAACACATGGCTTTTACATTAAAGGGACAGTCTACGCATCAAACTATCTGCATCTTATTGAGTGACATAGAGGGACAGATGCAACCCCTTTTCACCATTGCCAGTGACATTTCTGATAAACAGAACTATTTACAATTTTGCCATTTCTACAACTACCTACCGGTGACAGTCAGAAAAGAAAACAGGGTTTCGTACTGGACAAGATTCTGTTATTTCAAAACTTTGACATCCAGTGATGTTTGTGGACACCAGACACTGTGTGTGTCCAATGGATAGATTAAAGGATCACTACAGTGTCCGGAAAACAAAGTGGTTTTCCTGACACTATAGTGCCCTGAAGGTGCCCCCACCCTCCGGGTCCTCCTCCTGTGGCGCTGAAGGGGTTAAAACCCCTTCAGCAGCTTACCTTATTCCAGCGCCGGGTGACCTCTCCTCCCCCGCCGACGTCAGCTCCAGTGTCGCAGATGCGCCTCAAGTGGCTGTCCGGAAGACAGCCACTAGAGGCTGGATTAACCCTGCAATGTAAACATAGCAGTTTCTCTGAAACTGCTATGTCTGCATCTAAAGGGTTAAAACCTGAGGGACCTGGCACCCTAACCACTTCATTGACCTGAAGTGGTCTGGGTGACTATAGTGTCCCTTTAATTAGTAGACTATGGCAATTGGATTGGTGGATTGCTGTACTTGCCAGACATGCACTGGGTATTCTCAATGTTTTTCTATGAAACACATTTGATTAGAAAAAAGCAATCAGTCTTGATGATGTCACTAGAGAAGGATCAGGCTGCAGCAAGGAGGATTAGTCCCAGCGCTGAATTATAGTAATGTTTTCTACTGGTTTTTAATGATTTAAACAATTAAATAAGTATATAAATAAAAACAAGTGGAGCAAGTGTGGTCAGTTATCTAAAAATAAGGAGCATATATAATTACAAATATACATATATTAGATTCTTTTTTTAATGCCTCTTTGAATTACCCTTAGTCCCAGCCAAAGTAACACTATGGCAGTTAAATAGTCAAAAAGAAATGTTGTAAAAGCAAATATGAAAAAAAATGAATTCTACTCATTTTAAATTGTGTTTTTTTTTCACTGAATTGGGAATTGTAGAACATTTACAAGGAGATGGCAGATTGTAGGCCAAAACTGATAGATCCCAATCAAAATCTGTCTCAGTTTTGTTGCACGATTTTCAGTTTCCTTGTCAATTCTCCACAAATCCAAGAATAGTGAAACATTCCATGTATTGTCATACATTCTAATTTAAACAAGCATTTTCAGATTTTTCCAGGGATATCATTTTCAATAATGTTTTTTTTTGTCTACAGGATATGAGATAGCCTTTGTAGGGTCTTATAAAATAGAATTTAGGCAGTTTTTCGGGATTCTTTTTTAGAGTCAGAGAAATGGTTCTGTTTTGGCAGAAGATTAGATCAAGAAGAGCTATTCTGCTGCTGGAAATCAAATTCACACTTCACGCTGCTGATGCTGTCTACACTGGGCTTGCTGACCACCTGCGGGTGGTTTTTGCCAACAGGGAAAGTTTCTGACCTTGCCATCACTCTAGGTCCAGTTGCCTTGGTGGCAGAAGAGCCCTTTCCACTGCTTCTAGCTGGTGCTTGCTGCTTTTTGAATTCTGGAAATGTGAAGCGTCTTAATAGCTTGTTCCCCAGTACAGTAAACGGGTTACTTGATCCAGTAGAAGGCTTACAACTTGTAGTATCCTTTGTGCGTGATCCTAGAAGTTCTCTGTCTGGTGGCACTGGAGCCAGTAGAGTGGAAGGAAGGCTGCTTCTCTTTCGGTAATAAGTGTCATTAAATCTTCGAAGGCTTGGGTCTTTTAAACACCCATGGAACTGGTCTTCAGTTCCTTGAGAGGCAGAATGAGGGTTAGCAGACAGTGGTGTCAGTAGAATGCCTAGTGGTCCCGGTAGGGGAGTGAGGGCAGGTACATGCTGTTTCCCAGGCCGTGGAGAGTAGAGGCTGGTGGAAATTTGGATGGATGCACTGCTAAGTGCTGGTAGGTGTAGGCCAAGCTCCTTGCGCTCCCCAATATGGCCCCCATACTGAAGACTCCAGGAGCGTGGCCTAGGGTTCAGCACATTGGAAAACCCAAGTCCAGAAGAGCTTGAGGAGCAACTGCCTTTGTCTCCATCTTCCTCCTCTATAGAGTCCATTGAATCAATGTGTCGGTGAGAGGCCAGTGAACGACTCCTTCCCAAAAGAAAATGATGGGCAGATCTGTGGGACCCACTCTGTAGCTCATTCCAGGTGACTCGAGAGAGGTGATGATCCTCTGTTTTATGTCCAAAATTACCCCCACTCAGCACAAGCTCACACTCCCTGTGCCCAAGGTATCTTGCCACATCCAAAGCGGAATTCCCCACACGGTTGGCTCGGTCAATCTGTAAGCCTAGCCGTTTAAATGCTCTGGCAAGGAAGTCCAAGACTGAGGCATGTCCAGACACTGACGCATAAATGAGGGCAGTGTTTCCCCACAAGTCAGACAGCTCTGGGTCGGCTCCACGTTGCACCAGCAGTTTCACCTCCTGTAGATGCCCTCTCTCACAGGAATAGCTGAGTGCGGTGCGACCTGCTCGGTCCCGGCTGTTCACTTCCGCACCCTTGTCCAGGAGGAGCTGCATGTAGCGTTGTCGGGCCTGTTGTTCTGGGAGAAGAGCGCTGCAGATAAGTGGTGTCCGGCTCAACTCTCCCCCACGTGTGTTAACTATCTTTCCATCCAGAGCATCAACAATAAAGCGGACCAGGTGCATTTGGTCATTGGACATAGCATCCAGTAGTTCCTGAGTACCAGTGCTCTCTGCCTGTGACTTTCCAGACACCTTAAGCATATTAGTTGCCTAAGGACCGCACAACTTCCTCCTTCCTGATAATGTAATATTCTATCTTTAGCTACTCAATGTCAGCACATAACTACCCGCCCTAACCTAGTTCCTTTACACAACTTCTAACCCAACAGGAATCTATACCTGTAACTAGTCTCGACCCAACAAACTACAGCACACAGCAGCTAGTCTTGCTTAACTGTATACACTAATTGTCTGTATTAATTTACCAGCTATGTACAACAGTTGGTACTAACCTGACAAACTAGTATCAACTAAAATGTGTTCATATTGCTCAGCTAACAGGTTGGCATGCATGTAATTTATATTGTCCTCCTACTGAACTATCCCCCTCTAAAGTAGTTGGTCAAAACCTATCAAAGTAGTATAAATAAAAGTAAGGGCTGCTACTCTCCTTAACCCAACAAAGCATTACACAGAATTGCTGCACTTTCTAAAAAATACAATGGCCAACTATTACCACAACTAGTCCTGCACTGACAAACTGCTGGCCATGTGTACATCTAACTGCAGGGTTTGCTTGCCTTAATTCCCACCCCTCTCAACTAGTGAAGGTTTATAAACTGAGAGGGAGTCTGCAAATCCAGGGAAATCTATACCCCCAAATTTAGCATAGCATTTTAACTAGTTATAGCTTATCAATGTCCTCTTCTCAAACATTACTCCACCTGAAGCCAAATCATGTACATTTACTCTAGAATAAGTGCTGCTGGTATTCTGTCTCATTCTAAAACATTTGATAAACGATATACTCTTAAATGTCCATCAGTGTTACATAAATAAAGCCCATTCCTACCAGTCATTAATTACTTAGCCTGGTGGCTTTTAATAAACCTTCTTTTGTAGGCAGCTTCATTCACAAATATAGACCAAATCTTCATTCACACGTCTGAGTGCCCCAATTCTAGCCCAGGGACCGCTTGTAAGGGAACGAGCAGTTATTCTCTGGAGTCTCTGGCCACTACTGGAGTGGAGTCTCTGGTCACTGGTGTCTTCTCCTGAGAGATCCAGCACAGTGATCGCAGCTTCTATCATTCAGACAATGTATCAATCCCACCAGTTAACAGTGTATCCATTTTTGTAGGGCAGGGACTGAAGTCCACGAACGATAGAAACTGCGTCTGCTTTCTTCTCCTTGCAGAATTTAAAGAACTTTTGGAACCATCGGAAGCAGGAAATAATTAATTCCAGGTTTAGCCAGTGTGTCCACCGAGCCGATGGTATCGAGATGTCTCCTGGATAGACAGGAAGGTCCACGTGTGGCCAGGATTGGGGATCCTTGCTTCTCCTCACTGTGAATGAAGAAGTTTTGGAAGCTCAGTCAGCCCGAGGAGATCCCCAGGTTTGTGATGGAGCTTGAGGCTGCTAATGCTTTGAAGAGGAGAGGGTCCAGCCTCCCAGTGGGAGAGTCATGGGTGGTGCCTCCACCATGAGAGGTGAGGAGAGAATGGAATGTAAACCTGGAGGTTACAAAGAGCTGTTTGCTGCTGAGAGTGCATGCAATGCTATCAAAACAAAAATCTCAAAATAACCTACATGTGCAATAATAACCCCATAGCTGCCAGCAAGCCAATGATTAACTGCTGTATTTGCAGTCAGAGAGAAGGTTAATATGTATCTAACTGGCAGCTGAGTCAGATATAATAGAAGAAAGCTCATTGCTAGCTATGTAAGCCTTCCCAGGGAGAATCTACACAGATCAGACTCTGCTGTAACCTGCAGACAGTCTGTCTAGCAACAAATGGCAGAAAGTAGGACTGGCAGACAAGCCAGAGACAGGCTGGGCTCAGTAAATGTTGAAGGGCGCACACTGTAAGATGACAGGTATAACTGTAAACTAATATATGTCTGGAATGGAGTGTTAGGGACAGACAGGCTGGTACTGTTTGTTACTGTATTCATAATCAAAGCTAGAAGGAGAGTTTGGAATTCTAACTGTGGTTAACCTGCTGGTCTGTGATGTCTGTTTAACCCTTCAAGTACTAAGAACAAAAAGAGCAAAAAAAAGTGAGCAATGCATTGCCATGACTTATCTGGGTTTTTTTTTGGCATTCAGATGGTTAAATGGCAAATAATCTAAATTTATAAATATCATAAAGAAACATCTGGCAACATATGGATTGCTTTATAAAAAAAAAAAGATGAGTTAGATGTCAATGCAGGACAGCCAGGAGGAAACTAATCTAACTGCTTTGCAGATTGCTACAATTAAAGGATGTTGCACCCACAATACCTTTTGCAGTTACCCCATGTGGGTATATATATATATATACAATTATTATAATGTGTTTAATTTTATGTCTTTAAATGTCCAAGGTGTAAAATGTTAATATGAACCCTTATGAAATCAGGATCTCCAACTTTATGTCTTTGTAATGTTCTTTAACTTAATTTTTGCCTTTTCTTGGATAAACTCTCATTGTTGCTATAAAACCATATACTGTCCATTCTTTCTCTTTAAAAATCCTAAATTCTTCTATGTACTATAAGATAAAAACAAATTGCCTTCACACCAATAAAAGAATGAAGCAGGGGATACAAAATGTTAAAGATAAACTGTCTTTTATCATGTGATGGTTGCTTTCCTGGACAAATTCACCCACAAATACACACTTGCATGTACACATTTATACTAGATAAATTCACATGCACTTACATTTAAATTCACACATGATGATACAACACACAAATACACAAAATATATGAAATACAAACAACAAATATCACTTATAGATATTGGTGGGCAGCACATGAAAAGTGTTGCCTTGTGGGATGTAGAATTCAGAACCTGCTGTATAAGGTTAAAGGGACATTATTGTCACCAAAACAAATTTAGCTCAATGAAGCAGTTTTGGTATATAGATTATACCCCTGCAGTCTCACTGCTCAATTTTCTACCATTTATGAGTTAAATCACTTTGTTTATGCAGCCCTAGTCACTCCTTCCTAGGCCTTCCTAAACACTTCCTGTAAAGAGTCATCTAATGTTTATACTTCCTTTATTGCAGATTCTGTTTAATTTAGCATTTTTAATCCACTGCTCTGCAGAAGCGTCCTGTATGTAATTTAAGTTCTATTTACAGAACAGGGGATAAAAACCTTTAAAGTAAATTAATATCTGAGTGAAATTGAAACCATTTTGTTTTCATGCAGGCTGGGTCAGTCACAGCCAAAGGAGGTGTGGCTAGGGCTGCATAAACCAAAACAATAGTGATTTAAGTGAAATGAGCAGTGAGACTGCAGGTTCATTATCTATACACAAAAACGCCTTCATTAAGCTAAAGTTGTTTGGTGCTTATAATGTCCCTTTATAAAACTGGTCAATGAGGAAGTACAGCATATACATAGTACATATTGCAGGGGTACACCTTTCATGTGTTGCCATTAAAGGGACACCACTGTTTTTTGTTTTTTCTTCACTGTTTATATCCCAAAGAAAACATACATATATTTGTATCTGCATGTTTTCTTTTGGGGGTTTATGTAAAAATAGCTTAGAAAAGCTGCAGACCTGCTTTTTGCAGCCTTTGCAAATACTCCCTCTCTTTTGTCAGCACAGACTCAGCTTTTACCAGGGAATACACCAATCAGAGTTTCCTCATTGAGCATCCTCTGTGCTGGTGCTGTGCACACACGGTTGTGGCTTTCCAATGAGATCTGTGGCATTATTGGAAGCAGACAAAAAGATCCCTGGCTTTCCAATTGTCCCGTGAGAATATATCATGACCAAGAGATGAAATCAGACAGTCAGATAAGTCATTGTCAGGAATGCATAGATAAGTACAGTCATTATACAGGCCAACAGTCAGTGCACACTACAGATACAATATTAATCGGCAAAAGGTCAACCAGGCAGCAAACAGTATAAACAATAAAAATGTTAGCATCTGTTCACGCAGCAATCAGATCAAAACAAAAAGCGCCGTTACTAGAAAACTACAAGCAGGAGCACACATGAATATTAGTAACCACATTTCTATAATTCTGCCATGATGTATCCTAGTTATTTTCATGCATTAGCATGCATGATAGCAGTCCTGAATCCTGTAGGACAATTTTGGGTGCCTGTCTCACCATACAAGTATTTTTTCCAGTAAAGCTTGGGAGGGCATTATGAAATGTCCTCATCTCGCGCAAGACCTTTCCCGGGCCTATCCACCTATACTAGCACCCTGCGTACGGACCAACCTGAATACAAACCTGAAGTGATGTTGGTCATCCAGTCACACATGAATGATGGGATCACGCACCCATTTCACCTCCCTTTGCTTCCTCCCTTTGCCAATCGTGCATTCATGGTACCCCTATAAAAATGTGTGAAATTTTCTTCTTAACTTGGTACAATGCAAGTTATCCAGTGACCAACAAACACACTATTATTTTTTTTTAAATGATTGGTAACTATATATTCTGCTCAGTTAGAAATTAGGTTTGTAGCTTTTTTACTACACATTAACTAATTCATTTACCCTTCTGTCTATACATGAATTCATTTACTAGGTCATATAAAATCATTGGCTTTGAAAACTCTCTGAGAAAGATAGAGTTAATATCTACAGTAAGGCATAGATCACAATGAAAACCGAGATCTGCACAAGAGTTAAGGTACAAATCAGCCGAGATTGACAGAATAATAATACCCTTTCACACAGTACTTGTCTTAAAATAATTGTTATTTCATTGTTTTGGTGGTTCACTTGCTTTTTCCAAATACCATGGCAACTTGTGCACTCAACGGAATAATGGGAGTGTTGGTTTTTTACATTTTTTAATCCTTAGTGACTAACAATATCTTGGTAGATCTGAATGAGCACTCTGGAGTACAGGCTCACGAACTGCCATACTCTATGAAAATATAGAAATAAAACACACATCAACGGAATGTTATATTTATATATAATTGTTATTTTATATATTTTTTTATTTATTTTAATTGTACACAGATATAAACCTCTATCCTTAACACACATAAATAGGGGATTACATGTGTCTTCTAGAAAAACAGGGATAAATTGCATTTAAGGAACTGTTGGGGAGGCAGATTAATCTGGCAGTAGTGAGGCGAGAGCTTGGAGGTCCGTAAGGTCGTTTGTGGGTGGGGTAAAAAAGCATGAAGTTGCTGATTTAGGAGGCTTAAAAAAATGAAGGAATTGGTCAGAGTTTTAGTTTATAAAAGAATGTAAGATTATCAAAATCTTAATCAGCTAACATTTACATAATGAGCTGCAGATCCTAGATTGTAGAATTACCACTAGGTAAATCACCTGGCTTGTGAATTTAGGCTTTAGGCTGCACTTCTTAATGATATGTAGAAAGCGATATAAAGAGGCGTGTATTTCAAAATATAAACCTGCTTGGTGTTAGCTAAAGTAAAGGCACTCTAGTCACTATAACCATGTCATCTTATTGAAATTGCTATAGTACCAGGAGTCCTCAGACACTGTTCCTCCATTTAGTGTTTAAACATTTTTTTATGGGTTTTGTATGAGCTGTTTTTTTTTTTGTTTCTGACCCATGTGCCCTCTATTTCCCATCTGGAGCACATCGCCGGCAGCAGGGGCTCCAGGGAGATGGCAAACAGGAAGGGCATCCTTGTCTTGTTCCGTTCAAGATTAAGAATTGGGGCGGTTTTATGTTTGGGAGGAGAAGTGCTCCATGCGGATTATGATAAATGGCTTGGATCAAGGATATGAACGCCTTTGGAAATCCATATTATGAAAGGGCTTGGTACAGAAAGAGCCATTGGAGGCGATCAAACGCCTTTTCGGCGTCCAGTGCAATGACTGCCATTGAGATACTTCTGTGTTGCACTCAACAAAATCAACTCTATACTGTGGTGGGTGTTATCTGATGCCTATCTATTGGGGATGAAACCAACCTGATCCGGGTGAATTATTGATTCTAGAAGTGGGTTGAGTCTGTTTGGTCAGTAGCTCAAGGTCAATGTTAAGGAAAGAGATGGGTCTATAGTGTTCTGGTTCTGTGTGGTCTTTGTTTGGTTTTGGGAGAAGGCATATGTGCACTGTGACCATATCTTCAGGTAGTGTGTCTCCCTTCAGCAGGGCATTAACCCCTTAAGGACCAAACTTCTGAAATAAAAGGGAATCGTGACATGTCACACATGTCATGTGTCCTTAAGGGGTTAAACACTCATGTGAGGTGTTTCAGGAGGATTTGACTGAATTATTTATAGTATAAGGCAGTGTACCGTCAGGGCCAGGGCTCTTATTATGTTTGAAGGCTGCGAGGGCCGCTGCCATTTCTTCTATTGTGACTTCTGCTTCAATCATTGTCTGGGAAAGCTTGGTGAGCTCTAGAGTTTCTAGGAAGTTGGTTATGGACGCTCGGTTCGTGGGATCGTAATGGAGTGATGATGGAGAATGATTGTACAATGCCATGAAGTATCTCTGGAATACCTTGCCTATGTGATCTGGGACATTGTCCCATAATAAGTCCCATTGGGGTACGTATCTTATCGATCTGTTTTGATTCCATTTAGCATTTTAGGCGGCGCGCTAGCATGGAGTGCACTTTGTTTCCTTTTTCATAGTATTTTTGTTTTAGCCACATCAGGGCTTTTGCTGTTTCTGATTGAGTTATCTGCTTCAATTAGTCCCTGATTGCATTTAGTTGGGTAAAGGTGGTCAGTTGAGGATCTCTTTTGTGCCTTGTTTCTAGGCAACGCAGTTCTGTCATGGCACCTGTGAGTGGCTGTTGTTGTTGTCGTTTTTTTGCCGTAGCTTAGTTAACTATGTGTCCCCTTACAACTGCTTTGTGAGCAGCCCATAGGGATATAGGAAAGGTCTTCCGGTTAGTGTTTAGTTCAAAGTAATCTTTGAGGGTTTTGGCTATTTTGTTGGTCACTTGTTTGTTATGTAGGAGTAGTGGATTCAACTTCCACATCCATGGTCGCGTGGGATGGAGAATAGTCATGGTGAGCGATATGTCGGCATGGTCAGACCATGAGATTGTGCCAATGTCTGTTTTGGTGATTTGTGGGAGTAAGCGTGGAGAGATCAGGAAGTAGTCAATGCAAGAATAGTAGGCATGTGCGTGAGAGTAGAAAGTGAAGTCTCGAGTGGAGGGGTGATACGCTCTCCAAACGTCAAGTAGGTTTTCGGTGGCTAAGAATTGTGCGAATAGGGTGTCGTTTCTGTTTCGGGGCTGAGTCTGGTCACCCGCTTTCCTGTCAATTGCTGGGACGTGTACTGCATTGCAGTCTCCCCCAATTATGCAGGGAGTGTTAGAGTACTTTCTTAGGTGTGTCGTGTATTGTAGACAAAAGTCAGGGTAGGTTGGGGCATATAGGGAGCTAAAGATGAAGTCTGTGGTGCCTATTTTTCCTGTCACCGTGATAAACCATCCGGGTTTGTATGAGTTTTATACTGACCAGACACAATTTGAGAGTGCTCTTCAGCTACTGATTTAATCATGAGTGATCTTGGGACTTACTTCGATGTCCACACGAGGCCTGGTGGAGGCGTAGAGTGGGGAAGGCAGCTGCTCTCCTGTTCCGCTCACCACAGCCCCAACACAGAGTCCTTTTGGTGCCCCATGTTATTCCTGTTCCCACTGGGCCCAAATAAATACCTCCAGTGTGACACACAGAACACTACAGCTTGCCTTCTCTGTGACAAAATGGCGGATGCTTGCCTCCCTTGCAGGCACTGTTTGTCACCATACCAGCTCAGTGCTACTGAAGGCTCCCTGCTGAAGATGGAGAATTTTTTTTTGTGTTTCTGGGCAGCGATGGAAGAACGAGCACACACGCTCTCTGGTGGACTTTTCTTTACTTCAGCAGATCACGTTGTAGTCTCTGGGGTCCATCCTGCTGGAAGACGCATGACGAGTGAGTTTCTACCTGATGGGGTGCAGCAGAGATGTCGCAAGAGGTAGCAACAGCGACGAGCAGTGCTTCATCACTGTAGCACCCACTCTAGCTACAGTAAAAAAAAATGGAAAAAAGTTACCCACTCTAGCTACGACTCGTCCCGATACCACGCATTTGAGTGCACACGCCCTCATTTTGCTTGTCTTGGAGACTCATCACTCATGGTGCCAGCTACATAGAAACTGTGGTCGGCAGACGAGAAGTCTGGCTGGAGATCGGGAACTCTACTTGTGGCAGTTGCTCCTGTGCGGTTTGTGTGCTCGGACACCGTGGATGGAAAACATTAAGGTGACTGAAGGTGGTGATGACCGGGACTCTCCCTCATTGGGAATCAGCTGACCGACCCACACTCCCTTCCTGCTAACTGGCTGTGTGATTCCCGGCTACACACTGCAAATATCCTGCAATATTTTTTATGTTAATTTATGTTTTTCTATCTTGCTTGAGTAGGCTCAGTGGTTTACATATATATTGCAATTTCTCTACAGTTCTGTGTTTCAGCATGCTTCTTTCTTTCTCCGCTCCACTTCCATAGAGCTGTGTAGTTCTCCTAATTTACTACTAAAAGTGCAGTATTCTCGACATTTCATGATATGTCTATACCTATCACTGACATGTATACCTATTGCAAAATGTCTATGTGATCCTGTTATGCTATGCCATGCACTACAAAAATAAAGAATGTAAAAAAATAAATTTTTGTGTACATACACCTTAAACCCTGACACCTGAAAAAATGGAATTAGATACTTAATACAAATTAGGGATTGGTTTCTCACAGGAGAACCTACTACTGATACCCAAAATACTATAGGCAAAATATAATGAGATACAGCCAACCTATAAAGGAACAAACTATAGCATAGCACTGTTTATGTAATGTTCCCCAAATAGATTTCTTATATTGCTCTCGCAAAACACATAGTGGAACAGGCATTGTAAATAACTCTAAGATCTTTTCATGCTTAAAAAATACCTTGTGTGGTCAAAACGTTGCTGGACACTTCAGTCCAATAAATTTGCCTATTTATACGTTGGAGTGCCTGATGTTTGACGTTTTTCTCTTGCAAAGTCATCCCTTTTACTTCTTAAGGCATTACTTGGAGCCAGTGTAATCTTTAGATTTCTCGATTTCGTAAAGATGATAGAAGGATTCATGGTGGTTCTTTGACTAATGTTGAATCTTCTAAGAGAATGTTCCAATGTTTTCTAAAAATGTTCTTTGCATGTTGGCCATTGATTTTCTCTACCGGGTTGCTGTCATATTTTTTCTCAACTAATTTTCTCTGTACTATTTTAGATTGTTACTTGAAGTCATAAATCTTTGAAAAGTTTCTTGAACAAAGTCATTACTATTAGTTGGCTTAAAATAACATTTAGACGGAATGTTTCCACCTTCAACATATAATGTTAAATCGAATTTTGTGTATTTTGACAATCTGATGGCATAACACAGCCATGATGTGAAATGGAGATTATAATTATTGGAATCCAGATAAGCTGTTGTGCTCTTCTTTCCAAAGCACCACCATAAGCTCTCCACCATGGGAGATCTGACCTTAAATAGTGACCATAGCACCAGGCTAAACCATTTTTAAGCAGTTTAACACCGAGTGAAGGCCCTCCCCCATTGGGGTTCGGCTAAGGCAGAGGTTACACACTTCCTTCTAGTCATAATGATTCACACTTGAATGAGTGCTGTGATAGGCTGAAAGCAGCCAGCTGATACCCTTAGCCAATCACAGCTGCCCATTGATTCTCAGACTAATGTTTCCTCATTAGCCGGCAAAGCACAAATGGAAAAGGCCGCAGAGGACTCTCTCGTATAGCATTAAAACATTACTAGGGGTTTAACAATAAATGGAGGATGGAAAACTCCAGCTGATATAACCACGTTAATGATATGAAGCCGTTACAGTGCCTTCAGTGCCCCTTTTAATCTAAATTATTTAATTAATCAACTGAGAGAAAACATGCAAGAGGTATACAAGCACCCAGGGAAGAGGAGATTGTGCTGTGTCACATATAAAAAAAGCGTCAGAACAAGAGAAGGAATCCTGTAAATGTATGGTAATATTGGCCATAGGTAAACAAAATAAAAGTCAAAGTTAAAAAACGATAAAAAAAAAATATAAAATGCACGCAGAGAATGAAATGAAATGATCGTATTTGATCATTAATAAGATAAATCTTATTGAAGCTAAAATAATATTGGCTGCCACATAACCCAGCCATAGTAATAAGGAAGAAAAACAGCACATATGCTGCTGATATGGTACACTGCGTTCCCGGTTACTTAAAATCTTGCCATCCCACAGAAATCTTAATGTGAGATTTGTGTAGCTCAGAAAACATCTAATGCGAGATGCAGGTTTTGTGAGTACATCCATAAATCTAACAAACATTGAGATTTATAAACAGAATTATGCGTATTTCCTACAAACACTGTTACAGTACTTGTGTCATTGGTGGCCTTTGTCTACCTTAACTGATTTCCAAGAAATTACAAGTATAAAAAATGATCTAATGTATAATGTCATTAAGACATTTCAATCCAGAAAGTGGATTCTCTCCAGTTCTACTGTTCTTACATTGGAGTTGAGATGGATGTAAACCTGAGTCAATCATATCTTTTCATTTGCCCATTTTTCCTAATTCCAACACATAAATCCAAGAACTTGCTGCTGAAAATATCCCACCCCTTCACAGGTGCCATTGTAATGATATATATTCAATCTTATTCACTTCACCCATCAGTGTTTTTTTGTGGAGGCTGATTAGTGTAACCCCTGGCATTTTCTATATACTGGCGCTATCAAAGTCCTTTGCTGCTCCTTGAAACAAAGGCCAACATTATAACCTGGCATCAGTGACTGGCTGTATATGTTTTTCTAACTTGTGGGTGATATATTGAAACAGTTATCAAAGTGATCAGAATCCAACCTTCAGAAATCTTTTTTTCAGACGGTGACGCCATGTCAGAAAATGTTAACATCAAAACAGAGCCTCAACCATGGTGCCATCATTAATCTTGCTATGTCAAGCTAGAGAGGCCAATATCACAAGGTTAATTAGAAAAAGAATTGATGCCTTTGAGGAGTTTTTGATTACATTGCAGGTAGGAGGTTACAAACAGCCAAATGCATTGATGATGTGAATAGGTGACAGGTGTGTCATTAACCTATCATGTTCCATATGGACATTGCTGTGCATCTGTGTTTTATTTCAGATACTTCTAAACACACATTTCGAGAGTGGTTCACTTGTGTATTTATGTTACATGTGTTTTCTTCTGTATTAAACTGCAGTTACATTTTTATTTGTTCTTTAACAGGTGAAATTGATTAACATTTAATTATTGTTCAGACATTGTTCACACACGTCGTCTAGACATTATATCTAGACCGTGTTTTTAGTGTTAGTTCTGTTCAAGTGCGAACACGTAGACACGTTTTTGGGTGTTGTTTAATTATTTGAAAAGTTTTGCAAAGTCTTTTGAGATTTTGAAATTTCTATTGTTTCAATGGTCCTGTCAAAGTATCAAAATATGAAGGTTTAATATCAGGTGCTTGATTTTCACCAGATACTAGTAAATGTGTTGAATAATATTGGAACAGTGGGCTATTGATTGCCAACATTAATGTGTCATGTCAGAGTGCCTATTTAATGGTGCTATCGAAGTCCTGTATTTGTCCTTGAGATTTACTGGTCTCTAGTCATGTGCCAAGCTTCTGTTTTCACAGAAAGGTTATATAAACCAGAGTCATTGCTTGGTTTGTTTATATTTGCCCTCTTGTCTTGGAGTTGGCACTTCTGTTCGATATCCTAATGTTGACCTTGTTTAGACTTCACTATGTTTCATGATGACTTTGGTAACATTTTACTAAGTTTCTTGCAACTTTTTCCTTAGTAACTGTCTTGAACAAAACGTGCCTGCTTGAACACAGCTTGCATGAGGATATTGCTTTTGCAGCTGACTATATTTATTTCTTTGGACTCTAAAATGCTTTGAAATCACGGACATTTAAAGGGTTAGGAAGAAAACACTCTATTCCTTTTGCTGTAGTGTCCCTTTGTCTCTTTCTTTAACGTTCCCCTCCCCCACCATCTAGCAATTAAAGAGTTAAAACCCCTTTTTGTCACTTGTTTCCACCGGTGAGGTCCCTCGTGTTGGTTTGATCTCCTCCAGCAACATTAGGGGGAACCTAATTTGCCTGTGCGGCAATTGCTGCATGCACATTTCAGCTTCCCTATAGGACAGCATTAAATCAGTGCTTTCCAATTGGGATTTTGAAGACATTGGATGTCCTTACGCAAAGCACAAGGACATCCAATGTTGTTTCACAGAGTTAAACTCCATTAGAATTCTATCTAGAAGGAAGCGCCTCGAGAGGTTGTCTTAACCTTGCAATGTAAACATTGCCGTTTCTCTACAATGCCGTTTCTCTACAATGTTTTACACTGCAAGGTTAAGGGGACAGAAGCCCTGCACCTAGACAAATTCAATAAGATGAAGGGGTCTGGGTGCCTATAGTGTCCCTTTAACTTCCTAACTCAGTACAATGTAGAAAATGCTTGTCCATCCAAGATACATTTCTCAAACTAATCTCCTGCATTTGATTTCCAAGCAGAGCATGCAAAGCACCTGTATAGACAGCTTCCTCTTCCTCTTTTATTTCCACTAATCCTGAAGCTAATAAGTAGCAAGGGAGTGAAAATCACAGGATTTGAATCTGCTGACGCCGAAGACAAGGAATACAAAGATACCAGATTCCTAGTTACTTATTTATATGAGTGCTCTATACTATTTCATTATTCTCAGAGCGTCTAGACTTGACTCTACTTATTAACAATAAAAGTCTTTAGTCTGTCGCTATTCAAGCGTTATACAGTGAGCATTCACCCACTAGGATTTATAGAGGTGTGCCATTTTTGGCTTGATTGCACCCTATTTGGGTTTTCCACTTTGACCACCACCATTTCATAGCTGAGCTATATCACTATTTACCTACTCATCATTAAGTTTATTTTCAAAATTTAGTTAATATTCCAGTTTATACTCTTTACGTCTGGAGGCTATCCAGACATTTCGAGTATTTAGCTTTCGAATACAAAGATATGTCAGCATCCCATCAGCTAGAATCTGTAGTCAGATCAAGAGTGAGTTAATATGCTTAACAAAGCAGAAATGGATCTGGTGGGCAGGGGAAGCAACCATTAAAAGACCACTGCTGGAGACTGTAATAAATATAAGATCATGGTATATGTCCTTTATTGCTGAAATTTTACCAAAGTGTGTTAGATAAACTCCATCATCAAAAAGGCATGACGGGGGAATTGTAGATGTTAGGTCAAGATAGCACAACTTGAAGAAAAATAGCTAGTTGAGTTGATATTTTATTTTTTTAGTTCAGCTATTTTAACCTAAATTAAAGAGACACTATAGTCACCTGAACAACTTTAGCTTAATGAAGCAGTTTTGGTGTATAGAACATGCCCCTGCAGCCTCACTGCTCAATCCTCTGCCATTTAGGAATTAAATCCCTTTGTTTATGAACCCTAGTCACACCTCCCTGCATGTGACTTGCACAGCCTTCCATAAACACTTCCTGTAAAGAGAGCCCTATTTAGGCTTTCTTTATTGCAAGTTATGTTTAATTAAGATTTTCTTATCCCCTGCTATGTTAATAGCTTGCTAGACCCTGCAAGAGCCTCCTGTATGTGATTAAA
This sequence comes from Pelobates fuscus, assembly GCF_036172605.1. NCBI lineage: Eukaryota > Metazoa > Chordata > Amphibia > Anura > Pelobatidae > Pelobates > Pelobates fuscus. Next base: position 418,540,838 of record NC_086318.1, on the reverse strand, counting down.
GTTCAATTTAGAGATTGAGATACAATTATTTAAGTTAAATTACATCTGTTTGAAAGTGAAACCAGTTTTTGTTTCATGCAGGCTCTGTCAATCATAGCCAGGGGAGGTGTGGCTAGGGCTGCATAAACAGAAACAAAGTGATTTAACTCCTAAATGACAGTGAATTGAGCAGTGAAATTGCAGGGGAATGATCTATACACTAAAACTGCTTTATTTAGCTAAAGTGATTTAGGTGACTATAGTTTTCCTTTAACAATTGGAGATAATGCTAGCTTTAGTGTATTTATAATCTTAATTTTAGTAATGACAGGAGGTGAGTACTTTGCATAATCTCTCTTTACTAACTCCACAGCAGCAAAGAAAAATGTGTATAACAAGAACCAATTAAAATGCAATAGGAAGTATAGTATCCACTGTGAATAGGCTCCTCCTCCTCTTTCAGCTAGCGACATCACAGACGGAAAGTTCAACATAGCGAACAACAGATATTCCTCTTGAAATAAAGGATAATCTCAGTAGGCCAGCTCTGGAACGAAGTAGAGTCCCGCCTTGAATTTAACTAAAAAGTAAATGTGGAAATAGATTAGGCACTAGTCTCGAAACTATGAAAACAAGGAAATAACCCCTCAATTGAATGAAGAATAAAACTACATGTGTACTAAAACAACAACATAAGCATGAATAATTAAGCTATACAAAAAATACAGTAACCGTAGCTAAGCATGAGAAAATCCCCCAGACTGCAACTAAATCTAGACAAATATGACCACCTACAAACACAAAGATAAAGCACCGCACTTACAGCAGCAGTAGCTTAGTATCCAACAGCTCAAAATACATAGTAAAAACAAAGAGAACGTTACCTGCGCTCTGGTCTAAATCCCTATGTACATATAAACAAAATGGAGGCTCTTTAGTTTTATTATGTTTTATAGCCCTATTTAGGGTTAATAGTTTTTACAAAACACCCCTTCATGTCTCATTAGAGACGTTTACCTTTGTCTGATACCAGCAAAGTTTATTGTATGTGTAGAAGCCCTATAAAGGGTTAAATGTGAAAGGGATTATAAAATACCCCTTCCTGTCTCACAGGAGATTCTTGGCTTATGTCAGCAAATCTAATGGCTAGAGTAGGACTCACTTTTGGGGCTTGCCTTGACGTGGCAGGTGAGCTTATATTCAATGACCATTGGAATAAAACTAAAGAGCCTCCATTTTGTTTATATGTACATAGGGATTTAGGCCAGAGCGCAGGTAACGTTATTTTTGTTTTTAAATATGACCACCTGATATGAATTGTAAGTACATAGGCATCAGATATCTTTGAGAAGAATACAAACGGAGACAGGGGATAGACAAATGAGGTGGAAGAATAGCATGACGGAAATCCAGATAGGACATGCAAGGCCAGTGCCACTAGAGATCCCACGAGTGAACCCTTATTGTCCCAAGGAGGCAGGGAATGGGTGGGAAAATACTCGCCTCCTGTCATTACTAAAATTAAGATTATAAGTACACTAAAGCTAGCATAATCTTCAATGTTATCACATGACAGGAGGCTTCCTATTTTGCTTTTTTAACGCTCATGTAGTAGGGAAAAGGCCGTATTAGGACCCGGCCTAAACTAAAAGGCCCAAAACGTGGCTTCACAAGACCAGTCTGCCGTACGGAGGCTATCTGACAGCGACCCCTCTGCCGCAAAAGCCGACGAGGCAGATGCACCACACACTGAGTGAGCTCCGAACGCTGCATCCACTCCCGCTAGGGACTAAACCCATCGAACCCATCTGGCGAGTGTAGTAACCAACACCGGGCTATGTGGTCTAACATAGGAAACCAGTAGTAGCCCAGAGTTAGAAGTTTGGAGTGGGGCTGCAGCTTCAGACACACATACACTCACTGACAGATACACACTCGCTCAGTGTCAGAAACAAACCAAATTAGAATCAGACACAGACTGAGACACACATATACTCACTGACAGACACACTCTGAGAAACATACATACACACTCACTGACAGACACACATCCACTCAGTGTCAGAGACACATATTCACTGACAGACACACATACACAAGCTGACAGACACACACACTCAGTGACAGACACACACATTCACTAAGAGACATACACATTCACTAAGAGACATACACATTCACTGGCAGACACATATAAACACTCACAGTGACAGACACACACACACTCACTCACTGACAGACACACACACACTCACTCACTGACAGACACATACACTCTCACTGACAAACACACATACACTCTTACTGACAAACACACATACAAACTTACTAACAGACACACACGCAATTTATAATTTTGTTTTAAACTTCACTCCACCCAGACTCCCTACCTTTGGGAGTGCTGGCATGGAGTCTATTTCCCTGGGGCTTATGGGCTGAGTGGCTGGGCGTGCAGTCAATGCAGATGTGCAAGGGAGCTCTGATCACCCTGTTCAGCTTCTTTGCGTGCCTCTTAGTGATGCTGGGGCTGGAGTAGCTTTATATTCCGGCTCCAGCATAACTGCGGTGCGCGCAAGGGAGCTGAACAAGGGGGAGCTCAGGGGAGAGTGCTCCCTCACTGCCCGCCTCCACAGCCGGCCAGCTCCTGGGCCTCCCAGGACAAGAGGTTGACAAGGCATCTGCTAGAGTGTTTGAAAGTGCAGCCCAAGGCAAATGCCTTGTCAGCCTCGCACTAGTGTCTGTATCGCCTTTTTTCTAAAGAAAACAGTTCCTGTTTTTCCACATAACTAATGTTTTCCATCCCCCTCATGTGTTTTTTAGCTCACCTACTGCTGATTTGCAAAGAGACAAAATTATATTTGGATCACGTGAATCATTGTACACTGTTGCCTAATTTGTGATTTATAATTGAACCCAAGTTGTTTTCTTTTAATGTTATTCCTAACTCTACCTCATTTAATGCATAAGTGGCTTGTGAGTTCTTCATTTCAAAATGCATGACTTTGCATTTATCTGTATTGAATCTCATCTGCCCCTTGCCTGGCCAGCCCTCCAATGTATCCAAATCCCTCTGTAGAGAAGTTATATCATGTTCAGATTGCATTTTCTTAACTAGTTTTGTGTCATCTGCAAACACTGACACTTGACTTTCAATGTCCACTTCAAGATCATTTATAAACAGATTAAAGAGAAGAGAAGTATTTACAACTACTCAATGAACTCTATATTTAAGCCAGTGTTCTATCCAAGAACGCAATTTTTTATCTTGACAAATTTCAGTATTACTATTAACCTTTTTTCTGTGGAACTGCGTCAAATATTTTAGCAGAATCCAAGCAGATCACATATGCTAGAGCACCATAATCTATATTTCTACTAAGTTTTTCATAGAATGCAATTAAGTGAGTTTCATATAATTTCCCAGCCATAGATGTTAAGCTCACGAGTATGTAGTTTCCGGGTTGAGTTTTTGAACCCTTTTTAAATATAGGCACCACATCTGCTTTTCTCCAATTCTCTGGTACAATTCCTGAAATGTATGCTGAAAAAGGATAAACAGTGGTACGGGTATTTCTGCACTAAGCTCCCTAAGCACACATGGGTAAATACCATCTGGACCTGTGGCTTTGTTGACATTTATTTTTAAAATTTCTGAAGCACTCTATCCTGTGTTAGCCAATTACTTGTTTGCTGTAAGGCTGATTCTTCTTCCCTATAAACTGAAGACAAATAATTATTTAGAATTGGGGTAGCCGCTCTTGCTCCCACATCTTACCAAAACAGTACACCTTCCCCACGACATCATACCGGCTTTACCTATAGGAGTGAGAACTGACTGATGACTGTTAATCTGTTTTAATATTTGTCAAGGGAAAAATGAGGCCCACTTGCTAGGGGAATAATCCCAGCAACTACAGTACATGCCGTAAAGCAACAGTGTACCGAAGTGTGTGGGGACATTAATTAGTATTCCATCCTAAATCTTTTTTTGTTAATCAAATCGAGATTTGAGAAGTACAGATACAAATATTTTCCATGACTTTATTGTAATATCGCTTTGTCCTGTGGTTCCTAGAGGAATTAAATTCTATAACTACCAAGCTGATCATGTCTTCAGCGATAAGATCACCATAGAGACCCACATCAAGGTCGGGTTAACATGCTGGCATTGAAATAATTACACTCGAACCAATGATCTCCGTATTGAGATGTCTACATCCCACTGGCAGACGTATGCTGGCAAAAGGATGTACTGGATATAATTTCCTGAATGGTATTTTTATCTGCCTGAGAATGCAAACACTTGTTTGTTTAAATAGAGATTAAAACACAAGCATGTGGGATGTGTGTCTCACTTAAGAATGTATATACTTACTTACTCATTCACATAGTTTGGTTAGTGGGCAGATTCTGCATGGAGAAATAAATGTTTGGTTTTTCGGAGATTCTTGTCTTGAGCATCACATTTTACAGGTACCTTGGGAGTCAAGTCCACTTGCCAATGTTTGTTGAACCTTGACCCACCTATAATCCCTTTGTTGTTTTTGTTTTAAGGATTACAATTTGTTTATTTCCGTGATCACTTCCTTTGTACAGTCCACAAAGTGTGTGCTCTGTCCACAAAAAGCATTGTATTTGGTTGTTTCAGGGCAAAGGAAGACCGTTTATGATTACAAGTATTAATATAATGCTTTCTTCACCTGAGCTTTGGCGGATCCAGGGGGTGGGGGGAGCAACAAGGCAATTGCCCCCCCTTCCTCCCCCGAGCTGCCTGTCACATGGGGGGCACAAATCATATAGAGCATGGGTCGTCAACCTGGTCCCTACCGCCCACAATTGGGTGTTTTAGGATTCCAGGTGGGCGGTAGGGATTTCCAGGTTTTGACGACCTGACGACCGTGCGGGCGGGTGCGAGCCGGCGGTACCCCTGTGACTGGGTACCGCCGTGACAATTTGCGGCCCCGGCCCGCGCGGCAAACCGCCGGGGCCGCATATGGAGGGGTCCATCGGGTGGCCCATGCTGTCAGGGCCACCCGATGGATGTGGATTGTAAGGGGGCCCGTCAGCGCTGGGCGCTTTAACAGCGCGACCGGGCCCCCTGTGATGACATTGCAGAGCTGGGAGGAAGTGACTGCACATCACTCCTCCCAGCTAACACTGAGAGCCGCGCGGAAGGAAGACCAGGGAGTCAGAGTGGGAACTCTGACTCCCATCCAACTGAGCCACCACTGGACCCCAGGGAAAGTCACCCTCCTGAATCTAAAAGGTAGGAAACAGGAGGGTGACTTAAATATAATGTGTGTGTGTGTGTCTTTGTATGTATGTCTTGTGTGTGTGTGTCTTTGTATGTATGTCTTGTGTGTGTGTGTGTGTGTCTGTATATATGTGTGTATGTATGTGTGACTGTCTGTTGGTATGTGTGTCTTGTGTGTGTCTGTATGTATATGTCTTGTGTGTATGTGTGTCTGTCTGTGTTCCTGTATGTGTCGTGTGTGTATTGTGTATGTGTGTGTGTATGTGTATGTATGTGTGTATGTGTGTGTGTATGTATGTATGTGTGTATGTATGTGTGTATGTATGTGTGTATGTATGTGTCGTGTGTGTGTCTGTATGTGTCGTGTGTGTGTGTCTGTATGTGTCATGTTTGTGTCCGTATGTGTGTGTGTGTGTCCGTATGTGTGTGTGTCCGTATGTGTGTGTGTCTGTGTGTGTGTGTGTGTGTGTCTGTATGTTTCGTGTGTGTGTGTCTGTATGTGTCGTGTGTGTGTGTGTCTGTATGTGTCGTGTGTGTGTGTCTGTATGTGCCGTGTGTGTGTGTATGTATGTGACGTGTGTGTGTGTATGTATGTGTTGTGTGTGTGTATGTATGTGTCGTGTGTGTGTATGTATGTGTCTGTATTTGTGTATGTGTGTCTGTATGTGTGTCTGTATGTGTGTCTTGTACGTGTGTCTTGTACGTGTGTCTGTCTGTTATAGTGGACTATATAGTAAGTGGGCTACCTAGCTCAGCCTTCCTACTGGGCATTGCTACAAGGAAGGTAAAAAAATAGAAAAAAGGGGAAAAAAAGGTGGGGAGGGGAATTGAGGAGGGAGAGGAAATGAGCTGACGCACAAATGAGAAATCATATAAAGCGCAAACAGAGAAGTCGTCTGAATATCACTGAAAGAGACCTTCGTTTGTTCCTTACGAAAATCGAACCCGAAATCAAATATTTAGTCTCGCAGCATCAACCTCAAGGATCTCATTAATCACTTGTAAAGGTAATTTCAATTTACTTTATTGTTTTCTCATTAAACTTTATAAAGTTAAAAACCTTATAAACCTGCATTAAGTAGAAATAAAAAGATAAATGTACGTACATTTATTTTTTGTAAAACACCCTACTTTCTAAAAAATATTCTGCATTTGCGCGAAAACTGGTGGGCGGTAAGGACATTTTTTCAACCAAAAAGATGCATTAGTGGGCGGTAGGTAAAAAAAGGTTGACTACCACTGATATAGAGAATTAAAAAATGAGAATAACATACACATGAAAGTGAGTTTTCTCCTTTCGGGCTGGGGATTACCACACACTGCCACCAATGGTATTAATATATGAACATATTTATTTTACCCCCTTTCTTATATATAGTTTTTTATAATAAAGTTTCTCCAGCTTACAGCAGCACTTAGCTGCCGGAGAAACTACAAGGGGGTAAAATAAATATGCTCATATAGTAATACCATTGGTGGCAGTTTGTGGTAATCCCCAGGTCGAGAAGGAGAAAACTCACTTTCATATTCTCCTTCTTGGCGGCGCAATGGCAGAGCTTCCCATGCTCAGCGCTGCTAGGCCAATCGGAGAGCATGGTGGTGATTTCATAGCCCCGCCTACACTCCTCCAATTGGCCTAGCAGACTTCCTCTATTTACTGAAAGTAAGGGAGGCAATGGGGACCATTAGAGGACCTGGTGAGTCACAATGCTCAGTGAGGGCTCAGCCCTTACCCACCACCCAGCTTAAATATATTTAGAGGAACACTACAAGCACCATAACCATAACCACCATGTTCTGGTGCTAGGAATGCCCTGGTGCTTTCCCAGTGTAATTTGTATCTGGGTCCTGCTGGATGCTTGCAGCTGCCTCCAGACCCTGTTTTCAGATTCTCCTTGAGAATCCGGTTAGCTCCAGTAAGCTAAGCAGCGCTATGCAGGGCTGAATTCATTGACTGAGAGTGTCAGCTGAGTGCTGTAAAATGGTCTCACAGATTACACTGGGACTGACAATCTGAGGAATGAAGGGTTCCCTACAGTGCCTCCCACCAATCCTCCATGTTAGAGGATGAGGAAGGCAATGCATCAGCGGCATAACTCCTGCCGGTGCGGCTGCACTAGGGCCCACATGCCAAGGGAGCCCATTGGGTGGCCTATTCAGTAAAAGGCCACCAGATAGCATAGTGTCTTCAGTGGCCCGTTCAGTGCTGTGGCTCTAAATAGCGACAAAGTGCCCCTGTGATTATGTCAATGCTGGTAGGAAGTGTGTGTATCTGCATGTGTGTTAGTGTGTGCCTGTGTATTTATCAGTGTGTCTGCATGTGTGTCTGTATGTGTCATCCTGTGTATGTGTGTGTGCGTATTTGCATAGGTGCCAGTGTGAGTATCTGTGCGTCTGTGTATCTGCATGTGTGTTAGTGTGTGGGTGTGTGTGTATTTGCATGGGCATCAGTGCTCAGTGCTAAATACAACCCTGCAAAGATGGGCAAATGGTTCATCCCCAGCTAGAAAAGCATTTGTGGGAGCTGTAGGACAGATGGGATCTTTTGGCCATCCTTACGGGGGGACGTAAATAATTCTTTCACCAGGGCCCTGTCTTCTTAAATTCCACCGCTGCAATGCATTGAATAAAATGGATGAGATTAAATTAGCCTCCCTGAAAACCGTTGTATTTTTATAACGTTGAGTGTAGGGTTTGTTTGTTTTTTCTTGACTTTGTAAAAGTAACTTTGAAAGTGTTTGACATGGTGTATGTTACTGTGTGTATAAATATGTAAAACAGTGTATGCAAGATGGTAATGACAGCATGACGCAGAGGGAAGTTTCTGTACATGGTTACTAGAGAAAAGCTAAAGGTAGTGCATTAAACCAATTGCTTGGAAAAAGTGTTATTAGTGCAGCATTTTACTGTTTCCATGACCGCTATAGTCACCTTCACTGGTCCAGAAACTCTTAGACTCTAACTCAAACTTTTACACACTTTTGTCCTACTACTAACTCTGACATCCTAACACTGACTCTAGCACACAAATCGTTAGCTATAGCCCTTGGTAGTAAATAAACTGAAATGTGAAGACTGTTTCCTATTTTGCTTTATTTCTTCTTCCTTCCAATTACTAACATACTGTGCAAAATAAACTTAAAACATATAACCTATCACAGTGATACCAAAAAGTGTGTGTATAATGTATGCAGTGTGTGTATAGTGTATGCAGTGTGCAGTGTGTATGAAGTGTGCATATGCAGTGTGTGTGTATACTGTATGCAGCATATGCAGTGTGTGTATGCAGAGTGTGTGTATGCAGTGTACGTGTATGCAGTGTGTGTGTATGTGTATGCAGTGTATGCAGTGTGTGTGTATGCAGTGTATATGTATGCAGTGTGTGTATGTATGCAGTGTGTGTGTGTGTAGTGTATGCAGTGTGTATGCAGTGTGTGTGTATACAGTGTGTTTGTATGCAGTGTGTGTGTATGCAGTGTGTGTGTATGCAGTGTATGCAGTGTGTGTGTATGCAGTGTGTGTATAGTGTATGCAGTGTGTGTGTATGCAGTGTGTGTATAGTGTATGCAGTGTGTGTGTATGCAGTGTGTGTAGGCAGTGTGGGTATAGTGTATGCAGTGTGTGTGTATGCAGTGTGTGTATGCAGTGTATGCAGTGTGTGTATAGTGTATGCAGTGTGTGTGTATGCAGTGTATGCAGTGTGTGTGTGTATGCTGTGTATGCAGTGTGTGTATGCAGTGTGTATATGCAGTGTGTGTGTATAGTGTATTCAGTGTGTGTGTATGCAGTGTGTGTGTACGCAGTGTGTGTGTAGGCAGTGTGTGCATGCAGTGTGTGTGTATAGTGTATGCAGTGTGTGTATGCAGTGTGTGTATGCAGTGTGTGTATAGTGTATGCAGTGTGTGTGTGTATGCAGTGTGTGTATGCAGTGTATGCAGTGTGTGTGTATGCAGTGTGTGTATAGTGTGTGCAGATGCAGTGTGTATGTTGTGTGGAATAAGTGCTGCCACTTACCTGCCCGTCCTGTCCTCCTCGACTGGTGGTCCGGTGGCACAGCATCACTGGGCAGTGAAGAGGGGCCCAGTACTCTGCATCCTCGTTTCCCATCCAGCAGCAGCAGCAGGGTCCTCTGCCCTCGCGATCCGCGAGAGCGTTGCCGCGGGTTGCTATTTATTTCTATGGCAACCCGCGGCAACGCTCTCGTGGATCGCGAGAACAGAGGACCTACTGCTACTGGATGGGAAATCGCGTGGATACACAAATTTGTGGAACACCAGTCCCTTTTCATAACACACAGGGGTGGCGAAATGCCGCCCCTGTGAAAGTGCACCCTGGGCACCCCCTTAGTGAGTGGTACCCGGGGCGGACCACCCCCGGCGCCCCCCCCCCCTTAGTACGCCACTGCGTACGACTGAAGAAATATGGGTATATGGGTGCAGTGGGTGCAGCCACATCTAGTGGCTGTCTTTCTAATAGCCACTAAATGCACTTCAGCTTCACTGACCACGTAAAACTGCTACGTAATGTGGAAGCTTATAGGAAAGCATTGGAGAGGTGAGCAGCACTGAGGGAGTGTTAGAGCTGGAAGGTAAGTAAAAAGCGTTATTTTATTTAATTTAGTGGAAAAAGGGATTGGGTACGTATACAGTTGCAAGAAAAAGTATGTGAACCCTTTGGAATGATTTCTGCACAAATTGGTCATAAAATGTGATCTGATCATCATCTAAGTCACAACAATAGACAATCACAGTCTGCTTAAACTAATAACACACAAAGAATGAAATGTTGCCATGTTTTTATTGAACACACCATGTAAACATTCGCAGTGCAGGTGGAAAAAGTATGTGAACCCTTGGATTTAATAACTGGTTGAACCTCCATTGGCAGCAATAACTTCAGCCAAACGTTTCCTGTAGTTGCAGATCAGACGTACACAACGGTCAGGAGTAATTATTGACCATTCCTCTTTACAGAACTGTTTCGGTTCAGATATATTCTTGGGATGTCTGGTGTGAATCACTTTCTTGAGGTCATGCCACAGCATCTCAATCGGGTTGAGGTCAGGACTCTGACTGGGCCACTTCAGAAGGCGTATTTTCTTCTGTTTAAGCCATTCTGTTGTTGATTTACTTCTATGCGTTGGGTCATTGTTCTGTTGCAACACCCATCTTCTGTTGAGCTTCAGCTGGTAGACAGATGGCCTTAAGTTTTCCTGCAAAATGTCTTGATAAACTTGGGAATTCATTTTTCCAGGCCCTGACGCAGCAAAGCAGCCCGAAACCATGATGCCCCCACCATCATACTTCACAGTTGGGATGAGGTTTTGATGTTGGTGTGCTGTGCCTCTTTTTCGCCACACATAGTGTTGTATGTTTCTTCCAAACAACTCAACTTTGGTTTCATCTGTCCACAGAATATTTTGCCAGTACTGCTGTGGAACATCCAGGTGCTCTTGTGCAAACTGTAAATGTGCAGCAATGTTTTGTTTGGACAGCAGTGGCTTCCTCTGTGGTATCCTCCCATGAAATCCATTCTTGTTTAGTGTTTTACGTATTGTAGAATGTTAGCATTTGCCAGTGGCTTTTGTAAGTCTTTAGCTGACACTCTAGGATTCTTCTTCACCTCATTGCGCAGTCTGCGCTGTGCTCTTGCAGTCATCTTTACAGGACGGCCACTCCTACGGAGAGTAGCAGCAGTGCTGAACTTTCTCCATTTATAGACAATTTGTCTTAACGTGGACTGATGAACAGCAAGTATTTTGGAGATACTTTTATAACCCTTTCCAGCTTTATGCAAGTCAACAATTCTTAATCGTAGGTCTTCTGAGAGCTCTTTTGTGCGAGGCATCATTCACATCAGGCAATGCTTCTTGTGAAAAGCAAACCCAGAACTGGTGTGTGTTTTTATAGGGCAGGGCAGCTGTAATCAACACCTCCAATCTCATCTCATGGATTGGACTCCAGTTGGCTGACATCTCACTCCAATTAGCTCTTGGAGATGTCATTAGTCTAGGGGTTCACATACCTTTTCCACCTGCACTGTGAATGTTTACATGGTGTGTTTAATAAAAACATGGCAACATTTCATTCTTTGTGTGTTATTAGTTTAAGCAGACTGTGATTGTCTATTGTTGTGACTTAGATGATGATCAGATCACATTTTATGACCAATTTGTGTAGAAATCCATATCATTCTAAAGGGTTCACATACTTTTTCTTGCAACTGTATATATATCCGGGAACCGGGGCACTATATTGTTAGGAATACAGGTTTGTATTCCCAAAGCTATCGTGTTCTTTTAAAATACGTGGGCTGCTAAACTTGCTAGGTATGAATTTTATTTGATTCTTAATTTACAAAGAGCATTTTTTACGAGGTTTATTGTTCTCATCTGTTCTTTAAATTAAACCAAGGTTCTTCAATTGTAAGCTGGCAGTTCTTTAAGCAACACATCTTTTTCGATTATCTCATGTTAACCAGACCTGGCAGAGTGCCCCTCCCGAGATTGGACTCTGGATCCGACCCTGCACCTGAGACTCAAATATTATAAAGTAATACTCATGTCATGTGTTTTTATTTGTGAGGGTGTAATATTTATAGCAATATTATTATCACATTACACTGATGTCTGTGGGACTTGTTAAGTGACCAGAAACACTAACTTTGTGCCCTTGAGATAAAAATTATGTTCACGTTCTTATTCCCCTTTGACTTTGGTTACAGAATGTGTTCTTGCTCGTACTGATCTCAGACAGCCTGGGAAATGTATGTCCTTTCACTGCCCTATGATTAGAGCTCCCATAATGCACAGTGGCATTAATATTGCATTATGGGTAATAATGCACCGGTTATGTCATCAATTATTCAAAATATGATTGAAAACACAATTCAGGTTAGAATTAAAATTCTAAATTCTGAAGGCTGTAAAAAGAGTTTTGGAGGCGCGTCTTGCAATACTAATACCCATATTCTTTCAGTCGTACGAAGTTCTGGGATAACAAAGATTAAAATTCCGGATAAGTTTTATCACTTGTAGTTATTTGTATAGTGGTGTAATGACTGAGGCACAGTATGTTTGAAGTGTGAGTAATCTGTTCGGTATCACTGTGATAGGTTATTTGTTTTAAGTTTATTTTGCACAGTATGTTAGTAATTGGCAGGAAAAAGAAATAAAGGTAAATAGGAAACAGTCTTCACATTTCAGTTTATTTACTACCAAGGGCTAAAGCTAGAGTGTAAGCTTTTTTGGTAGGGTAAGCGTTAGGATTGTCAGAGTTAGTAGTAGGGCAAAGCTTAGTGTGTAAAAGTTTGAGTTAGAGTCTAAGAGTTTCTGGACCAGTGATGGTAATTGCAGCTACCACCATTACCTCAGCTCAGTAAAGGCTACATAACAGCTGCTATCCTGGACTTTACTTACCACTAATCTCGGTGAGTTCAGGGCATGTTTCTCGGTGCTCCCCTTGAGTAGAAACCCCTGACTTCACCATGGCCGTCAACCAAAGTGCATTGTGATTAATTTGTATATGACACCACCTGCCATGCAGTGCATGCTTCAATACATGATCTCATGTTGTGCATCCATTAAATGAACGCTCCAGATGCCCAAAGCACTTCAGTTTGCTGGAGTGATTTATGTGTAAAGAGTGTGATATCGCTTTCTTTTTTCCATTTTACAAAAAGTACATATTTCAATAGAAATAGAAGGTCTATCAAGACATGCACAACAACTATTTAATATGACAGCTCTAGTGGCTAGAAGAGCTCTGGCTGTAGTGTGGCCCAGAGTTAACGTCCCCTCCTTACAGGAGGTCACAGAGAAAGGAAACTTACTAATGGTAAGAAATTCCCTTAAATCCTTTCATAAAGTCTGGGGTCCCTGGACACATTACAAAGCAGAAAGATGCTGAGTCACAACTGCGGGGTACGTGTTTGGCCATGCACCATGACATCCCCCCTATTCCAACCCCCTTCTTCCTCCACTAATTTTCCTTGTTTATTGTAAATGTACAAGGTCATGCTAAAAAGAACCCAAAATTTACACTATGTTAATGACATCTTGGCTCCAAATAATTTTTCTCAAATTTAGAGTCCACAGCAACCTGAATGCTTAACGATATATTATAGTGCTAGGATTACAAGGTTATATTCCTAGCAGCACTATCACTTCCTCGCCCCACTGTAAGGATTAATAAACCCTTACAGCACTTACCTGATTCCAGTGATAATGACCCTCCACCCCCTCCGACGTCACATGAAGTGAGGGGTATGCTAATGCTCATAAGTGCGCATAAGTGCATTAGGCCTTCCCCATAGGAAAGTGTTGCTTCAGTGCATTCCTATGGGAATTTTACCGATGCTGGATGACCTCATGCAGAGGTCTAGCGTCAGTACTGTGACACAAGCAGGAAGTGCCTCTAGTCACTGTCTGATTGACAGACACCAGAGGCAGTCTCAAACCTGCAATGTAATTATTGCAGTTCATCAGAAACTGCAATAATTAACAATGCAGGGTTAAGGGGAGAGGGGCATTGCACCAAGGCTACTTTAGTGATTGGACATGAAAAGTCTCTCATATAAATAATTTTAGAAAAAGTTGACTTTGTAAAACTTGAATATTTCATGTCAAGCAACAATAACAGAATGTGAAGTATTACATAATTGTAACCGACAAAACAGATTTCTTTAACACATGGTAGCTCATCCTTCAGACAGCAGGATTATATAAATGCATCACTGTCAAATCGGAAAATATCTAATTTTCAGCCTTATTTGGAAAGGCTGTGTCAAGTGTGCTGATCAGTGGTAAATTAAAGTGCCGACTACGCTAGTGTAAAATGAGACATATTATCTATACATCATGCTTCAACCATTTTTCTTAACTCTTTGAGCATTGTGTGTTTTTTGTCATTTTAATTATATTGTTTCTTTAACTTGCTCGGAATCCTAAAATAAAGGTTTAGCTTAAAAGGCGGCTTTAAACAACACAAAGCCTCACTGCGCTATTTAGTATATTTTTAATGTTTAGGATTCAGTTTGAAAATAAATAAGAACATTATGAAAATACCATAAATTACATTTTCAATATTAACAAGAAGAATTTATATTTTCCGAGTACTGACCAAGCACAGTACTACATAAGACATTATAATGATGTAATGAAATTCTGTTTGTCAGTTCTCATCTTCACAATCAGATTATTCAGTGCTGTATATGCAAATTTGCCTTTTTTCTCAGAAGAGATTACATATCGGTACTTCACTGAGTATAGTCGTAATGGAATGGTTTTTCATTTGTTGTAATGCTATTTTCTGTAAAAAGTTGATTAAAAACTGAACACCTACTGAAAGGGTTAGCAGACACTGACACAGCTTCCACTATATAAAAGGATTATGGTTTTACAGTAGGCAATTGTAAAATAAAACAAAAACGAATTATTTATATAACATACAAGATCCAGTACACTCACTCATTCACTAAACAGCAATTTCAAAGCTCACAGAATGTAACCTAACCTAGGTACAAATAATGGGGGTTTAGTTTCAGTATATGATAATACATTGCATAAATCTGCCGCAATGCCAGTGTACCCCATTTTTGGCAGGTCCAACCCGATTCCTGCTCTTATGAGATTAACCCGCTTCCTTTGGAAAGCCTTCCTCCTGGGACTCTCTGCAGTGATAGGATAGGACCTGCCAAAAAATGGGGTACATTGGCATTGTGGCAGACATATGCAATGTATGATCATATACTGTAACTAAACCCCCATTGTTTGTACCTAGGTTAGGTTTAGTTTAACCATAGTTTTAACCTAGGTGAGGTTTTTTTTTTTTTTCAACTATTACATTCTGTGAGCTTTGAAGTTGCTGATTAGTAAATGAGTGAGTGTGCTGGGCCATGTATGGTGTATGAATTTTCCCCAGCAGTACCCTATAACATATGCATATTCATGTGAGTACAGCCCCGCTTGGTTTTATATATGTAATATAGATATTTCCTGGCACAACAGTAGGTAGCAACTCCCTATCCCCAATTAGACAGGAACCTAATTAAAACAAAAAGTATAAGTAATCCTTCCTAACTCTACACCCTCAGATTTTTTTTTCCTGTCCTATCCCTAGGTCACACTTAGTCATTCGAAGACTAGAGAGTTTTACTTTTTGTCTTACCTGTGGGTTGTTACCTTCTGCCTCAAGGGAGTTCCACCTCTCTCTTAAAAAAGTCTTCAGTACATGGCCCTGTGCAAAGGTGACCCCCTAAAGATACCTCTTTAGTGACCGAGGGTTTTACTTGCTGTGACCCTAGAGGTAGCAAGATCATCATCATGTTTCCTGCATTGATCCAAGGGGTAGCAGGCTGGGCATGCACATACAGAGCATGTGGATTGCAAGGATTAAAGGGACACTATAGTCACCCAGACCACTTCAGCTCAATAAAGTGGTCTGGGTGCCAGGTTCCCCCAGGTTTTAACCCTTCAGATGTAAAGATAGCAGTTTCAGAGAAACTGCTATGTTTACATTGCAGGGTAAATCCAGCCTCTAGTGGCTGTCTTCCTGACAGCCGCTAGAGGCGCTTCTGCGACTCTGGATGTGAAAATCGCATTCAGCGTGCAGAACATCCATAGGAAAGCATTGAGAAATGCTTTCCTATGGACTGTTTGCCACTCTGTAGCCGATGTCGGAGTTGGAGGAGAGGTCACCAGCGCCCAGGGAGCCCAGCGCTGGAAAAATGTAAGTAACTGAAGGGGTTTTAACCCCTTCAGCACCAAGGGAGTGGGGCCCTGAGGGTGGGGATGGAGGGGGTGGGGGTGGGGAACTAAGGGTTGTATAGTGTCAGGAAAACAAGTTTGTTTTCCTGACACTATAGTGATCCTTTAATATGGCTAACCCAGGAACTGCTGAATTTCCCCTAACTCGCAACATAGTATAAATTGAAGGCCATGAGAACACTGTAGTAATGAAATGTTCTATTCATAAGAGACCTTGCACCTGACCACGAGATCTGACATCACCGACCGAGTAAAATGACGCTCAAGACCCCCTTGTCCCCACCCGTGTCCAAAATAATACCACCTCTTGGTGGGTGGACACGAAGCTAACCACTTAGTTTTTGATCCAATTAATAATATTGATGGGTGGACACTAATATAGTCACATAACATTTAATCCAATTAATGATTTTTATTTGTTATCATCTGATATTCAATGATGATGTCATTTTGCCTTTAAAAAGGTCTGCATAACTGTTTTCCAACTAGATGCCATTAAATTTTCTGAAGTGCTTTTAACCTGAACTCCATGTGTCAGTGTGAACTTACTTCTGCGTATACGCAATTTAATCATCTCAGATTTGGACAGGAACAGATAGACATTTAAACATATTTGTTTATTTCTAAATTAATCTACATCAATTTGGCGCTTTCCAACGTGGGGCATCGGGCTATGTCTGGCCGGTGAGCCGTCCTAAGGAAGATGCTGTTGGACGGGGGAATCCTGGGGGTAGGAAAGGAGACTGATCACCTCCAGGTACACGGTAGAGACTTCTGCAGAGCCACCGGTATGTTCCGGCCCCTTTGATTGACCCGTCCACGTGTCTGTGACTGCTTCCCGGGAAGACATCAAAGACAGGTAATATCTTGCCCGGTGTCTCGTTACTCACTTGTTTACCTGCATTTAGTCTATCTGTTGCCTGGGTGTGTTTGTATTGGCCTATTTTAGCTTAAGTGCCCGTGTTGAGTGTCTGTTTGCTTGTTTTCCCCTTTTTGAGATAAAGGGGGGTGGACCTGCGGGGGTTTTGCCTGGGGTTCTCTGTTTGTCTGTTTGTCTTTTTACCCCTTTTGGGATAAAGGGGGGTGGACCTGAGGGGACTTGCCTGGGTCTTCTGTTTGTCTGTTTGTCTTTTTACCCCTTTTGGGATAAAGGGGGGTGGACCTGAGGGGATTTGCCTGGGTCTTCTGTTGCCTGTTTACTCCTTTTAGGAGCCACGTGGCTGTGGCTGTAGGGAAAAAGGGGGGTTGACCTGTGGAAGTGTTCTTGGGGGTCTTCTTTGCCTGTTTAACTCTTTTAGGAGCCTCGTGGCTGTGGCTGTATGGAAAAAGAGGAGTGTTGGAACTGTGGATTTTGTGTAGACTCATAATTTCCTGTGATCCTTCTTGTGTCACTTTGATAGCCTAGCTAGCCTCATTGTGCACGTAACTCTGCTTGCAGAGAGGTGGTAACCCACAGCTTTGAGCGCTGAGGCTGGTGGAATTCCAATTTTATTTTATTTGTGGCGGGCGGATTCAAGCAGGCATTGCTTGTCTCCAGCACCACGTAGTAGTGAGACTTATGAGTGGGTTTCATAGGGGCACTACGGGAGTGAGGATAGAGGTGGCCACTTTTAGTGGACTGCTATAACGAGGGAGGCTATACAGGATTCGGGTCGGAGATGGTTGCTGTTTCCTGTGGCCGCTGGTAGTGAGACTTGAGGAAGTCGTTCTCCGAGCGGGGACACTACGAGGTTGAGGGAGGTGACTTAGGTCACGCGAGTAAAGGAAAGGTTTACTGTTGATTTTATTTGAACTGTGATGCATGCACTGTATTTCAATTGTATTGTTGTTTTGTTTGTCTAATAGGAGTCATTCAAACTCCTGTGTCTGTCTCTAAGGATTTTTCCTTACCTTTTTTTTTTTACCCTTTCTACACTTCCTGTACTATTATACTATCCACTCCCATTCCTCTTAAAAGAGAAGTGATTGGTCACACACTTCTCACCTCGCTCCGATCCGTGTCTACCACCCCGGGTAGGCGGATTCAGTGACTAGTCTACGTTTTGGGAAGACGCACTTGAGAAGGGCCCACAATTCTCAAGTGGCAGTCGAGCAAAAGGAGACGCTCCTGTTCAATTTTCCTTGTCTTTCCCTATATCTAGGACGCTGGTGTAGGGGAAAAGGGATTATGGGGCAGGATTTAAGTAAGCCCAGTAAGGGCTGGTTAGCATGTGATTTAGTTGATGACAGAGAGGGTGAGGAGATGGTTAAAGGTGTTGAAAAGATTGCAAAAGTATGTAAAATTGCTGTGCCTTGATGTGGTAGATTACTGACAGAGAAGAAAGCAAGCTTACTGGTACAGAGTAGCAATGCTATTCAGCAGGAAGGTTGGGTTGAGGAAGAACTAGATCACAAAGGGTTAAGAATATATGTATATTATAATAATTGTTTTTGTATTTTTTTTTTTTTTTGTTAGCCATTACCCTGGTAGAGGGTGGGGGTTTTGTATTGAGTTTCACTGAAGAGTATTATTAAATGTTGTGTTTTTGTGTCTCTTTGCTTTTGCAATAATTGTAGCGTAACTGTCTTTCCAGCACTGACATGGTTAAAATGTCATGCTTGCAGTCCCCTCCTACCCCTCCCTTTTTGCCTTCTGTGAGACAGGGGAGGGAGGAGGAGGGGGGGGCGTGGTTGCGACTCAGTGCGATTCAGATTTGTGTTTCGTAGAGTTATTACTGATAAGACTTAGCAATGGAATTTTTGCTAGAAAATATTCTAATTGTGTATTTTGCTACTTACATAGGAGTGATGTGTCGTATAGGAGGTTTCTAGGGTTTGTGTGTTGTTGCTGCTGCCATTCGTGCGACGCCGGCAGGTTCCGTGGCGTTGTATATGTATTTGGACGTGTTGAGTGATTAATAGCTGGTGAATGATGGGGGAGGTTGGTTGCATCCCGTGAGTTTATTTTTTGCACCATGTTATTTCAAAGCTTCACGGGCTGTTAAATGTATAATGCTTTCATTTGCCAGCTGAAATGCCCTAAAAGAAAATGGCCCCTAGAACAAAAGAAGGTTGTCCTTAAAGAGACACGTCAGTCCTGGCTCCTGCCCTCACTCTGCCCTTAGTGAAGTCATATCCGCCCATATATCGTGTCAATTCTGGCCATCCAAGGCTGACGAGATCTACTTCTACCACGCTCATCCTATCCTAAGACATGCTGTCTTCCTTAATTCCCATATATTATGAACAAAAAGTTACAATTACTAAAATTATCCTACTATTAGTTTCCCTATATCAGGAAAAGTGTCTGTGAACAAGTGTGTTTGAACTTTGTATAAAAAAAAAAAAAAATTGATAACATGCTGGAAGAGGGGTTATCTTAAAGAACATTTACTAAGAGAAGTTTCTAATAAACAAAGATTTCTTGACCTGTTAACATTATAAACATAACTATTAACAAATGAATAAGCCAAGTTTAAAGACTGACTAACATAATTTTTGTTGTAAGCCCAGATATTTTATTATTGCATATGCATAGGAATTGAGACTTTGGGCATTATAGTATATTAATTCTAGATCTGTTACTAGCAGCAAGTGCCTATCCCACGCATGCTTAAACACTTCTACTGAGTTAACCTCTACCACTCCGGTTGGAAGGCTATTCCATGCATCCACTACCCTCTCAGTAATGTAATGCTTCCTGATATTATTTTTAAACCTTTGTCCCTCTATTTTTGAGACTATGTCCTCTTGTTATGGTAGTTTTCCTTCTTTTAAATATAGTCTCCACTTTTACTGTGTTGTTTCCCTTTATGTATTTAAAATGCTTTTATCATATTTCCCCTGTCTCGTCTTTTCACCAAGCTATACCTGTCAAGATCCTTTAACCTTTCCTGGTGAATTTTATCCTGCAATCCATGAACCAGTTTAGTAGCCCTTCTTTGAACCCTCTCTAAGGTATTCATATCCTTCTGAAGATAGGGTCTCCAGTACTGTATCCAGTACTCTAAGTGAGGTCCCACCAGTGTTCTGTACAATGGCATGAGCATTTCCCTCTTCTTACTGCTAATACCTCTCCCTATGCAACCAAGCATTCTGCTAGCATTTTCTGCTGCTCTATTACATTGTACATTGCCATTAACAGCCAGGAACTGGAGAACAAGAAATGTGAATTCAGGTATAGCTGTTTAACAATGCTTAACAAAATCTCCATTATCTTTTTCATTTATTTTGCAGAAGACAATGTTATTTGTCTATTTTGTATGTTTTAAATATACATTATCAGTGAAGAGTAGAATAAATTTTATCCCATTTGCGAGACATAAAATTGTGATAATGTATATTTGTGATGTAAGTAGGAATTACATTTTGGGATGTTAGAATATAAATTAATAAAATAAAGAACGAGAGTCAGGGATAGCGTCTGTCTCCACGGGCACAAGTCTGGTGTGGGAGATGTGGTGGGCTAGCCGCTGCGGGACACCCACGGAGTGAAACGTTCGAGGCTTGTGGAGACAAGATGAGCATGTTAGCCTTTTATTATTTTTCTCTAGGGAAAGCATAGGGCCAGTTAACAGTTGTTGTACATGGGCTATTTGCAGCCTCCATTGCATTTCTACCTAGTCTTGATTTCTGATGTATCCTCCATTGCTACATCACCTGTCTGCTCCCTTACCTGCCCACCCCCGCTTATTCCTCCCACCGATCCCTCCCCTTCATCTACAGTCCCCCACTTTCTCCTACTACCCCTCCCTCTACTCCACCTTCTCCTCTCTCCTCCTACTTCTCCTCTTCTCCTCCTCCTACTCCTCCCTCTACTCCACCTTCTCCTCCTCCTACTCCTTCTCCCTGCTCTTACTCCTCCTTCTTCTTCCTACTCCTCCCTCTACTCCACCTTCTCCTCTTTCCTCCTACTTCTCCTCTACTCCTCCTACTCCTTCCTCCTCTTCCTACTCCTCCCTCTATTTCTCCTTCTCCTCCTCTTACTCCTCCCTCTACTCCACTTTCTCCTTCTACTCCACCTTCTCCTCTCTCCTCCTACTTCTCCTCTATTCCTCCTTCTCCTCCTCCTACTCCTCCCTCTACTCCACTTTCTCCTTCTACTCCACCTTCTCCTCTCTCCTCCTACTTCTCCTCTATTCCTCCTTCTCCTCCTCCTACTCCTTCCTCTACTCCACCTTCTCCTCCTCCTACTCCACCTTCTTCCCTCTCACTCTATCCACTACTCATTCTTCCATCTCACCACCACCATATCTATATCCTTTATATGCTTCCTCCCTTCTTATTCCTTACCAATTTCCTCCACCCATAGACAACTCTGCCTCTACCTGACAACATTATATTTTGAAGGAAAGTTGCTCTGGCCACTCTTCCGCCACTTCCCAGGGGGGAATACCACACTAACGAAAAATTATTCAGACATGAAAGAACTGTTTTGGGCACTCTCAAGGAAATAGTGCGGTCCTGACCCAGATTAACATGAACAATCAATTCACAACTCTCTACAGAGGGGGGTCAGCAAGAGAACTGTAAATAGAAAGACAAATACCCCCCAATCTCACACAGAAATAGGTGAGGAAACCTCTTCTACTGCTCCTCATGGTTGCTTTGAACAGATGAAAGAAGAAACAAGACACCTTTCAACAGAGCATGCAGTAGCTTTACCAGATCCTGACTCCACTCTGTTTGCGGATAATGAGGAAAGGTACCATACTGGATTTGCTGTTGCTACAGAAGATCAGGTACGTCAAGCATCTTCACTTTCCTCACTCACATCTGCTCAAGACGCTGAACTGACAGCCTTCTCAGTGGCATACAAAATGCCTGAAGGAAGACATGCCAATATCTACACTGACTCAAGATATGCCCTGGGTGCAGCACATTATTTTGGATCAATCTGGAAGATAAGAAGCACCACTCAGCTGACTAAAAGCTGCCAACCAAGCCACAAGTGCACCAAGGGAAGTGGACAGAAGGATGTCCGCTAAAGAAACTTCTATACTCACCATGTAGATCCTACCTACAGATCTCAAGCTTCTGAAAGAATGACAAAGCAGCTGCTGACCCTGAAGAAATACAAAGCTGGAAAAACAGAAAGGGGCAACCCTTGAAGACGGGCTGTACTCCAACACTCTCAAGCTCTGTTTACCCAAAAACATGTACTGGGCAGTGAGCCCATGGAACTCTCATGAGTCTCATCCAAGACCAGGGGCGGGCTGGGCCGGGGGGCAGGGAGGCAATTGCCCCCCAGGCCGCCCGAAATTCTTTTAGGACCGGCCGCGGCGGGCCGGCCCTTTAAATGCTGCAGCCGCCGAGCGCTCTGTAAAGAGCGCTCAGACGGCTGCAGCAGCTTTTCCCTCCCTCCCCTCCCCTGTAGGTGGCCGAGCTGCACTCCGGTCCGCGGTCCCGGCCGGAGTGATGGGAAGGTGCACACTGAGTGTGCACTTCCTGTCAGTCCGGCCGGGTACAGGAAACAGAAACTCCTGTTCCGCGCGGAACAGGAGTTTCTGTTTCCTGTACCCGGCCGGACTGACAGGAAGGTGCACACTGAGCACCTTCCTATCACTCCGGCCGGGACCGCGGACCGGAGTGCAGCTCGGCCACCTACAGGGGAGGGGGTAAGAAGAAGGGGGGGGGGGAGAGTAAAAAGAGGGGAGGGGGGAGAATAAAAAGAGGGGAGGGGGGAGAGTAAAAAGAGGGGAGGGGGGAGAGTAAAAAGAGGGGAGGGAGGGGGGGAGAGTAAGAAGAGGGGAGGGAGGGGGGGAGAGTAAGAAGAGGGGAGGGAGGGGGGAGAGTAAGAAGAGGGGAGGGAGGGGGGGAGAGTAAGAAGAGGGGAGGGAGGGGGGAGAGTAAGAAGAGGGGAGGGAGGGGGGGAGAGTATGAAGAGGGGAGGGAGGGGGGGAGAGTATGAAGAGGGGAGGGAGGGGGAGAGTAAGAAGAGGGGAGGGAGGGGGGGAGAGTAAGAAGAGGGGAGGGGGGGGAGAGTAAGAAGAGGGGAGGGGGGAGAGTAAGAAGAGGGGAGGGAGGGGGGGGAGAGTAAGAAGAGGGGAGGGAGGGGGAGAGTAAGAAGAGGGGAGGGGGGAGAGTAAGAAGAGGGGAGGGAGGGGGGAGAGTAAGAAGAGGGGAGGGAGGGGGGAGAGTAAGAAGAGGGGAGGGAGGGGGGGAGAGTAAGAATAAGGGAGGGAGGGGGGAGAGTAAGAAGAGGGGAGGGAGGGGGGGAGAGTAAGAAGAGGGGAGGGAGGGGGGGAGAGTAAGAAGAGGGGAGGGGAAGGAGGGGGGGAGAGTAAGAAGAAGGGGGGAGTAAGAAGAGGGGAGGGGGGAGTAAGAGGGGCGGGGGGGAGTAAGAAGAGGGGAGGGGGGAGTAAGAGGGGCGGGGGGGAGTAAGAAGAGGGAAGAGAGGGAGTAAGAAGAGGGAAGAGAGGGAGTAAGAAGAGGGGAGGGGGGATAATAAGAGGGGGGAGTAAGAAGAAGGGGAGATAAGAAAAAGAGGGGGGGTAAGAAGAAGAAGGGGGGAGTAAGAACAAGAGTGGTGAGTAATTAGAAGAGGGGGTAAGAAGAAGAAGGGGGAGTAAGAAGAAGAGGGGGAGTAAGAAGAAGAGGGGAGGGAGGGGGGGAGAGTAAGAAGAGGGGAGGGAGGGGGGGAGAGTAAGAAGAGGGGAGGGAGGGGGGAGAGTAAGAAGAGGGGAGGGAGGGGGGAGAGTAAGAAGAGGGGAGGGAGGGGGGGAGAGTAAGAAGAGGGGAGGGGAAGGAGGGGGGGAGAGTAAGAAGAAGGGGGGAGTAAGAAGAGGGGAGGGGGAGTAAGAAGAGGGGAGGGGGGAGTAAGAGGGGCGGGGGGAGTAAGAGGGGCGGGGGGAGTAAGAAGAGGGAAGAGAGGGAGTAAGAAGAGGGAAGAGAGGGAGTAAGAAGAGGGGAGGGGGGATAATAAGAGGGGGGAGTAAGAAGAAGGGGAGATAAGAAAAAGAGGGGGGTAAGAAGAAGAAGGGGGGAGTAAGAACAAGAGTGGGGAGTAATTAGAAGAGGGGGGAGTAAGAAGAAGAGGGGGGAGTAAGAAGAAGAGGGGGGAGTAAAAAGAAGAAGGGGGTAAGAAGAAGAAGGAAGGGGTAAGAAGAAGAAGGAAGTAATAAGAAGAAGGGGGTAAGAAGAACAAGGGGGGGAGTAAGAAGAACACAGGGAGGAGGGATGGTAAGAAGAACACAGGGGGGGGTGAGAACACACAGAGGGAGGAGTGAGAAGAACACAGGGAGGGTGGAGGGGGGATGAGAAGAGCACAGGGAGGGTGGGTGAGTGTGAGAAGAGACCGCTAGGGGAGGGTGGGGGAGAGGAGAGACCACTAAGGGGCAGGGGAGAGCTCTAAGGGACAGAAGGGACAGCTCTATAGGACATGGGGCAAGACAGGGAGCTCTTTAACACTACGCGCACACACACACACACACAATGCATCCCTATACATACACAGAAACACACAATGCATCCCGATACATACACAGAAACACACAATGCATCCCTATACATACACAGAAACAGAACAGGCTTCCCTTGCACACAGAGAAACACACAATGCATCCATTACACACACACACAATGCAACCCTTACACACAAAGACAATGCATCATTTGCACACATACACAGAAACATACACTGCAAACCCTTACACACACATGCAAACACACACACTGTTTTTCTTACATACACACAGAAACACAATGCATCTCTTACACTCAATGCACACACATACAGACACACACCTTGCATCCCTTATGCATACAAACACAGATTCACACAATGCATCCCTCACACACAACCAGAAACACATAATACATCCCTTATACACAAATACACACTGTTCCACTACACACAAACACACTGCATCACCTGCACAAACTGGTATCCCTATACACTACATACCATAAGCACACATATTAGATAACACATAACACATCCCCTACACACTCCACTCCCTGTGAGCGAGCTCATGGGTGGGTGGAACATATAAGTGGACTTATGAGTGGGCCTTATGGGCATACTCACCGTCAGGCACTGGAGCCCAGACCTTGAGCTGTGTAAGAGGCCCCCAAAAAATGGAGCTGCTTCCAATTCTCCCAGAACGTTGAATTTTGTGACCACAGTTGCAAACAGCCTCCAGAGGTCCTGTTCTACACCAGACCAGTGGAGCCAAACTGCAGCCCATCATCATCCTCATCCAATTGTAAGTAGGCAATCTAGTATATTATTAGTGACACTAATCTATAATTTACCTCACATTAAAGGGACACTATAGCTTAATGAAGTGGTTCTGGTGTCTAAAGCTGGTCCCTGCAGGCTTTTTAATGTAAACACACACTGTGTGCAGCACTGGCGTTAGTTCATATGGCAGATCATATGGGTGGGGCATTGTGATGTCACATGGGGGGGTGGCGCAATGGGCCACTTGACTGGTTTTGCCCCCCAGGCCTAAGGCTGCCAGCCCTCCCCTGTCCAAGACCCTCATGAACTCTTTGATCTCTAAATACTCCTAAGCACCTAGCTAACTCTCAATATCCCTTTCAAGAATCCAGGTGACAAAGAGCTACTGGGTCAAATATGCACTAGTTATAATAGACATTTTGTCAGGATGGCCAGAAGCCTAGCCGGTCATCAATGTGACAACCAAGACCATATACCCAATAGTGCATTGTGAAAGTTGCAGAGATCACTCAGTGGATTCATTGTTCCAGATTCAAGACTCTCTCTCTCTCTGCAACATGAGAAGTAACATTTGTTGATTTTGACACACTTTTGACTCTAAAGAAAAAAAAGATACCAACAAGTAGGTGTTTGATGGCCATAATAATGCCTGACCACCTGCCATCGATGGAAAGCCGAGGACCCCAAAAAGGAGACCTCGTGAAGCTAAAGAGATCCAAACGCCAAGCTCCCTCAGGATTATTTGCCCATCCTGAGTTTGTGGTGATATTAATATTGACTAAATGATCCGAGTCCACCTACGCTGATGTAGCGTGGGACAGGTTTAATACTACAATGCATAAGCAAATGCGCCCTAGCCAAGGTTATTATGTCCATACACATAATACATGACAAGGTACTCTTGACACACCACATTCATGCTTCAGAACATAAAAAGGAGCACCCCTCTAAAGGGAAAGTTTGACATATATATATATATATATATATATTGATGCCATAGGTGTGCCAAGGGGGGTACCAGATGATTTTGCAGTAAAAGGAAAGTTTGAGTCCATTTTCCCAACCGTCACTGCTAATAATAATAATAATATTTTGATTTGCATTTATTATATCTATTGCAACCAACAACGTTTACCTGTCACCATGACTTGTTGTGCCTATATTCCAGATAACACAGGTCCATATGGTAATGTCAGCTTGTCTATTTATGATGTCCCTCTGAAGAACTAAGAAGACTTTAAGAACCGTTACTTCATAGGGTTTTGTGCCTTTGGGCTAACCTGTCCTCTGAAACTAACCAATAAAGTTTTTATCTCTTAGAATTTAACATTTCATAGGGGGGACTGATGTAGAATTATTAAAAAATCTTTATTGTACTTGTATTGAATTATTGCACTAACTCCATTTTAACCTGATGCTGTGACAAATCCTCCATTTTGTCCTCATAACCTGACTTCTCCATATGAAAACTACATTACATGACAGAATTGCTCAGCACATCTAACACAATAGACAAAGACTGTATTTTTCCATAAAGATATGACTAACCCAGGAACTGCTGAATTTCCCCTAACTCGCAACATAGTATAAATTGAAGGCCATGAGAACACTGTAGTAATGAAATGTTCTATTCATAAGAGACCTTGCACCTGACCACGAGATCTGACATCACCGACCGTGTAAAATGACGCTCAAGACCCCCTTGTCCCCACCCGTGTCCAAAATAATACCACCTCTTGGTGGGTGGACACGAAGCTAACCACTTAGTTTTTGATCCAATTAATAATATTGATGGGTGGACACTGATATAGTCACATAACATTTAATCCAATTAATGATGTTTATTTGTTATTATCTGATATTCAATGATGATGTCATTTTGCCTTTAAAAAGATCTGCATAACTGTTTTCCAACTAGATGCCATTACATTTTCTGAAGTGCTTTTAACCTGAACTCCATGTGTCAGTGTGAACTTACTTCTGCGTATACGCAATTTAATCATCTCAGATTTGGACAGGAACAGATAGACATTTAAACATATTTGTTTATTTCTAAATTAATCTACATCAGGGGTAGCAAGGTTATGCCATCAGCCTATTTCCTGCAGTGACCCAAGGGGTAGCAAAGTTTTGCCATCAGCCTATTTCCTGCAGTGACCCAAGGGGTAGCAAGCTGGGCGCGCACATACAGAGCATATATATGGACATAACCCTTTAAATGTGAAATTTACTTTGAATTCTCACTTAAGTAAATAACCTTGCAAGTCTTTCAGACTGAACGCTATACTAAGGGCACACATGGAAGGCCATCTATATGTCCTCTGAGTTCCATTGTTGTCATTTGGGTATAGTTTTGCCCTCATTGTTCTAAGAAATACGTTACCATCAAGACCAAGAGAAAAATTACTTACTCTGAGTCACAGAATATTTTTTGGAAACACGGTTTAATACTGCTCTACATACTTTAACCCTTACTTAGGACCCACATACAGTCAGCATATGATGTTTTCCTTACCTGTACACTACACAGTGTAGTTTTCTGTGTCACAATGAAAATGATTGAGATCCTGACAAACGCTACATAGCCAAAGAAAGAATATCAGAAAATCCAAACCTATTGGTGGTTCCTGAGGACAGGTTTTGGAGACAATCCTTTAGTTCGAACACGTGATAAATATGGGTATTATTTATTTATTGAGGTCAGATATTTACCTGGTCTAGTTCTACGAAAACAGGTCTGTTGTATATAAGCAGCATAAACAGGTTCCATAGTTTGCCAATATGACAATCTTTTTCCAGACAACATTTGATGTTTATTACACTTTATAAAGACCAAAGTTTAAAGTGTCATGTTGGTTAATTCATATATAAGTGTCATCCCTCATTCTTTGGAATTCTAGAAACTTGACTGATTTTTAATTTAGAATGTTAATTAAAGAGCATCATTGGTCGTACTTCAGTCAAGGATCGCGATGGATCCAAGCTTTCTGCAAAGTCCACTCAATCCAAGCATGGCATATCTCCAAGCAAAACTTCAGCGTGGCTGGTGGTTTGATTTAAAATCTGGTTATAACTGATTGCTAGGGTCAGGTATTTAAAC
Organism: Pelobates fuscus; assembly: GCF_036172605.1. Classification (NCBI taxonomy): domain Eukaryota; kingdom Metazoa; phylum Chordata; class Amphibia; order Anura; family Pelobatidae; genus Pelobates; species Pelobates fuscus. The sequence goes on along the minus strand of NC_086318.1, from coordinate 418,512,577 downwards.
ATATGTGAAGGATCACACACAAACATAAACATACATAAATATATACACACACACACAAACATACATACATGCATACATACACCCATCCTTTTGAAATGTTGTTTCACGGACACACTCCAAATTCCTTATAGAGATTCATATTGCTTCATCTCTATATCCAACCCGACTTCAGTGCAGGACAGTTCCCGTTATAGCACAACTCCAACTAAGCACAGAGGAGCTCAGAAGTAAAGAGTTTTAATTGGAACATAATATTATGCCATCTCATCTAGTTGTCAAAACTAAAAGAGAAGTTAATGATTGTAACCTCTCAATACATCCTATATTAAAAAAAAAAAAAAAATCTTATTACAAGTAAGAACTAAAAATGTACCTATAACCATGGTGTAGTTTTCAATAAACACTTGTCAAATTTAGAAAATTAGGTGTATGGGAACACTAAAGGCAATTTGCTCAGGGAATGTAAGGCAAAGTGTACTCGGTACCTTTTGTAGTGTTTTGGTGACGTTGCTATGACAGTGAATTTGAAAAAGCATCTTTTCCTGGATGTTCATTAAGTTTGAAAAATAGTAAACATGATGTGTTGATCGATAAAAAACAAAGACCAAGTTAGCCCAAGTAGCACAGCGGGGGTGGGCTTCTGTGGACTCTTGTCTAACAATAAGACAGTAAAAATGGCAACTAGTAGGACAGTACCAGGATAATTCAGTCTCTATAACCACTTTAATAAGATGAAGCAGTTATTGAAACACTAATTTGTGAAGTCATATCGCTACACAAAGAATGAATTGAAGGTCGAAGTATGCACCTTTTAGGTATCCTATAAAAATAATACATTTTTCGAGCTGCCGAGCAGAGAGGACGCACATGTCTCGAGCTCTGAGTCTAAAACGCTCAAATAACCACAAAAACGGTGAAAAACCTACCAATTCGACACCACTGGTACCGGTCTATCCTCCGGACAACATGGGGCGACGGAGCAAAAAATTGAAGCCAGACAAAACACCCGCAATGGCGGATATCGGAGTCCTCCTGCAGAGGCCCAGAAACTCCCAGAGGCCTGCGATGGCGGCCCAGGTGGAAGACTTTTATCACTCCTCGGGTGAAACCTCTGGATCTGACGAGGGTGACTACACCACTCAAACTAAACCCGGTCCGACCCACACACCCATGAGTCCTCCGATCACGGAGCAGAAGCTGAGGGATATGCTTGGTGAGCTGCGCCGCAATATAGCAGCTGACATCGGCACTTTCAGAGAAGAGATCAGAGGGGTATCGGCCCACTTGCAAAAAACAGAGCTTACCAATGCAGCACATGACTGTAGACTTCAGGCGGTTGAGCAACAGCTCTTAACATTGCATCAAGCCCACCAACAGCAACACGACAACATGGCCGCTTTCGAAGATAAGAGGCGCTGGAAGAACATCAAAATCCGCGGCCTACCGGATGCGGTGGAGACTGCTGAACTGCCACACCTATTTCGTAGAATGCTGGGAATGCTCTTCCCGGCAAAACAGGCCAAAGGGATGACACTGGACAGTTGGTACCGGCTCGCCAAAAATAAACCTGGTACTTCGGAGGAAGGGAGAGACGTGATAGTGCGTTTCCAACAAGGCCGAGACCGCACTACCTTCATGGCGGCAGTGCGCAACAAAACTCCCTTCCACTTTGAGGGCCATTCCCTGTCCTTTTACCCGGACGTGTCCAAAGCCACTATGGACTGGAGAAGGTCTTTGAAACCTTTAACGTCAATGCTCCTGGCACGTGATATACCCTACCGCTGGGGCTCACCCAGAAGTCTGCTCATACCCAGGGAAAACGGCAACCTCAAGATACGTGAAGCAGCCGAAATCCCAGCCATGCTACAGAAGCTCGCCCTGGAGGAACACACACCTGAGCAAGCTGCAGCTATACTGCAGAGGCCCTCAACAACATGGGACCCGGCTACAACACGCCCGTTCATACCGGCAGCCAAAAGAGGAGAATCGGCATCCACTCCGGTGCCCTGAACTGTTCTGTAACTATCTAACAATGCCGTGACTGTTGTCTATTACCCGTGGTTCATAATTGCCATGGATATTGTTTGAGAATTAGAGTTGATAGTTGGTTCTATAATTATGGCGCAATAGCTTCACCTCTCTGTGAAATAACTGCTTATTATTATTTTGGCTTCACTTAACAACCCTCCCTCCCCCCTCCCCCCCCCCCGCCCTACTATAGGCACTACAGTAAATGCCACCTTTAGAATACAAGGGGGACACAAGCCTCTCTCACCTATCCTCAGCCTACTGGACCTTAACTAATTATGCTCAGAGGGGCATCTAATGCATCCTGCCCCATATTAACCTACTAAACGTCAGAATTGCAATTCTTGGGCAGGGAATGCATTAAAGATACCAAATTGTTCAGCATTTCTAGCTATATATACCACCACTGTACTACACGATCACTGCTGACATATGTATACCATGTAATTTCTTATTTGCCAAAAATTGTGCATGTATTGATCTGAACCCTAATGTTATGGATGTTAATGGACAAACTTGTGGATTACCTTTGGGGTACCGCAGGTATATTGTATTGTATTATTCATAACCACTACAAAAATAAAGAAAAAAAAAAAATAATACATTTTTCTTTCACATTTTCTTTGGACTCTTAAACTTGCCAAGAAATGAGATATCAAGACTTACGGTCGTTTGTAATAATATTAATATTTGTGTCACTACGAACTATACATTGACATTTTCTCTTGTTTTTATGTATGTCCTGCAGTATACCCAATTCAATCTGGTTCTTTTCATTGACCATGGAAGGTTTACATTTTTAGAGGTGTTACCAGCGATGCATTAACCAACATAAATGTGCATCGACACAGTTTTAATATAAGTCGAATTTGTTAAAAGGGTTTATGGATCCTTTAAAGCTTCAACAACACATGTCATCACAATACCCACACAAAGTAAAAAAAAGAATAAAAAAAAAACAAAATAATGTATATATGTTTAACAAGGGTTCACAAATACAGAGAAACAGAGCCATCAATAGCAAGATAAAGGAAATTGAAGGCCACCGTGAGCAAGTGGAAGACCAATACTAGTTACTAGAAGATTTAGGCACAAAAAGGCAAACTGTTAAGGTAAGCTATTATATGCATTTCTCTGACTGGGTGTCACAGTGTCCGCAAAACATCATAAAAATCTATATAACATATACATATTACAAATTGTTGTAAATATATAACAAAATATTTTAATGAAGATTGATAGTACAACGTTGTTAGAATATTTTGCCAACAATACATTAAGAGGATCAAGGTCACTAAAAATACCAGATTCCCTTTTTTAGGTAATGTTGCAATTTGCAGTTTTTGACATTTTTAAAAATGCTTCATTTTTTTTCTCTCTCCATATTTACTAAGTTATACCAACACGGGCAGGTTGACAAGATGAAAGAAGATCGAACAGGATGGGGCTTCTTTTAAGTGAAAGAATTTTAAAAGTGGATTTTATACAACATATTCACATGAAGGCTTTGGCAGCTAGCTAGCTGCATAGAAGTTTGTTGTGTGCACATGACGTGACGGACACGAACCATAATCCTTTGCAGCCTCTCTTGAAATACTTTGTTCCTGGGACTGATTGCAAAAGATGACAGTTCATTTGCATGGACGCAATGTGCACATGGCTAACCTGTGGTGAGAGTCACAAGTAGGTTGTACAAAACAGTGGTATTTTTGTTTTGATTTTTAATTGCTAATCTATATATTTCATAGCCATTTGGTTTGCATATTATATAGGTATATAAATCATCACCAGATTCAAACAGCCAGTCATGTTAGGCATAACAGAGACCCAGTCATTTCTTACCTGCAGCTATGCACTTGTCCACTAGGGGCATCTTAGGTGTACAATGATTACAATTATTGGATCATTGTTATACCTCTGTTATGTGAATTCTATGCAGCCTCACTTTGAACAATTGAACAATTGTGTTGTATTGTATAAACTAGTCAGAATCTGTTAGTTTTCACAGTGCCAAATAGTGTTTTTTTTTCCGGTACTACACTTTATTGACTGGCCTTAGACAGCAATTTGCCAACCTGCCCCTGTTTATCAAAAAGATTATTTTGAAAGACATTACAAATTTTATTCTTACCCTTCAAGATCCACATATTCAAGCTGATGAATAGGTAAGGCATTACAATAAACATATTTCCTAGAGATTTTGCATTTCTCAATTACATCCATTAGTAAATCCATCCATCGGAGAGCAAAACTGGTATTTTACTTTGCATTTCTCTGCATGTCCCTCTGGGCTTCTAAGGGTTAAAGGAACAAGTTCCACCCAATTGCAGAATGACTATAAAAGGGAAGGATACTAAATATTCAGGGTGCGCCTGACAGACAGGGACATACAAAGGACTGGTGTTCAGAACATCGAAATTCGTTAATAAGTTTGTTCTAATCTACTAGTTTCTTAATATGGTTCATATTTGTACCGACAACATGGATTTGTTGCTAGTAACTTTACCAATACATGCACTTGTCTGGAATTTAAATATCGCAGGCTGTGGGACCATGCAAGTAGATACCCTAGCAAACTGTTTGAACAATTATCAAACATAGAACATTGTCTCTTTAGAAAATCTGCATACAATTTGTTTTTTTTTCCTGTGAAATTATTTTACATATGAAAAAATACCCCACAAATCTTAAATGGCCACACAACTGCATATATTAACCCTTCGGAAACCAGGTTGGACCAATATATTGATCTTTCACCCTGGTGCTGAAAAGGTAAAAATACAGTAATAAAATACAAAGAAAAATCTAAATATTTGGTATTTAAATAATATCCTGTGTCATACATAAGAACAGATTTACAGAATTACAGCATGGCTAGGATTTTATGCATAAAGTTATCACCATATTTTGTAGAACATGCAAACATTTTGATTTACAAACTTTTCCCCGCATTACCATGGGTAGTCTTCAGTTTTTCCGAACAAGTATATTTAAATACTCTATATGTATCTTCACAGTTACAAACTTGCCATTCCCAATTTGCAGTGTTTCAAAATGCAACAAACTAACACCAGAAATCTGCAGCATTAATATGAATATGCATTTTCTTTTATACAATATTAGATGTAAACTTGTCTTAAAGTGCCTAATGCATGATCCATTTAACATCTGAGCACTGATCTCAAAGGGGTCAATCTGGTTGTACTTATTGCTTTAAAACATTTTGTCAACTTCCAACAAGGTATTTGTTTTTGTGTCAGGGACAAAAATAATATAAAAACATACCAGTTACACTTGACTTTACAGTGTCCTGTTATGCATCTCTTAAAATTCAAGTATTTCATATTTAAATTAAAAACATAGCTTTAACATTGCAGCTCAAAATAACCATGAATCTTTGGTGCAAGTTGGGCTTTTTAGTATAGAAATCTAAAAATACAACATTAACCACTTAAAAAAAACAAAAAAAAAAAAAAAAAAAACACAATAATTTGAGACTGGAAAAATGTATAAATAAAGATTTTTTTTTAAATAACAATTGCTTTAGTCTCATTTTATGTTGCTGTTTAGTAATTTGTATAAAGAGGTTTTATTGATAAGAATATGTCTTTAATAAAAAACATGTCAGAAAACTCAAATAATTGCAAAATTCCCCAATTGTTTTTTATTTTAGTTTTTATAAAGTAGCGATAAACCCAACGCTCTAAAAATGATGTCAAGCTTGTTGCACTATTGCACATATATATATTTATAAATATACCGTAAATCAATGGCAACAGCGCTGTTAAGACGCAGCCCTGATTAGTCCACTTTTTCTCATGCTTTCTGTCCAGCGCTAATATTATTCGTAAGCACACGTGCTAATATGGGCATGACTGCATCAATGTTGACCCAGCAACACTGTTATGCATCTTCACCGTGTGTTAGTAAAATGAAAAAAGGGTTTATTCACTAAAAATTGTTTTGCGTAATTCTTTGGCCTTGATTTTTAAATCCACCACCACTCATTATTAATCAATACATCCCCCAAAAAGCCAGAAGCATCGAATACAAGGGCTGTGCACATTTCTTTGACACTAAAACAAAATATAATTCAACTGTTTAACAGGGACTGAATTTATGTTTTTCTCAGAACATAGATGTTTAAAGTGGCACTGTCCTTAAAGTGTTCTATCCATAATAAACTCCTAACATACTAATATTTCAATCTAAGCAAAGAGACAGTGCCACTTTGAATACATGTTTATCATTGAATAGCCAGTATATCCATTAATAGCTTTTTCTTTCTCACACTCCAACTGTTCTAAAAAAAAATAACCCCCATAAATCCGAGACATTGTTTAGCTACAAAACCGAGAATCCTGAGACTTGTAGTTGAACAGATGTATTTAGCTCTGCTTTGCTTGGCGGTATGGATAAATTATACAGTCCTATAGAACAAAGCCATGCAAAGGGGTAGAAAGGAATAGTACATGAATCAGAAAAAAAAACGTCATTTTCTTGCATCCCACGCAAAACAGAACAAGAAAATTGCTTGGATACAGTAGGCAATTTGTATTTCTGATCAACAAACACCCTTTCCCTTTCAGTGTTTTGTTCTCTATGCCCTGCTCTGCCTTAAGTATACAATTTAACAAAAACTGCTAAGTTGTCTGCAAGCACAGCTTTAGAGAAAGGTAGTTTTGGGGGACGCTTTATAGATGGGAACACTTTGTGCTTGTTGGGTATTGTCAAAACAGGACAATTTCTGTTATGCGCACTGTACTTCTGAGTACGCTGATTTAATGTTAAAAATGTTTTAAAAAATTTAAAAATCACACAACTCTATTAGCCTATCCTCACAAATCCCAAAGATTGCAAATAAAAAAAATGACACCAGTGTTCTAGCACACTGCGCTGGAAGGTAGTTGATTGATTCTTCATAAACATAGGTTTTTTTTCAGTAGCACTACTTAGTGAACTTTGCTGACAGCCATCGGACATAAAACACATTTAGCATAGTTGCCATAAGTAGAGAAGCTTAGATAGAGCTTCAATAAAATACAAAAAGAAAAAAAAAAAAAAACATAAAAAAGATTTGCATTTTTCTCAGTATCAGTTAAAGTAAAAACAAAACAAAACAAAAACCATTTAACAGAGACCAGATGACACAGGCTGCAAATAATAAAAAAAATATTAACAAATGGTTTATCCTTAGTAAAAAATATCTCTTTGAACTTTAGAATTATAATTCTTTAGAATAAATATTACAGTGCTCAAAATGTTAAAGGGAAAGATGCCAGTCTTTAATTCACCACTTTTTGTGTCTTGCCTAGACAAAGGGGTACAACATAAGAGCACGCTTCGTCGTCAGTGTTTGTGGTCTGTATTTTACAGTGTTCTTTAAAAGGACAGTGAATTGTTTTTCGACTTCAGTTGGCATTTTGCAGTCTTACACAACTGTTGCTGGCCTGCGTCCCATCTCTGCCTCCATTTTGACCATCTGCTGCATCTCCTTTGCCTAAAGCACAAACACACAAAAAAACAACAACCATGTAATCTTGACAAAATAGCATATGCAGAGAAAACACACGATGCTGCTTATATTGGACATTTAGAAGAAAGCAAACGAGGTGTGCTTTAAATCATGTTTGGGATCAAACAATGAAAGGTCAGGTTGTTTTAATGAATCTGGGATCATAATGGAACACGCTGCTAGCATTGCTAAAATATGCCTCTAGTGACTCCGCCTCATGCGTCTGACTTAAAGAAACATTTATATCTAACATTAGAGTAGTATACTAACTTTTTTTCGATATCAGTGGCTCCCTTAACTAAGTTACATAAAGAGTTTTACTTACCTTTAGCCTCCTTTTTTGTACCTTTATTCCAGAGAGAAGCAATAAGTGGCTAGTGCGCATTGGAGGCAATTGCTGCACTGCGCCAATCAGCATCTCGTCATGGAGATACATTGTCTCAAAGCATCTCTATAGGTAAGTGTACAGCATCTCTATGCAGAGTGTTGAGAAGCCAAACGTTGGCACTGCAATCTTTGCAGGATTGAACCCAGGATGCCCAAGTAATACCCACTAGAGTTGCTGTTAGCACTGCCTTTTCTCAGAAGCAACATCATTTACACAACCTGCAGAGACAGCCTCATTGTTTCAGAAATACCACGTTAGGCTGTAGTGGTTCTGGTGCCTCATGTGTCCTTTTAAGGATGTACATGCAATTAGTCCTACACTAAATTGTGAACTGTCAGGAATTTAAAAGGAAATTCAAATTTTAGGCCATTATACCTGAAGTGGAAACATTTTCGAAGTGAGGTTTTGTTTCAGGGTTGTTCTTTTAGCAAAACATTCATTTTGAATTCTTGGCAATTCCCAATTTAATGACCCACAAGAGATATAAAAATATATTTTTATTTTGGGGTCCTTCAATATTTGTTTCCTTGTTTACTTTATGGCGGCAGGTGGAGGCCCTAAATAATACAGTGAGGATTGGACCTATTGGTCATGCCAGCCCCAACCCTTTGTCACAGAATACATTTGGACGAAAAAAAAATGTGTTTGTTCCGAACTGAATTTCATCTGTTTTTTTCAATCATTTGCAGGTGAAATTTGGCCGTTATTGTAGTTTCAGGATTTCATTATTAAACTAAATAGGTAGGTGGACCTATTGTCCCTCTCCAGCCCAAACCCATTAGCAATGGGTAGGGGCACCTAATAATAATTGTGTAGTGGGTAAGGGCCCTAAATAACTAAATAATAAAGTAGGGGGTGAAGGATCTAATGCCCCCCAAACTCCAACAAATGGCAACAAGCGGGGGCCCTACATAATACAGTGGGGGTTTGACCTATTGTTCATGCCAGCCCCAACCCTCTGTCAGCAGAGCGCCCCCCTTGTCTCCAAGACTCTAGTCACCCCCATTAAAAAATACCCTACCTTTCCCTTTATTCTAATAATATTGTGGGAGTGGCTATAAGCTAAATTAAAAAAGGACCTGAAAAAACAGAGAAAAAAAACAGACATATTCACCCCACGAGGGCAAGTGCAGACTGAGCTTCCAGGATTTGGAAAGCCTTATAGATAATTTGAGTCATAAAACTTTGATAGGTAAATCTCGAGACCTACCCCCCAGTTTAGTTAAATTATCCCCACTAGCGTGGTACGGGAAAGACACTATGTCCCTTACAGTTAAATATTTAATTAGGTGCACTTCCATGGGGGCATGGTCCCTCTTTATTGTATTAGTAACTGGGCAGCAATAGACATGCCCCTACTCTTTGCACAGTGGTTAGTGGTAGAAGGGAGGATTTTTCCTCCCTATACTAATATGAGGATCATATTGACCCCCCATAGGCCAAGGGTTAGGGAACTTGGGGGGATTTAAACATTACAAGAAGGGAGTTGTGAGCCGGTTGCTCCATCCTTATAACTAAAACAAAAGAACGAATTGCATGGACGAATATAACAAGCAATTTATTCTTCATTTCATTAATTGTTACGTGCATTAGTCCTATTGTCTTTCGGACGAAAGTACGTTTTGCAGAAATTCAGAAAAAACGTGTTTGTCCAAAAACAAATGCCCAAGTCTAAAATTTACACTTCAAACTCAAAAACTATAAAACACATAATGACTTTAGAAGAACCAGAGGCATCAGTTCTAAAATAAAGTAAACATTATTCATGTACAAAAATAAACAAACATTGTTCTAGCACGTTCATCAAATATTACAATAAAACGAAAATCAAAATATTACAGAGAAAACAATAGATACACATTAAATAAGCCATAAAGTACAAGTGTCCCCATTTTTTCACTGGTTACAAAATGAAATTTAATGCAGGATGAATCAAATGGATAATGGAGACATGACAAATCATACCTTGTGAGTGAGACACTGCATGACAGGAGTTCAAAAGCTGTTTGTACAAAAACAACAAATAATGTCAAATTATGAAGAGTGACATGAAGCAAGCAAACAGAAAAAAGTAAAATCTGAGGCCATCCAGGCAAAATGTATGAATGGTAAGATGTTATAATTCACAGATAATGGATTCCGTATCAATCAGTCATGCAAAACAATCTGAGTAACTTTAATACACTTGTTCTTATGGGTGTAAAATTACTTGATATACTTTTTTTTTTACGGAAAATGTATGAAATCAATATAATTATCGGCTCCTGTTGTATCAGAATGGATTTGATGACAATGCATAGGATCTCACTTTTTTGCCAACACGGGACAAAGCTCTATTCCCAATCTGGCCATCAAGGTAGAACAAAACGTAAGGATTTTACAGTTCTGTTTCTATGGAGACACAAGAAAAACCTGGACCATCGATGCCTGAGGACTGGGCTGGGAGCCACTGCTCTATGTCACAGCAATCGATAAGGAAATATTAAATTTATCCCAGAATACTTTGCTACACTACTTCCCAAACTTCGTTTTGAATCATAAGTAGTTCATTTAGAACTTGGAGGCCAAACGTCTCCGCCCAACCTGTGTGAGATTATAGACAAATAAGTCCCTTCCAGCCTGAAAGTTATAGAATTTTTGGGATTGTCATCCAACAACCCAGGAAAGTCAAGAACTGGGCATTCTAGGTTTAGAACACTGGAACCCACAATACATTTTCTACACACCATTTTTTCAGTTGGACACATATTAAATGTTTCACTTACAGGATTATTTGCTGAAGTGAGAATTCAAGATGAATGCAAAGTGAACTTCAAATCTAAGGTCAAAATATCAAACTGGAAGAATTCTCTAAATCCGGTATGCTTTCAGTCTGGCTACTTTGGCCTTACATTTAAATTCACTTTTAATTTTCCCTTTAGTAAATAACCCGGTTAGTAATCATCTTGCACAGCTTTTTTAAAATAGACCTCACTCATACTGCAATAAAACACATGGGTGTCATTCATAGACACACCGATAAAGACCAAGGGAAATACGATTTGCGGGTAGAGTTGCTAACACAATAATTAGAGACGAGTAGCCAGATACTGTTCCGATTTCTCAATGGAATATACAGTGATGTATTGAATATAGACACTCTGCGGTGGGGACAAATACCTGTTCGTTTTGCTTCTCGAGGATTTCCAAATATTCTTCTTGAACTTTTTTTAACTGATCCATTTCTTTAGAGTGCTTCATTGCCAACTGAAAACAAAATCTCAAATTAGAACTACATTGACACCAAGTTGGATGTTTAATTTAAAATACAAGCACCATTGTTTAAGGTTGTAACAGTAAAGCTTCAACATCTCAACACTTTATTATTCTGCACCTAGATTGTCATAAACAGAACACTCTCACAGATTTATGCTGTTGTCATGGAAACGCGAAGCCTGCCATTACACTTGAGCATTCCATATATTAACTTACATTCAGAATGCAAATGCATGTATTACAAAAGAGGGGGATTAAGCTGCAAAAAGTGTACTTTGAAGCATGTTACAAATGTATTTTTTCTTTTGTACGTGACACATGTACTTTGCTAATTATTCTTTACAACACTCATTGGCAATCGGCAAGCTCTGGGGTTTATGAATCGTCAACCAAACCGTTATAGAAATGTGAAAGACAAGCAAATGAGTTCAAAAAGGTATTGTTCCATAATGATTGTCAGAAATGATTTATTTGCTGAAAGCTTATTTTTAGGGTGAGTAGAGGTCAGTGCCTTGGCCAATATTTGCCCTGTGTTTGTGTGGTTAATGTCCGTGGAGATGCCCTACGGCAGGATTCCCCTAACTCCGGCCCTCCAGATGTTGCTGAACTACAACTCCCATGATTCTCAGCCTATTTCATTCACGGAATCATGGGAGTTGTAGTTCAGCAACATCTGGAGGGCCGGAGTTTGGGGAAGCCTGCCCTATGGGGAAACAGAAGTGGTCTGTTTGGTGAATTATGGGCTGTATGAAATGTCTGATTCTTGCCGTTCTTTAAATGGTTACTCCAAGTACTTCAGTGATTTTAAATGGTTATGGTACATGAAGTCTGCATGTGCAGTGTTTTGCTATGAAAAAAGAGGTGTAACTCAACCTTGAGCAGCATCATTGGGTCATCAATGGCCAACTTGGAACTTGTGTTCTGAATTACCCAATGTGCAACTTTCATTGCACAGAATGTCAGTCATTGGCTGAGAGTGGTCAGCTGATACTCTCAGCCGCTGAATAACAATGGCCACGGCTTCCAAGCTCTGTGACTCTGCAGATGCAGGCAGCACACCAATGGACCACCAGAGAGCATTGGAGCCCGTCAGGGACCCAGGTAAGAGAAAAAAGCAATGCTAAATGTCTGACCCATTACTGGGGAACTGGACCAGTGTACGCATGGAATCAACTACAGTTGGCTGTAGTGGTTACGAAAGTCGGAGTAATGGTCATGGTCAGGAAGTCTGTAAGTGCAGGGTTTCACTATGGCTACAAACTTAATTTATTAACAAAGTTTTAACCTTTCTGACAAACCAAAACATAGTTGTAGACACATATTTCTAAATTCAGGAGTCAAGACATATATTTATAAGAATAATAGATCATACCAATTGTGTTGTGGTGGGGGAAAAAAACTGTGGATGAAATCCCCTTCCACCTGAAGAAGGTGGATAGTTAATACATTGCTAAACACAAATACGCACACCAATTAAGCCATAAGACTTGCTTTTCCCACAGAAAGATCACTTTAACAGTGCTCTCACTGCTGCAAGGGATTATGGGTAGGCGTATGCAAATGAGCTCAACAAAGAACCACATTTTTGCCTCATAATTCTACTTTATACAGGGATTCCTTGGAGTATGTGTCTGCTGTATACAACAGCTTTGAAACACAACTCAGGAAGAGGATCAAAGCCAATGAACCACTAACGGACAGCTGTTTCGTTGTTAATGCAACTCATCAGCATGAGCTTGGTTACTGGCTTGCTATGGAGGCTTGGCATTACTTGTGGTGGGGAAAAATGTGTGGATGAAAACACCTTCCACCTGAAGTAAGTGGATAGTTAATACATTGCTAAACACAAATGCACACACCAGGCAAGCCATAAGACTTGCTTTCCCCAAATAAATCTCATAAATCCAGGGGTCTCATCAAGTCCTTCCATAGCAAAACTATAAAACATACAAAGCAGGATAATTAATTAATTTTTCCATTTTTTTTTTAAGGATCTCAAAGTGGTTTGATGAATATTGATAGAGAGCTTACAATTTGAAATCCTGTGCTACTAGCCATGCCTTGAAAGTTACTTGCCACTGTGAATCATAGTATACTAACCAGTGGTAAAATCCTACTTGCCAGGGTTTAAATTGTCACTGGCCAATGGCTAGTGGCAAATGGAAATCTTGAGCCGTGACATTTCTCAATAATGAACGAGTTAGACTATTATTTGTTATATATTTAATTAATAGCAGTGTAGGTTTTGTTGGATAAGGGCCTTGGTCTGCTGGTGGCTGAGGCTCTTATGTGCTGCCGCTGACCCTTTATAAACGCAGTTATTACCAGATGCCAACTGACACAGTTTATGCACTCACATGCAAGGGAATCATATCAGGCGAGAAAGAAATATTTATCAGAAACGAAAAAAAGGGCACCATGTGTTTAAGCAGAATGCACAAACTCCCCTCCTGGATGTTTTACATTAGAGACGATAGAGGGAGCAATGGTTGGTTCAGCTGCAGACGAGCAGAGTGTGGTATAAATTGTAAATAGGACTATGGACAGAAAGCGATTGTTTGTTACTCTGATGCTAAGTGTACCTGGAAATGATTCCAAAATGACTCTTGGATTATCAACTGCAGGTTTAAGCCACCCCTTGTGCTGTTAAAGCCACGGAGAGGAGTAGCTGGGACAAGAATAGTGTTTCTGTAGACACATACTGGTGTTGTTTTATTAATGGGTTTAAAAGGAAACCGTCAATTAAATGATGTTTTTAATGTGTTTGGAACAGCTGGGCATATTGAAATTATTATTACATAAACTGTCTGAGCATTATTATATGTAAATATATAAGTTAAGAGAAAATAAAGCTTTGTCTGACACCGACAACCATAAATGAAAAATAATTCCACTCTTTCCTGTTTAAACCTTTCATTATGATCACGGCTCCGCATTCAGTAACATAGTAACTCTTTCCCCTTGGTTTCATTGCATATACGTAGAGATATAGGAGATTATAGAGAAGCAGTGATTAATTAATCCAACTTGAGACAAATCTAAAGGGAGAACCACCGTATGAGTGAAATTTGCATGGGCATCTGGGAAATGGCGCATAGCTATTAAGCATTATCTATTTTTTAGTTAAACATGATCACATTTTGGTGATGTGGTAATGTGCGCCATAAAGATTTAAGATATAGAGAATTTTAGAATAAATATATTAAGTACAATATTAATTTGAACTATACAGAAGCCTAGAGATTCCATGTATTATAAATATTCTTCTGCCTTGTTATGTTAAGAAAACAACTTACTCAAATACGCACTTGTTATGTTGAGAAAACAAGTTGTTTTCATGACATAACAATTCAGAAAAATATTAAGAATATATGGGCTCTCTGGGCTTCCGTAGAACTACACTTAGTTAATTATGTATTAGGTCTGTTCTCAATATTTATTGTAATTAAATGAGGGTGATGCCCTAGTACAGAGGAAACACAAACGATAAATAAATAAATTGAAATAGAACTAAGCTGCATCGATCAGGGTTATTCACTAAGGTGAGAATTCAAAGTGAATTTCACATTTAAGGTTAAAATAGCAAAATTGGAAAAAAACATCTCTAAGCTAGGTATACTTTAAGTTTGGCTACTCTGGCCTTAAATTTGCAATTCACTTTGAATTCTCACTTTAGTTAATAACCTTGTATGCGTGATTATTTTCCTACAAGAGAAAAAGCATTACATGTATTAAATCGTTTCTTTCTGTGCACGGACTGCCTGGGTCTTTAAAGGGTTAACAGTACGACTTCAGAAAAAACTGTATGTTCAGTTGAGCGTAGAGGAACGTTAAGTGGGTTATAGTTTTTAATTGGAATTTAAAAACAAACTGCGACAAAACAGAAAGGTGGATGGTTTACGCAGCCGGCCCACTCAGCTGCAGATTAATAAGAACATTAAGTATGGAGTGGGTTAGAAGGACTTCGAGATGGCTCATCAGAAGAGTAGGCAGTCAGCTGCTCACACACACACACACACACACACACCATGCCCTGATATTCACCAACACAAAAAGGAGGACATCGACATTAATCACCCGTACTCACTCTTTTTCTCTCTTCAAGGAACTTCTTTGTGTTGCTGCTGTTCAGTTCCCTCACTCGCCTAAAAATAAATACATTTGAATGAAAAACATAAGGTCACACAATTTTACTAAAATAGTCTCTGATGATAAAATGTCAACATGCTCTAAGTGCTGTTAGAGTTTCCCGGGTGTCTTGGATGTTAAATATAACTATTTCTAAAAAAAATACCAAGAAGAATGTGTAGAATCAGTTTATAATTTTTGGCTATCGGCTCAAAGGGATACTATTAATGTTGTCCACAGACCGCTATAAATTAAAGGGACACTCCAGGCCCCCCTACCACTTCTGCTCATTGGAGTGGTCTGGGTGCCAACTCCCACTACCCTTAACCCTGCAAGTGTAATTATTGCAGTTTTTCATAAACTGCAATAATTACCTTGCAGGGTTAACTCCACCTCTAGTGGCTGTCTACTAGACAGCCACTAGAGGTCACTTCCTAGTTTCTAGCACAGGTTTCCTGTGCTAGAGCGTCGCTGGACGTCCTCACGCTGTGTGAGGACCTCCAGCGTCGCTCAAAACCCCATAGGAAAGCATTGAAATGATTTTTCAATGCTTTCCTATGGGGAGACGTAATGCGCATGCGCGGCATTTCCGCGCATGCGCATTAGGTCTCCTCGGCAGGTGGGCGAGATTAGTCTCGCCCACCGGCCGACGTAATCACAAAGAGGAGTGTCGCGGAGGCGGAGACAGCGGCGAGGGACATCGCCGCTGTCCCAGGTAAGTCACTGAAGGGGTTTTCACCCCTTCAGTAACCGGGGATTGGGGGGTGGGAGGGAGAGGGACCCTCCAGTGCCAGAAAAATGGATCGTTTTTCTGGCACTGGAGTTTCCCTTTAATGAAGATTCTCAGTATGTGGACTAATCTCCAATGGAAGCAACATAATTGTGGGAATTATATGGTGTGACTGAATCCATTTTTTTCCATGTTAGATTGTTAAATTGCTAAGATAAAAGGGTTCTTATATTAGAAATGTGCTGATAACGTTTTCTATAATGTTGTTTCTGCCTCTCGTTCAATTTTTTTCCCCTTTAAATACATAAGGAAAAGGAGAGACTACTTATGTATTTTCCTCTGCTTGACAAGGGGAGGGGGAGACAAATTTACCCCAAATACTTACCTGCCCGTCACATCCCTCGCAAATCTCCCATGACCATTGGATTAGAGCGCATGCACAAGAGCTGACGCACACAGAGGAGAAAAAACAGATGAAAGACAGAGATGCAAAGTCACTGCCAGGCTGAGAAAGATAGCGGTGGCTGAGAAAAAGATCCAGCGGCTAAATAATTTGGAAATTAAAAGGTGAAAACGGGGGACGTGGTGCACAAAAATACATTACAGGGCCGCTTTGGTTTTGTGATTGTGCATTGAACCCATTGTGATTAAAACTGGAAGGAGCATTTTATGCGTTCTAAGGAACATTTCATGGTGAAAGTGTGATTAAAATGTGTTTTATATAATTAACCTATAGTTGGATAGGTCCCCCTTTGATCACATTTGTGGGTGTTTTTTTTTGGGCACTGACACCAAATAACATCAAACTCTTTTTTTTTTTGCCTTCTTCTGGATCAACAGGAAAAACTGATGTGACAAAGGATGAACTTGATGGACGCAAGTCTCTTTTCAGCTATGTAACTATGTAACAATCTGTAACTTCACCAACACATCAAAAACTTCAAACCATTTAAAGCAGAACAGTTACATGCCATCATTTTTAATATTATGTTTATTTATCCCTATATATAACAAATGTGCATTTGCGAGCTGAGAAAAGCAAAACTAAACATAGAAATCTACACTTTTTTATTCTGCAATTGGACGCCTTCGTCTCAGCTCCCTGTCAATCATTTTATAAGCATTGTCTTTTATATCCACAGCAGCCAACATAGATAGAACATTTAGAAAAGAGGAGAAATGAAACAATGTTTCTATTTCTTCTCATTTGCCATATGTGCCTTGGCTGTGCCAGGACAGTAAAACAAAATGGCGTAACACAGGAAAAAAGAATAATGCAAGTTATAGGTGATATTCAATGGTGACATTTCCATAAAAGTGACTGTTCTCCTCTAAATGCAGTGATCTAAATAACTGCCAACAAAAACAAATACATTATACCGCCACATTATTTACTTGCCTTTCTCTCTCAGCTTTATTCTTTATAGATTTATCCTGGTTTATGACTTTGCTATTTTCCATTGATATTTTGGCTTGGTTGGCCTTCATGTCCTTGCTTTCTCTGTAAATAGAACATGTGTTATTAAGGCCTATGCTCCTGTAAGGTAAGTTTGAAAGTGGATTAGAATTGTTCAAACTATTTGCCAGATATCATTGTAAAATAAAATGCATTCTTTAGTTATTATAAAACACATATGACATTTAGAAAACAATTGGCAACTTCTGCAAGGGGACTCAAAGTGACTTAGTAACCAAATTTACACCTAAATTGCAAAAGTTACTATTCCCAGCAATCAAATACATGTTATCTACCACTGAAGGTTGAGATCCTCTGCCATTTAGTAGTTAAATCCCTTTGTTTATGAACCCTAGTCACACCTCCCTGCATGTGACTTGCACAGCCTTCCATAAACACTTCCTGTAAAGAGAGCCCTATTTAGGCTTTCTTTATTGCAAGTTCTGTTTAATTAAGATTTTCTTATCCTCTGCTATGTTAATAGCTTGCTAGACCCTGCAAGAGCCTCCTGTATGTGATTAAAGTTCAATTTAGAGATTGAGATACAATTATTTAAGGTAAATTACATCTGTTTGAAAGTGAAACCAGTTTTTTTTTTTCCATGCAGGCTCTGTCAATCATAGCCAGGGGAGGTGTGGCTAGGGCTGCATAAACAGAAACAAAGTGATTTAACTCCTAAATGACAGTGAATTGAGCAGTGAAATTGCAGGGGAATGATCTATACACTAAGCACAAAAAGTATCTTGATGTGTAACAATTTTCAGCATGTATCATATGGTTTTAAGAAATTAAAGACCAGTTTAAATGTAAGAATACGGTAACCATGTTACAGTAACTATGTTAATTGTACTCGTTCCTTTCAGATCTTATATTATAATTATAATATATTATGATATTATATACAGATAGCTGTGGAAAGAATACAAAGAATGAGAGTATTGAATTGCATGGTCATGGTAAAAGTGTTAAACGTGGTTTTAAATATTGAAGTACAGTGTTGGAAAAAATATATATTGAATGAAAATTATTATACCTTGTGTAAGTATATAATATTTGAGATCAGAAAATAAAGTGCTTAGATTGAGGGAACTCCATATGTGCCTGACACTCACTGGATTAAAATAAACACAACCTAAAGAAGGTCAATCACAAGGAAAAGTCAATAACACCATACATAATAGTTGACAATTAAAAAAAAAAAAAAAAAAAAATCGAAGCCAAAATTGCTAAGTTGGATACAATTCTCCAACTTGAGTGAGTTTGAGAAATGTCACCAGTTCTCTAGCTAATAAACAGACTGGACTGTATACTGGGTATCTGTGCTCACCTTTCCTGTGACAGCTTTAACTGCTGGGCCTGCTGTTCTTGGACATTGATAAGCAGTTTTTTTAGGAGGTCGCATTGCTGTCTTAAATGAAGATCCCGCAGTTCTTGTTCCTCTGCGCTCTGTGCGCTGCGTAAATCTGACCACTCTTTTGTATGCTGTGCCACATACTCGTTCACCTGGCACGACAGAAACACGCTGTCTTGTTAAATTCAATGAGCGATACTCTCTAAATGTAACCTTTCCTCTGGCCTGCCTATTACCACCAAGTCCTAAAATCTTACATAGTCAAAACACAATGTGATATAGAAACAATGGAAAAAAATGAACATGTGTATACATACATAGAGATAATTGTGTATGTTCACTGCTTTTTGCAATGTCGGGCAAATGTGCAAGTACAACCATATTGCACATTCCTAACATACTTACCAGCCCAGCACTATACCGCCTCCGAGATTTACCTTGATTATAAGTGTATTACGCAAAAAACTTATAGAGACGTCTCCTATGAAATAATTTGCTCTTATTGTAGACCTTAGAAGCTTTGTTGATTAGAAAAAAATATATATATATTAAAACAAGATTATTTCTTTAAAATCTACTTCTGGAAAGAAAAGAAATGTTTTTGCTTCTGGCTGGGACGTAATTTGATTAAAATACATCAGCTACAAAATGCAGAACAGAAGGCATTATCAGGCTTCTGTACAAACAAATAACAAACTCTGGTTAGTCTTCATCAAGGCTAAACCGGGCAGGTGAAACGCCGATTAGCGTAGATTTGCAGAGTGCATTGTTTATACTGAACTCCGAAGACTGTTATTTTTTTTGTTTACATTATGTAGTCGGTGTTTACACCTTTTGGTATTTGATGTCTGACGATTCACAATGGCAATGTATCCACACAAAAAAGTATCACTGAGAATATCCCTCCTCAATCGTCATGGCAAAACTTGGTTTTAATTTCCTCTTTTGGTATTTTCGAACAAGTTCCAGATTTTCACTGTTATTTAAGCCCATACCACAGCTCACTTTCTAGGACTGTCACACTCTTATGATGTCAGCGATCATGTTACCTCTCATCTGGTGGTTTTTATTTTGGAGTTACCAGAGTACCAAACCCATGGGTAAGTGATATTGTGTTTTCAAATGATTTAATTATTGCTTAATGCATGATGTAAGGTATATAATAGAATGACTGAACACTTGAATTTATGACAAAGGCCAGAGAAGGCTGACACGTTGTTACCTTTTGCGTATTGTTTCCATTAAAAGACAGCACTTTATAGGAACTATTGAGTGTCTAGAACTTCTATTTTTTACTCTTTTTACCAAGAGCACCTACCCTTCCTTGTGGAATATGAAGGAAAACCATGAATGCAGTCCCTTTTTTTTTCCTGAGTGATCACTTGCATAGTGAGATGGGCCATAGCAAACTGAAATCTGTTTAACAGAGGTTGGTGGTGGCAAAATTCATGTCACTGCTGTGACTGGCTATGAAGATGGCCTGTCTGACAAGGCGGCCAAGCAAGGCTGTCACCACACAGACGATACTGAAGTGATCGCCTATGCCTCTTTCCAGGGAAAATACCCAGAATGGCAGCATAGGTTGCCCCAAATCAGGGCTGTCCCAACAATTTCGGGACTGCAAGAAAGTATGCTCTATGGCAGGGGTGTCCAAAGGGTAGGTCTCCAGAGGTTTTAAAACTATGGCTTCCATAATGGTTTGCCATTCTAAATGCATTCCAAAGGCATTCCAAAGGCATACAAAGCATCATGGGAGTTGTAGTTTTACAAGATTTGGGGGATCTAACTTTTGGGCCGATGCTCTATGACATAGATAGAGCTCATGAGTACAACGGAGAGGGTTTTCTAAAAATGCAACATGTTCACTAGTGTGTGCTAAGAATATCAGAAATATATAAAAAAAGAAAAAAAAAGCGTCCAAAAATGTAAACTTATATAGCTTTTTTAAAAAAAACAAAAAAACAACACTTTTAAAAACAAAAACAAATCGCCAACTAATTTTTAGGGACGATTGCTATGGAAATCACTATTTTCCTACTGTCATGCAATACTTGTTGAAGCTGTGAATAAGAGCATCAGATATGACATCACAGCTAGCACACATGTTAACTCACTATTATCTCCATGATCCCCAAGAAATGAGGTCACTATACGATGGAATCCTAGAGCTACTAACATTGCTCTCTGTTTAAGAGACTATATGGGTAATGGTTTCCTGCACAGCTGTGAAAAGCACATCGCGTCAGAATGCAGAATTCACCAATTTTGCCAGTAGAAATGAATGAATTTACCCTAGAACTTTTCTGTATGAATTCTATATGCCGCTGGGCAGCACTTTTCATACGAGTGTAATTTATAGGTGTCTGGGAAATCTGGTCAACTACTACACAGGGGACACATAGCAACACTCTGATTTTGGCATTTTATAGTGCAATACCTCTAGTTACAGAATTCAAACAACATCAAGTACACAGTATTCATGATTATCACTTCATATGACGTTTAGCAATGCAATGTAGAAGGCATTAGAAAGATATAGCATAGAGGAGCTGGTTCTTGGATGGTTAAGAGGTGAACATGAAAGAATGAAACCATGACAACCTTGCAATTCAAATGCATCAATGTATCCTCAAAAGTAAATATGAAAGCGGCTTAACCTTTCCCATGCCAGACAAAGAGAGCAATACGTGGTATAATTTACCCCTTCTTAGACTTGTACTTTACGGACCACCTATAGATTCACGATCCTACCCCATTGTACCCTTTACGATGCTTTATAAAACAAATAACAACAATAAAACAGTAAAAGTGTGAAGAATAATCCATGCAGAATGCTTTGGGAGTTAGTACTGGAACAGATATTGATATTCCAAACAAAACCAACTTTATACATTAACAATCAGTGCGGAAATCAAATCAAAGATGTAACTTTGCGCATTCTACGTTGTGTACCGTTCAGACAGGAAGCAGCTTCAACATGTACGCGCAATGCAAAATCCTCCCATTTTTAGATAATAATTCAATTGGCTATGTTTTGGGAATATTTTTTTTCTAGGTAATGATGTCATATTTTCACGCTTCACTTTATTGCTGAGTAAAATAAATTAAAGTTCATGTAAATAGTTTACTCTTTGTGCATTTCCCAAATGAAAGATTTTACACTTACTATTAGCAGCGCATAGCAAGGGAATAGTTGTCACACTTGTCTAGTATTTAAGAGAAACATTTACAAAAATGTAAACAATGTATGATGTAAAATATATTGGTAGGTGCTACTTTGCAAAGCTGTAATAGCCATAGACTCCTAAAAGAACACGCCAAACACCATAACCACTACAGATGGACTAGTGGGTATAGTGGCAGAAACATGTATTCCTAGCACTATAGTGATCTGTTCAATTTGGGGTTCCTGGCCCCCTACAAGTGCATGTATCTCTCCATCCCTATGCTGCTCTGTCCACAGCCACCCTGCCTCCTTGACTGACATCATCAGTAGTGATGTCCCGAACGGTTTGCTGGCGAATAGTTCCTGGCGAACATAGCGTGTTCACGTTCGCCACGGACGGCGAACATATGCGAACATATGCGATGTTTGGTCCGCCCCCCCTTTTTTTTTTGTGGTCTTTCAGCCAAATTTACTAATACTAAGTAAAAATGACTTAGTATTAGTAAATTGTGCCCCTACAGCCTGTGGCTGCTCACTGTTAAAAAAAAAAAAAAGGGAGGGTGGGGGCCCTAAATACCAATAGGGGGGACCTATTGTTACTTAATCCACCAATCAGAGTGTTATGAGTCCAATTACACAGCGTGGGAAAATTCCACAGAACTTTCCCATGCTGTGTAAAATGACACAGAGCACTCTGATTGGGTGGCTTGAAATCCACCCAATCAGAGTGCTCTGTGTCATTTTACACAGCATGGGAAAGTTCTTTGGAATTTTCCCACGCTGTGTAAAATGACACAGAGCACTTTGATTGGCTGAAACAAACCAATCAGAGTGTTCTAAGCCTAATTGCAGGGCGTGGCAAGGCTTTATAAGCTTTGACCCGCCCTGCGGAGCTCAGTACGCGGCGTGCCCTCGAAGGGTGAAGAAGGATTAATTTTTTGGGCGCTCGTTTTTTTTTTTTTTATTTAAACGTGCGACGGTTATATTGGCTTTATATTTGGCCTTTTGGGGGGCTGAAGAAAGAAGATTTTAGAAAAAAGAAGACATCTAATGGTAAGTTTATTTTTATTTATTTACAGGTTTTTAGCTTTATTGACTCCCCCCTCATTATTTTTAGGGTGAGGGAGGTAGGTAGGGGGACCATTTTTTTGGGGGGGAGGGGGTGACTAGGGGTTTGGGGACCCCTAGTCACCCGGGGGGGACATTTTTTCTAGGGCCGCCGCTCAGGGGTGGGGGCCGGGGGGAGGACAATAGGCCCCCCCTATTGGTATTTAGGGCCCCCACCCGCCGCTCAGGGGTGGGGGCCGGGGTGAGGACAATAGGCCCCCCCTATTGGTATTTAGGGCCCCCACCCGCCGCTCAGGGGTGGGGGCCGGGGGGAGGACAATAGGTCCCCCCCCTATTGGTATTTAGGGCCCCCACCCGCCGCTCAGGGGTGGGGGCCGGGGGGAGGACAATAGGCCCCCTCCCTATTGGTATTTAGGGCCCCCACCCGCCGCTCAGGGGTGGGGGCCGGGGGGGGAGGACAATAGGTCCCCCCCTGTTGGTATTTAGGGCCCCCACCCGCCGCTCATGGGTGGGGGCCGGGGGGGAGGACATTAGGTCTCCCCCCCTATTGGTATTTAGGGCCCCCTACCCGCCGCTCAGGGGTGGGGGCTGGGGGGAGGACATTAGGTTCCCCCCCCTATTGGTATTTAGGGCCCCCACCCGCCGCTCAGGGGGTGGGGGCCAGGGGGGAGGACATTAGGTCCCTCCACCCCAATTTGTGTTTAGGGCCCCCACCCACCGCTCAGGGGTGGGGGACAGGGGGGAGGACGTTAGGTCCCCCCTCCTTATTCTTGTTTAGGGCCCCCACCCACCACTCAGGTGGGTGGGGGCCCATCAATATTGTGACCAGAAAGAGTCCCTGTGGGTTTTAAAATTCGCCTGCCTATTGAAGTCTATGGCGGTTCGCCGGGTTCGCCCGTTCGCGAACATTTGCGGAAGTTCGCATTCGCCGTTCGCGAACGGCAAATTTCATGTTCGCGACATCACTAATCATCAGTCTTGATGATTTTGGCCAATCCCGTGACTTTACACAGGAAAGCATTGGGAGGCTAGTGCGCATGCGCTGCAACACGCTGTACTGTGCCAATCAGCCTCTCCTCATCAATGCATCTCCATGGGGAGCATTCAGCGTATCCATGCTGTCGTGGAGATGCTGAACGTACACTCTGCAATCTTTGCTACATTAAGCTGTAGTGGTTCTGGTCACGATAGTGACTGGTGACTATATTCTTTAAGAACCGTTTGTCAACTTCCATGGGTCCTGCAGGTTGCCCACAGCTGCTTTCCCTGCTGCCAAAAGCTCCTGCCACTCAATAATCCTGACCATGCAGGGCCCCGATCATTGCCTGAGGACACTGCGCTGACACTCTCAGCCATTGAGCATAGCCCTGCATAACTAGATCTAGCGGAGCTAAATGGAAGCTTGTAGGACCTTCATGCAGTAAGGGAGGTGATGCCACGCACCATGCATGGCAAAGGTAAGTAATCAAACAATTCTTAAATTTTTTGACTACTTACTCTTGGAGGATGCAAGTGGAGCCATAACCACTACAGTTGGCAGGAGATCTGTGCACTATGACTGAGATTGGAGTGTTCCTTTAACTTATAAATATTGCTGGTTTTAATGTTTAATACTCAATAAATAAAGCAGCTCCCACTGGAGGGAGGTAATTAGCCAGAACCCAAATCCCAAATAATTCTAAAGTAAATGTCCTTGGCCATTGCAAATTTACAAAATAGTATATATTAATATAGGTTACAACATATCAATTTTTGTTCATGCTAGATCCCAAATAAGGAGCAAACTCCACACAGAATGAATATAATGTTGTGCTCTTCATCCTAAAGTACCGCAGGAACCAGTGGCTGTGCTAATTTTTTTCCCCTGCATAGATTCACTCATAAAAATGAGGCCTTAATAGATGGAATTTATCTTTCTCTAATGGGAGGATTCTTCCAACACACAAGCACAAGAGACGGCACCCCATAGAGACATACAGAGAGAGTGTTGTGAAATCTCACAAAAAGAGCCACGATGATGGTAAATCAATTCACAGAGTGAGAACAAAGATGGCCGCCAGCACCGAGCAAGGTCAAGTCTGATCACAAGCCACCAAACCCTTTAAAGCACTCGAAACATATGCCATAGAGACGAAACACAATAGAGTTGATGGAAAGAGTCATGGAACCTTGCAGTTTTCAATATATAACTCTAAAATGTCAGAGTTGGTCTAAAGAAGGCTTATATGGGTAATTAGGACAGCATGAAACACAATTGTTCGTGTTTTGTTGTATTTTTAAATCCTTAGCTAAAAAAAAAACACAAAAAAAAACAAAACATAAAAATTCACTGTTCAAACATTATTTACAGCTTTCTCAGGCAGCTGGTTAATTGTTTCAGCCATTCAAGGCTAAAGCCTTTTACATGATAAATGTATTTTATCTCAACAATTCACGGATACTGAAAACTGCAGAAAGGTTCAAGATTAACATGATTGTGGTGAAAAAAACAATGCAGTCTTTGTACAATGCCCCGATTCTGTGTTGCAAGCCGTTACCACATATAACCCTTCAGCCCAGACTGCGTGATGGATTCTGCCACCCAACGCGTGCAGTTAGTTACGGTCGCTAGAAGTGAATTGCGTCTGAATGAAACTAGGTGAAGGATGGCAAACTTTTTTCTTACCTTGGAATTATGATCTGACGTTAATACCTGAATTTTATTTTCAGTTTCTTTCTTCATTTCCTGACAGTTACTTCCTCTAAACAGCAAAATATGTTCCATAGTTAGATATATTCTCTTTTAACTACATCGGATTTTTAACGTTTGGCGAGCTGGAAAACAGACGCACTTAAATCTAAAATGAGTGCCTAAGGGTTGAGCAAAGTGTTGTTATATGATGGTTTGCTCTCGAGGCGCCAAGCAGAATGAGAGTTAGACCATTTACTTCACTATGCTGTGTATATTAAGGGCACATTAGGAAAATCATCATCTAAGAACGAAGATTCACTTTGTATTTCAATGTATTATTTAAATAATATTTTCTTGATGTCACAGTCTCTTGTAGTGTTTGCTATTGTATGTAATTGCAGAACCGGTGACACGTAAAGTAACAATGGGTTTGTTTTTATTTAAAAAAATTTTTTTTTTTACTTCCTCAAACTTTCTTTGATTGCTCAAACACGGGCCATTTTACTGAAGCTGACAAGGGTTGACAAAGGATTGCACAATTTGGTCAAAACCAGTTTCACTATTTTTCCAGCTTGGCCTGAAATGTGTCAGTTCCTTATAAATTTTGCCTGAGTCAAGGAAAAGTGAATAAATATCATTCTATTTCCGTGTGTATAAACCCTTTGCACATGTTAACAATATGTTACACTCCAAAATTAAAGCAAAGGTTTATAAATATTTACAAAATGCACAATCTAACCAATGATGCTTTCAATAGTCTCTGACAAAGCTACAACCTATTCCATAGAGCATAATTCCAGAAACATTATTACACCTGTATAGATTCTGTGCATTAGGCCCTAGCTGGGGTTTTAGCAACTGGAAGTAAAAACAATTGTTACCTAGCAGCTTGTGTGATGATTCAGTCTGTAGCTGGAATTATGCCCTAGCTGTTATGTTATACCCTAGCTGGGATCTTTGTGTTATGCTCTAGCTGTGATCTATGTACTCTGCCCTAGCTGGGATGTATGTGCTGTGCCCTAGTTGGGATGTATGTGCTGTGCCCTAGCTGGGATGTATGTGCTATGCCCTAGCTGGGATGTATGCGCTGTGCCCTAGCTGGGATCTATGTGTTATGCCCTAGCTGGGATCTATGCGCTATGCCCTAGCTGGGATCTATGTGCCGTGCCCTAGCTGGGATCTATGTGCTATGCCCTAGCTGGTATCTATGCGCTTTGCCCTAGCTGGTATCATTGTGCCGTGCCCTAGCTGGGATCTATGTGCTATGCCCTAGCTTGGATCTATGTACTCGGCCCTAGCTAGGATCTATGTACTCTGCCTTAGCTGGGGTATATGTGCTATGCCCTAGCTGGGATCTATGCGCTATGCCCTAGCTAGGATCTATGTGCTATGGCCTAGCTGGGATCTATGTGCTATGCCCTAGCTAGGATCTATGTACTCTGCCCTAGCTGGGGTATATGTGCTATGCCCTAGCTGGGATCTATGTGTTATGCCCTAGCCAATATCTATGTGCTATGCCCTAGCTGGGATCTATGCGCTATGCCCTAGCTGGGATCTATGTGTTATGCCCTAGCCAATATCTATGTGCTATGCCCTAGCTGGGATCTATGCGCTATGCCCTAGCTGGGATCTATGTGTTATGTCCTAGCCTATATCTATGTGCTATACCCTAGCTGATATCTATGTACTCTGCCCTAGCTGGGATCTATGTGCTATGCCCTAGCTGATATCTATGTACTCTGCCCTAGCTGGGATCTATGTGCTATGCCCTAGCTGGGATCTATGTGCTATACCCTAGCTGATATCTATGTACTCTGCCCTAGCTGGGATCTATGTGCTATGCCCTGGCTGGGATCTATGCGCTATGCCCTAGCTGGGATCTATGCGCTATGCCCTAGCTGGGATCTTTGCGCTATGCCCTAGCTGGGATCTATGCGCTATGCCCTAGGTGATATCTCTGTACTCTGCCCTAGCTGGGATCTATGTGCTATGCCCTAGCTGGGATCTATGTGTTATGCCCTAGCTTGGATCTATGTGCTATGCCCTAGCTGGGATCTATGCGCTATGCCCTAGGTGATATCTCTGTACTCTGCCCTAGCTGGGATCTATCTGCTATGCCCTGGCTGGGATCTATGCGCTATGCCCTAGCTGGGATCTTTGCGCTATGCCCTAGCTGGGATCTATGCGCTATGCCCTAGGTGATATCTCTGTACTCTGCCCTAGCTGGGATCTATGTGCTATGCCCTAGCTGGGATCTATGTGTTATGCCCTAGCTGATATCTATGTACTCTGCCCTAGCTGGGATCTATGTGCTATGCCCTAGCTGGGATCTATGTGTTATGCCCTAGCTTGGATCTATGTGCTATGCCCTAGCTGGGATCTATGCGCTATGCCCTAGGTGATATCTCTGTACTCTGCCCTAGCTGGGATCTTTGCGTTATGCCCTAGCTGGGATCTATGTGCTATGCCCTAGCTGATATCTATGTACTCTGCCCTAGCTGGGATCTATGTGCTATGCCCTAGCTGGGATCTATGTGTTATGCCCTAGCTGGGATCTATGTACTATGCACTACTGGATATCTATGCGTTATGCCCTAGATGGGATCTATGTGCTATGCCCTAGCTGGGATCTATGTGCTATGCCCTAGCTGGGATCTATGTGCTATGCCCTAGCTGGGATCTATGTGCTATGCCCTAGCTGGGATCTATGTGCTATGCCCTAGCTGATATCTATGTACTCTGCCCTAGCTGGGATCTATGTGCTATGCCCTAGCTGGGATCTATGTGCTATACCCTAGCTGATATCTATGTACTCTGCCCTAGCTGGGATCTATGTGCTATGCCCTGGCTGGGATCTATGCGCTATGCCCTAGATGGGATCTTTGCGCTATGCCCTAGCTGGGATCTATGCGCTATGCCCTAGGTGATATCTCTGTACTCTGCCCTAGCTGGGATCTATGTGCTATGCCCTAGCTGGGATCTATGTGTTATGCCCTAGCTTGGATCTATGTGCTATGCCCTAGCTGGGATCTATGCGCTATGCCCTAGGTGATATCTCTGTACTCTGCCCTAGCTGGGATCTATCTGCTATGCCCTGGCTGGGATCTATGCGCTATGCCCTAGCTGGGATATTTGCGCTATGCCCTAGCTGGGATCTATGCGCTATGCCCTAGGTGATATCTCTGTACTCTGCCCTAGCTGGGATCTATGTGCTATGCCCTAGCTGGGATCTATGTGCTATGCCCTAGCTGATATCTATGTACTCTGCCCTAGCTGGGATCTATGTGCTATGCCCTAGCTGGGATCTATGTGTTATGCCCTAGCTTGGATCTATGTGCTATGCCCTAGCTGGGATCTATGCGCTATGCCCTAGGTGATATCTCTGTACTCTGCCCTAGCTGGGATCTTTGCGCTATGCCCTAGCTGGGATCTATGTGCTATGCCCTAGCTGATATCTATGTACTCTGCCCTAGCTGGGATCTATGTGCTATGCCCTAGCTGGGATCTATGTGTTATGCCCTAGCTGGGATCTATGTACTATGCGCTACTGGATATCTATGCGTTATGCCCTAGCTGGGATCTATGTGCTATGCCCTAGCTGGGATCTATGTGCTATGCCCTAGCTGGGATCTATGTGCTATGCCCTAGCTGGGATCTATGTGCTATGCCCTAGCTGGGATCTATGTGTTATGCCCTAGCTGGGATCTATGTACTATGCGCTACTGGATATCTATGCGTTATGCCCTAGCTGGGATCTATGTGCTATGCCCTAGCTGGGATCTATGTGCTATGCCCTAGCTGGGATCTATGTGCTATGCCCTAGCTGGGATCTATGTGCTATGCCCTAGCTGGGATCTATGTGCTATGCCCTAGCTGGGATCTATGTGCTATGCCCTAGCTGGGATCTATGCGCTATACCCTAGCTGGGATCTATGTGCTATGCCCTAGCTGGGATCTATGCGCTATGCCCTAGCTGGGATCTATGCGCTATGCCCTAGCTGAGATCTATGTGCTATACCCTAGCATTGATCTAATGCTCCTGATATCCAGACTTGAACCATGATAAACTAAAATAAATAACTACAAAAATTCAGCCATGGGAACATGTGAGGTATCCTGGCCTCAATTAAAAAGGAGGGTAAACCTAATGGATACCTCATTCTATTTCAAACAGGATGCCCCATAGTGGGCCTCCTTCCCTAGATCTCTGCAAAGCTATCTGTGACAGGGGTTTTATAAAGTAATAATGTAATCTAATGTCATATAAACAAAGCCCATTCCTAAAATGTGTCTGTCACACAATATGAAGATACACTTTAAAACCGTATATACTGTATAATGATTAGAATTCATATGTAATTGCTAATGAAATGTCTGTGAAATTCTCAATTTTCTGGATTATCAATAATTTTGCAATTTCGAAAGCAGCTAAAAACAAATATTTTTTTTTTTTTACATTTTATAAAACTTTGACCTTTCATCCTTTGAGCATTATGGGAAATGTAGATCTGATCAACCAGACTGATGATCACTTTGCTACTATGTTGTGTTGGAAGCTGATGACATGGACAAACTGCAAATATCTGGCATTGAAAGGGTGAATGTACAATAAATTATAAACTATATATATATATATTATAAAAATATTTTTTTTATTAACTAGGTGAGCACTAGCTAAACCAGTGGTATCATGGTCAATGCCATTCTGAGCATCAACTCCACTTCTTACACTCTCTGCCAAACGGTAGAACCCCAGCTATTGTAGGGATTTAACTCCTTGATACTTTGGCAGCGTTGTAGTTCTCCAATCACTGGGATCGAATTTTGACCACGTGTGATTAAAGAAATATAGTATACCTGACAGAGAATAAGTAATTCTGAAATTTGTAAATCAGCACCCCAAATTATATTAAAGGTTTTTTCTATGTATGAAGTTGAAACACACTGGGATGGAATGTGTTAATAAAGAGTTTAATGGTTTAATTAATGGTTTAATGTTAATACTTGGATAGATCCCGATGTCATTAATTGGTTCTAGATTTTATTTCCCAGATATTATTGAAAATAGACATTTCGGACGAATCCATCTTCTGGAGTAGGCTATCTTTGGCCCTAGTGCATAAGTTAAAAATAAATAAATCATATCTCATCTTGGAAATCTGTAAAAATCTGGATTAAATGTATTAGTCAGTGGTGCTTGTATAGACTGGTATTGTTTAATTATGTTGAACCAATTTCAGTCTTACCCTTTTTTCTTGATTGCTTTCTCTAAGGTCTTCTCAATAGACATTTTTTCTTTAGCAAACTGTGCCACTAACTTGTCTGATTGTGTACAGTGCGCCTTTTGCATAGAGCTCTCTTCCTGTAAAACAGCACCTCTGTTGGATTAGACATTAAGAAACACGTGTCCACGTGACACAGCTGCACATTATAAATTCTGTGGCCCCTGGGAAACACATGGATACCACGTTTATGCCATCAAAACAACAAACTTTCTTTTGCTTTAAATATATTTTCATTAGAGAAAAAAAAAAAAGATAGCAGCAATGTTATGCTGGTCATAATAAGTGAGATAAATATATATATATATATATATATATATATATATACGAGAGATAAATATGATGTTATATTGTCCGTTGTGTAACAGTTTTCTTTTGCACAATAAGTATTGCAACATATTGGCTGTATTTAACAAAATTATCTTTATACTGAAGTTTATATTATATCCATATAGTCTGAATGGTATAGCCCGCCCAATGGAACACACACACTACACCTTAACCCCGTAACGATTAGGAAAGCCAGGTGTCTGATGGGTACAATTGTTTACAAGGTTAGTTAGTATTAATTTATAACAAATTTCACATTTCGGGCCAGAGTGACCGTACTTAAAGCATAGTTGATTTAGAATTTGAAATTCACTTTGAATTCTTACTTTGTTGAAAAACCCTGTCAGCATTTCATTGTGGATCAGTGCGCAAGGTGTTGGTGAATGGTTTGTGTGTGCAATGCATTATGGGATGAGAAACAGTGCAACATATTGTTTGATCTAGCAGCAATTCAATTAGTGCAATTGTTTTGATTATTAGCGGCCATCTTGTAATCCACTCCTCTGAACTCGGCAGGAATCCATATTAATGATTACAGTAATTCGTTTTCAAAATAAAGTGCGTTGCACTAGTGAGACACGGGTTAAAGGTGAGTGTCAGGCTTGATTAATATGCACGTGCAAATGGTAAGTGTGAGGCTACAGTAATGCCCTAGCAAGCTGGTGGTGGTGTGGAGCTAAAATAAACCATGGTGACAGAGGACAACAGAGTACTATTGTGACAGGATGGTGTGCCAGAGTATGTCACTAGTGAATCAATGTGTGAGGCTAAAGTATTTCACTGGTATGACAGGTTGCAATTGTGGGTGTGGTGTTGGGAGTCCTCCACTAGTGAGATGGGGGTAATGGAAGGTGCCACATTGGAGTATTACAGCATTGATTATAGTTTGAGCATAAAGGAGACTGCACTATTGCACTATATTGCAAAAATGAAAATAGGAGCCGTACTCAATCTCAGCAGCCACCCGGTGCTCCGGAGCAAGACCAGCAATCCCACAACGATAAGACAACACAAGAAAGCAGCAACGTTTGGACCTGCTAAGAGGTCTTTGTCAAGCCAGGTCGAAACGTTGCTGTTCCAATTCTTATTCTAGTAAAACTGCCTGCGGCTTGTACACCTTGAGTGCCCGGAGAATCTCTTGTGTTGCACTATTGCACTAGGGAAACAGGAAGACATGGTAATGCGGGGTGTTGGCTAGAATATTGCACTAGTGTTCAGGAGGGAATGATGCCTATGGGGCTGGCATACTGACACGTGACACAGAAGGGCATTAAAAATCTATTCATAATTAAAGGGAAACTCCAGGCACCCAGACCACTTCTGCCCATTGGAGTGGTATGGGTGCCAACTCCCACTACTCCTAACCCTGCAAGTGTAATTATTGCAGTTTTGTATAAACTGCAATAATTACCTTGCAGGGTTAACTCCACCTCTAGTGGCTGTCTACTAGACAGCCACTATAGGTCACTTCCTCCTTCATAGCACTGGAAATCTGTGCTAGAGCGTCGCTGGACGTCCTCACGCTGTGTGAGGACCTCCAGCGTCGCTCATTTCCCCATAGGAAAGCATTGAAATAATTTTTCAATGCTTTCCTATGGGAGCGCTAATGCGCATGCGCGGCATTGCCGCGCATGCGCATTAGATCTCCTCGGCCGTTGGGCGGGATCAGTCTCGCCCACTGGCCGACGCAATGCAGAGGAGGAGCGGCGCGGAGGAGGAGACAGCGACGAAGGACAGCGCCGCTGCCTCAGGTAAGTCACTGAAGGGGTTTTCACCCCTTCAGTAACCGGGGATTGGGGGGTGAGAGGGACCCTCCAGTGCCAGGAAAACGGATTGTTTTCCTGGCACTGGAGATTCCCTTTAACTATACAAAGATATTCAGAATTAAGTACACAGAATGCATCAAATTAAAAAATATAAGGTTTCACTAGAATCATCATGAATTCTAACATAAAATAAAAAATAAATTACGGTAACAGCAATCAAAATGTTCTCTATTAAAATATGCAGATATCAAGCTTTAGAATTGTTACTATATATGCCGTCTCCTATATTATCCAAAACTCTCGTAAAATAAAGCATCCACGTAATTAAACAAACAATGTAACAACAGCTCTGGAGAACCAGAAGAGACTTGTAAGACATTACACAGGTTCCAAGTATCAATGGGTCAGGCTTCAAATCAAATACGCCAAATGCATCTTCCAAATTCCAACCCACTCCCTTCCTGTCCAATCGATACTCTGCTTTTTTCACTTCCCTTTGTTACTAATGGACTTTTTCCTTTGCTTTACCCTCCGCAGTTTTTTGCTCTGGAGCAATACAAGGGATTCCGGTCATCCCCATTTTTTCCAGATAATTCTTCATTTTGTTAATGTGAAGTTACTTTATTGCACTCTGAGCTTTGCTGTGTCACTTTGTACTCCTGGGCACCTGCACTCCCCACAAAACAAAACAATCTCCAATAAATATATTATGGGGTTAATGATGTTGATTTCACAAATTTTATTCCCCAAAAATGTCCATCCAAATAGCAGAGTTGGAAACG
Source organism: Pelobates fuscus (assembly GCF_036172605.1). Classification (NCBI taxonomy): domain Eukaryota; kingdom Metazoa; phylum Chordata; class Amphibia; order Anura; family Pelobatidae; genus Pelobates; species Pelobates fuscus. The sequence goes on along the minus strand of NC_086318.1, from coordinate 418,478,661 downwards.
CTTTAGATTACAGTTTTCCATCTTTTCTATTTTGTCACATGTCACCGTTTAATGGTCAGTCTGCAACGTATTGCTATTTAATGAACAAACAATTTTGGAAACGCTGCTGTTTACAAACAATGCTGACAAAAAGAACAAGAAGCCCTTTTTGTCGATGTTTTATTTTTTCTGCCTGGGTGGCATACTAGCAACTGTGCCCGTTACTGAAAGCTAAACAAACAAATCTCTGTTGGCTCAGAGACTGCCCATGAGAGTGCGTCTAACTGTACAGTGTACAGCATGACAAATCCGCAATGAAAGGACCGCGGTATCTGTGCACTCAAACAGCAATCTATGTCATTTTAGTCTTAACAGTACTAATAAAAAGACTTGTATGACTGCTAAATAAAAGCAATCTGATGGCCCTTATTAAGCTAGAATGATTTCCACCCACACTGGTGATTCATCAGCAGAGCGAAGCCAGTTCTTTTAATCCTTCAAAATACATCATTTTCTTTCTGTGCTTACATTTCTTTTTTTAAGCCAGGGCGGCTAGCATCTGCTGCAAGAATACTCACTCATGTCTGTTCTTTAGAGTATGTTTCTCTATAGCATTGCCACTTATTTTTGTTTGTCATTTACTCCTGTGTTGCAATACGTACCTGACATTGCTGCTGGTAAATAACACCACTAGAATCTCATCAATTCTAAACTTGTGTCACGCATGTCTTACAGAGAATGATTAAAGGGACACTATATGCACCAAAATAACTTCAGCTTAATGGAGTGGTTTTGGTGTATAGGTCATGCCCCATGCAGTCTCGCTGCTCAGTTCTCTGCCATTTGGAGTTAAGTCACGTTTTCACCTCCCCTGCATGTGACCTGCACAGTCTCCCTACTCATTTCACGTAAAGAGAGAGCTAATGTTTAAACGTTCTTTATTGTACAGTCTGTTTAATATAGAATGTATTATATCCTGCTGTGTTAATAGCCTGCAGAAGTCTCCTGCAAGAAATTAAAGTTCCATTTACAGGAGATAAAAAAATATTGTAAAGTAAACACATTATGCTGTAAGATCTGATTGAAAATGGGAAAAAAAATGCATGAAGTGAAGTGAGTCACAGCCAGGGGAGGTGTGGCTAGGGCTGCATAATCAGAAACAAAGGTGATTTAAAACATTAATAGCAGTGAATTGAGCAGTGAGACTGCAGTGAGAGTGCAGGAACATAATGTATACACTAAAACTGCTTCATTGGGCTTTAGTGATTTTGCTCTAGGTAGCTGCCCATAGTGACCTTATAGTTCACCCTGATCTGATTCCTTATGTGAATCACAAATAGATCAGGATTGCATTCATTTCTAATTTATTAAAGTCATATTGATTTATTTTGAAACTCTCTAAATTTCTACACACCCCAAATAATGTACATCATTAATAAACTTTCCTCTGCTCACTGTTATTAGATGTTGCTAAAATGAAATTTAATAAAAATGCTATATCTTTATTACACCAAGATATGGTACAAACATATGGCTACCTGATTACTATAAATACTCTTTAATAGAAACATGTGATGGCAGATAAGAACCATCCGGCCCATCTAGTCTGCCCAATTTTCTAAATACTTTCATTAGTCCCTGGCCTTATCTTATAGTTAGGATAGCCTTATGTCTATCCCACGCATGCTTAAACTCCTTCACTGTGTTAACTTCTACCACTTCAGCTGGAAGGCCATTCCATGCATCCACTACCCTCTCAGTAAAGTAATACTTCCTGATATTATTTTTAAACCTTTGCCCCTCTAATTTAAGACTATGTCATCTTGTTGTGGTAGTTTTTCTTCTTTTAGATATAGTCTCCTCCTTTACTGTGTTGATTCCCTTTATGTATTTAAATGTTTCTATCATATCCCCCCTGTCTCGTCTTTCCTCCAAGCTATACATGTTAAGATCCTTTAACCTTTCCTGGTAAGTTTTATCCTGCAATCCATGAACCAGTTTAGTAGCCCTTCTTTGAACTCTCTCTAAGGTATCAATATCCTTCTGGAGATACGGTCTCCAGTACTGCGTACAATACTCCAAGTGAGGTCTCACCAGTGTTCTGTACACTGTCAGGTAACTATATACATGTGATAGGAAACAACTGCTATCACAGAAACCACAAATAGTAAAGCCACATGTAATACATGATGTCAATGGCAGCACTATCTGCCATAAGAAAATATACTACAGCCATAATGCCGTCATTATTTATTCTATACAGTAATAAGTGCACGGTACAACTGTTAAAAACTGTACATTTTACTTTGCACACAATCAAACACAGGTTTTCAGTTAAGTTGGAAAGTAATGAGGTCTCAAGGTTAATGTCTTACACAAACAGATAACTACATATAGGATTTGATGAGGTTTCACATTAAAACAAAGTTTTTTTTGTAAGAATCAACATTTTTTTTCATAAATAATCATTTTCAAGTTGAAAGCCAAATTACTTTAAATTGAGATATCCTAATGCACTCTAACCACACAGAGTTTGAAGGGCAGGTATAGATAACGCATTCAATTAAAATAATAAATAATTCTAATAATAAAAGTTTTCTCACTTTTAAATTTGCTATAACTGCAGCACATAATCCACTAATTCCAGTCAATGTTTTGTTTTGTATTTTAATATTTTGTCCCACAATTATCCATACATTATGTCAGTTCTGATCCGTGAAACTGTTAAGTAGACTGATAGCAGTTTATAGTGAGGTTCGCAGCTGTGTGTACATGTCTGTCTGTGCAGAGAATTCTCCTAAGCCGTTTACCTGCCATAGATATGGCCGCCAGTTATGAGTTCACCATGCAAAAGTTGGACAGATCATGGATGGCAAACGAGGAAGCAAAAGTCTTCTCAATTCAAGGGCCACTCTTATTGCTGCAGCAATTTTTACAAATCACCACAGTTAGAAGACACTCTGGACATAAAGACAGCAAACAGAGCACTCTCCACACTATAAATTATGCAGTGGCACACAGTTGCTATGGTGGTTCCAATGACCCTTTAATTGTTTCTTCACAGCCTAGTACTCATGGTTAGTTGAGTTTTAGTACATAAAGGAGAAATATGTCATATTATAAAATATGGCAAGTGAGGGGTTAGATTGCAACATGGAAATGAAATATGTAAGCGGTAAAATACATAAAATGAGTGAAAGACAACTGTGTGATAAAATATGAGATATGAATTATAGCACCGTGATTAGATGTGGAATGTGAGATGTGAAACTGGCACTATAGTTGATTTATGTCAAGCTGGGCATAGCATTTAGTGAGGGAAATAGCTGATTAACAGCATTAAACAGCAAAACAACCTTACAGCAATTGGCAACATAGATGTTTACAGTATCTGTCTGATACAGAAGATACACAGAGAACACAAAGGGAATTGGATAGAGATGGACAGCGACTGTAAAAATACATAAAGAGAATTTGGGGGATAAAAGAAGGGTAGACAATAAAGAGAGAAAAGGGGACAATGAGGGGACAATAAAATGAGAGGAGTGGGAGCAAGGTTTCAAATTATTAACCATTTCCAGATGTAATGCTTTGGATACAGCCTTTATATCTTCTTTGAATCCAATAGTTAAAGCAAACAAAAATCTCTAAAACAGAAAAATATCAACACAATAGTGTAGAACCCCCTCCACCCCCCCCATCGCAATATATAAAACTAATAACTAACTAATACAAGCCAATCCCTATACAAAATGCCCATAAACAGACAGAAAATGGATCTGGTGGAAGGATCTTACATATAGAGTGAATCCAGGTAGCACCAAAAAAGGAAAGAATAAAAAAAAGCAGAGACAAGTATCTCTGAAAATAACCTATATTACAGCAGAATGTTGGCACTTTAGAACTAAGCTCAAAGTTTAATGAAAGGATTAAATGAAATAATAGTTTGTCATATTTTATTCTGCCTATACTTAAAAACAAAGTTTAAAAAAAAAAAAAAAGCCAAGTGCAAGTTAAAAGAGATAATGTTTTAAGTAGTAAAATTCTCAACTAGTTGGCTAATGTCAAAGGACACTGCCATCTACAGAGTCTCTGCTGTTCAGTTTGGGTCATACATTTCTCCGTGTTGGTTCTACGTGGGACATCTGTCATTTCTCACCACGTTGTGATCACAATGCATAAGTCTGAATGTCCAACCATCTACTAGACATGGATGGTAACACAGGGATTTAGTGACATTTTCTCCGCCATTCTCACTGCGGACTGTACATCTATACAAGTAATGCCATGCACATTCAACATCTAAATGAATTCCCTAAATAATATTCTCCCAAGAGGAGAAGTCGATTTACAGTGATCCACATGATATTACTCTAAATCACATTTTTCTTTTAGTTTGTACACCCCAAAAATAAATACCCATTCCCATATTACTAAAGACCCCATTTATATACAAATTACAGATTCAACACCATCACTTCATTCTAATTAGCTGACGGAAACGGTTACTGGTGCACATTGGCAATTATTTAGTATCTTACTGTATTTCTAGCTTCCAATTGAGTAAAATATTTGACCTCAGTCCATAACAAACTAAAGAGAGAACGCACTCTCGGGATTTCATGCCATTCTGCCTTTGTTTTGTGTAAAAACTTAACAACCAATGAGATTCAAAGCCATCAACACAATCTGGCCTTTAGAAAATCTCATGTTGGAACGGAAAGTCCTAATATTCCTAATATGTCCAAGACAGTTTTCTGGTTGTTGTTTTTTTATACACAGCCCTATTTCAAAGTTGACACAGAATTGTAGTACCGTCCAAGGGAGTCATCTTTCTGTAATGTAATCGATGTCATCCAAAATACTCATGTCCCTATAACTTTGAGCTTTGTATATCTTCACTACAATGTTACACAGATGTTGCTACTTATCTACTACTATAATTATATAAAAACAGGATAGCACATTATCCATCTGTTGAACCACAATGACCATTTCCTCAGCCAACCAGCACGTTTATAAGGAAACCAACAACACCTCCAGGTTACCAATCACTACATCTAGTTGCAAAGCATGAAAACATTGTTTATAATCCGTGTCTCATATTGGATGTTTAAACATTTGGTAGCACCTAATGATAGGTTATACAAAGATTCTATAAATGCTTGGCATCCATGACCTGTCCTGTGAATTTGTTGTGAGAAATATATTCAGATAAAACCACCACGACTGTTTCAAGGAGAAATTTGTGAACCAGTGTTTTCCTCTTCGTTACATACAACCACAGACAGAAAAAAAACGAATCTCTTACCTTCCCATGTTTCTTCTTCAGAGCATTGACTTCTTTCTGTTGCTTCTTCAGCTGTTTGATGTATGCCTAAAAGGGGTTTCCGAAATGTTACAGTTACACGCTGAGCCCGAGTAATTCACATTTTGTGCTATAAAACCATTGACAGTATTCATCTATCATGTAACGATGATAAGGTGGCATTAGAGGATACAATTTAACATATACATCGAGCTAGCAGAATGTCTAAGAAACGTCTAGATCTAATTGTATTTTACAGTAATATTTTAGAAAATAGATTGAAAGCATTTGGTATAAATGTTGCACTAACTACTATAGAGTGCACTAGTACATATATATAACAACTGGTTCACACGTAGGCTATACAATTGCATACTTCTAAACACGTCAAATGGCCAAAGAGGGACACTTTAATTTTAGGGGTGATAGTGGGGGTGTGGTAAGGGGGTCTGAGAACGTTTATGCAACTTACTAATAACAAGTTATGGAACTAACATTCAATTATTTATTGTAGTTCAAATACACATTACTGTGAGTATTATTGCTGTGGAGCTCTAATTAACACTCAGGCACACAAACAATATGGAGCTCCTAAAAAGAGGGACAATAGGATAGAAAAGCTGTACAGAGGGATTTAAACCCAAACTAGGGACTGTCCCTACTAAACAGGGACTTTGGGGGGGGGGTAATCACTTTCTATTAGTTTTCCTAGCACTGCTTTTAAGTGTATCAACATTCATAGTTTAGTCAGTAATCCAGTATTTGATCATTTATCAAAACAAAAATAAAACATGTTTTAAAGACATGCTGTCAAATTATTTCATATTCTAACTTTTTTTGTAATATAAAAAAGCAGGAGCGAAGAAAACCTTATGTCTCCCATCAGACTTAAACAATACGTTATACAAAATGACAACAAAATGTTTAGTTAACAGATAAGATCGTTCAATATAGTGATAACTAAGTAAATTAAAAGTGAAATTCAAATGTAAGGCCACAATAGCCAAATTGAAGGCATAGGCAGCTTAGAGAATAATTACAGTTCAGTTTCAATCTTAAATTTCAAATTCAATTTGAATTTACTTTGAATTCTCACTTTGCCAAAAGACCCTGAGAGATTTACAAGTCTGCCGTAGGCTTTGTAATGTTTTTCGTATCATCGCTACTAATGATATTTAGCTATAAACTGCAAGACAAACTTCCACCAACGAGCACGAGTCACACCAAACTGATAAGTTCCAAAAAATATATACCGGTACCTTCATTTGTTTCAACTCTTCAAGTTTCACCTGAGGAACGAGTTCCATTACTGAAACAAATTAGGAGATTAAAAACATTTATAAAAATAGAAAGGTAGCTATGCAAAAATAAAAAAAAAATCTTAATAAATGTAGTTTGTATTAACCCAAAATGGATCACCGTCATGCATTATAGGGAAATTATAGTGAGAAATGTATAATCTTTATTTTTTCATATATTGGTTTTGTTTGTACCCCTATTCACCCCATTTTTATTTAAAACTGTACCCTCCATAACTCTTTACTTACCTTTTTTTCCAGTGCTCCTGGCGACCCGATCCAGCTACTTTTTTATTTGTCAGCAAATATGCGGACGTCTTGACGACTTCTTGCCTGATCCAATGCTTCTCACAGGGAAGAGTTGTGGATAAGATATGCATGCGTGGCAAGTGCCATGCTCAGCTAATTAAATCCTTCTCATAAATAAGCACTGAATCCAATGCTTCTCTATGAGAAGCATCAGAGGATGCAATGCATGACGATGTTAAAAATCAAGAATCGCGTCTGACTTGGATCCCACTTGGCAAGCACCATCTAGTGGCTATCAGTGTAACAGCCACTAGAGGTATGTTTAGCCATGCAATGAAAACATGGCCATATCTCCAAAACCGCAATGTTTTAAATTGTGAGCGCAAAACACTATGGGCGCTGCACACAGACCACTTCATTGAGATGGATCTCAATGGGTCTAGGTGCCTACAGTGTCCTTTTAAGTTATTCTAAGCATTTTGCTGGGGTTTTAGGAAGACAGATCCCTGTGTTATTTCACATCAACAGACTTCCCAGTATAAAACTAAAAATAATATTAATAATAATTACCTCTTTTAGATTCTAGCCCTGTACCAGATGTGGACGTTGTCGCTGGCCTCAGTTCGGAGCTGCTTTGAGGAGTCACGTTTGTTTTGGCATTATTGACCTTCCCTTTTTTATCATTTTTTGAGTTGTCATTTGGCACATCTGCTATATCACTCTGAAACAAACATTAAAAAAAATACAATTCACCTTTTTATTATAGGGTATATCATACTATAACTTAGCAAGAGACCTAAACATTAAATCATTTTTCTGGTTAAAAAAAAAAAAAAAAGTAGATTTATTAATCATTTGAGGTTTGTTCCCCAACACAAATGGAATTATTCAGTTGTCTGACATCTTGGCCTGAAGCACCGTGCGCAGAAGTTGGGGTAAAGCTGTGGAACCTGCATTACTCCTTGTTTAAATCATTGTAAAGCAGAACCATTACTGATTGGTGCTTGCTGAAGATTGTGTGAGCAACATTGATGCGTTATGACTTAGCTTTAGAACCTGTGATGGAGTCAAGCAATGTTAAAAAGATGGCTACATGTGGCTTATCAATAAACTTGGGAGAGCAGAAGGACAGACTGAGGGTGGACTTTTCTGCTCTTCCTTGCCAGACAAATTGTCTGCATATAGTCTATACCAGTGGTTCCCAAACTTTTTAGGTTCAAGGTGCCCTTAATATTTCAATATTTTTCCAAAGCACCCAAGTCAAAATTTCTAGGTTGTATATCTGTACAGCGCTGCAGCATTTACTGGCGCTACAGTGTAATGTACAGTGTTGGTGTTTGCATATAGGTGCTTGTATAGTTTTAGTGTTTTAAAACAGGGGTGTGTTTGTATGTGATGTTTGCGTTTGATTGCAGGGGTGTGTCTGAATGTAATGTTCACTTTTAAATGCAGATGTACATTTGTGTGAGGTATTTGTGTTTGAGTGAAGGGGTGTTTTTGTATATTTATTTATTTTTTTAGTTTGATTGCAGGAGTGTGCTTGTATGTTGTGCTGGTGTTTGACTGTTTGGATGTATGAACATACACTACCACATACATACATACATACATACTTACACAGATATTCATGCACATAAATTCACCGACACATACACACAAATTCATATAGACACCGACACATACACACACGTAGATACACACCGACATATACACACATGCACCCTGACACACACATATATTGATACATGCCCACACCCTGACACAGATACACACACAAAACACACACACCCTGACACACAAATGCACATACACAGATGTATGCACAGACACAGAAGCACACTGACATATATATATATATATACATATATACACACACACACACACACAGGGTGTCACTTCCTCCCAGCCGTCTGACACCACAGGCGCCCGGTCGCGGTCTTAAAGGACCGCGGCACTCGACCAGGTCCCTGTTGAGCAGTAATGTTTCCCCGGTGCTATAATCATAACATCAGGAAAACATTCCGCGGCACCCCTCTGTGCATGTCGCAGCGCCCTGGCACAGTTTGGGAACCGCTGGTCTATACCAAAGATTTGACTGAGAAATGGGAGCAAGACCTGTTTTTAAATAGGTTTTTTCTTCCAAGCTGTCCATTTGCTAACAAAACTACTAGCACAATGTTAAGATCAAATTTCATGCTTTTTCCAAAAAGCTTTAATGGTTTAGAAGTGACAGCCACCACAGGCTGTCCGTAAACTTGGGAAATCACTGAATACAATGCTTTCATATGAGGAACCTTGAACGCACATGTGGCACACACCACGCATGCACATTAGGTCCCCAATGCTCCTCTATCAACTCTGTCCAGTTGCATTGAGGGAGTCCCAGTGCTTTAAAAAGGTATTTTTTTCAATTTTTATTGCAAACAGTAGGGAGGGACACACACCGATATAGATAAATATATATATAGGTATGCATTCCTGATGCTATAGTAATCCTTTAATATACATTTGTTTGTATGTATGTGAGTCATTGTTTAGACTAACTAATTACATCAACAGTAAGGTTATCACAAGGTATCAAATAGTTAGATCCATTTTATTCTAAATTTAAGATGCCTAGTTGGTGAGACCCAGTAACATTTGAAATCATAACAGATTGGATCATGGATAATGGATTGCAAACATGGTCTATCTTATATTTTGAAAGCTATTTGCCAAGTATTGTATTGGTGAGAGGCTACACTTTTCTGTAGAACACATGCATTGTTTTTATAACGAGAAAAAGCAACAATATAGAAATAACAGGGATATTTAGATCCCTTTCATGGCAAAAAAACTTTTAGTAAATCTAGTCATTTCATTTTTTCCCATGAAAGGAACATTCTCACCTTCAGGTGTCAAACTGTTGTGTAACAGTGGCCGGTGATAGGCTGAGAGTGTTAGCCATGGGCAGTTGATAAACATATAAAACGTAGGCCAGAACAGAGAAAGTACACAGTACCAATAAGGTAACTCGCAATTACCATAAATAAATTCCTGTATTCTGCCGAGGTAGTCATTATTCCTTTGTTTCCGGTTCTGTAGCTGCTACATTCTTTGTAATTCAATAATATCCTTTCAGAAACGGCCTAGCAGTGATTATAACAGGGAGTATGGCCTATTTTCATTACAAAGTGTTCCATTCAGGGCTCTGTCATTAGTATGTAATCAGTGATTTTTGCAAGGGAATTCAAGATTGCCTGCAGGTTTTCTTCCCGATATTCTCTTTGCAAAACATGTTTACAGGTTCAAACTGAGATCACAGAATGGCTTTTTAGAATTGAAATCATTCCATTTACAGACATCGTTAATCAAGATAAAAATGTCATGGGAGAAAAAAAAATCCCAATTTGTTTTTATGCAGAGCAATATTTCATACATATCTCATGTTTTATATATTCACATCACAACAAATCATGAGATTAGAAGTTCAAAATGTATAATTTTCATATTTATATATATTTAACATACCAGGATGGAAAACATGTATTCCTAACGCTATTAGTGCTCTGCTAGCTATTTGGCTGTTCACCCCCCGGTGTGCAATAAAACAATTTTATTACAATAAAATTGTTTTGCTTTTTTTACTTACCGGTATCTTTCAGCCCTTACTGTGCCGGACTCTGTGCTGCCGCTTTGCCTCCCTGGCTGAGATCATCAAGATTGTTATCTGCACCATTACAAACCTCCCCATAGGGAAGCTTCAAGAGACTAGTGTCAATCATATTCTCTCTGTGAGCAGTTGTGACTCAGTGCTCACAGGGGAACACCTCTAAATGTCTGTCAGGAAACCAGTCACTAGAGGTGTGTTTAACCCTGCAATGAGAACATTGGCGTTCATGCAAAACAGCAACGTTTTCGATTGCAGGCTTAAAACAGCAGGGGTACTGCACCCAAATCAATGTATCGAGATGAAGTGGTCTGAGTGCCTTCAGTGTCCCTTTAAGCCCCGTGTAACTTTTATATTACATGATCTTTTAAAGTTATTACACTTCCAAGCTGCAGCAGCAATTTGCTGCAGTCAGTCCTACCATGTGTTAAGAGATTTCATGTGTCGTGCAATGAAGTCCACTGTTTTAACGGTAAGATCCCGTAAAAGAAAAAAATAAATAAAATAGGAAATATATATATATACATATACACGTGTATATGTATACTGGGTTCTAGAATTCAATTTGCTGTGACACCATTTTCTTTCACACTCCACATCACTCTCTGGATACTTCAAGTGTCAATCAGGCGTTTGGTAGAATACTTTACCCGGTTTAGAGAGAAAGAAAAAAAATAATTCAAACACCAAAAGGTATAATCACTATCACTATAGATCACTGAACTTCTCCTTACATCTGCCAGTTTAAAGATGCTCTGCTCCTGCTATTTTTCTTTCAAATATAAAGTATGGCTGTAATTTTCCAACAGTTCTATAGTGCGACATTATGTTACACAGACAAATTCTGAAGAAACTTCACGAATTGCAAATAGTTTTCTGTAAAGTGGACTTAGCACACGAGTTGTAGTTTGAATACGATGATACTATGATGATAATATACTCACTGTTTCAATGCCCATCGCCCTCATTTGGTCGGCTCTTTTTTCAGTGATAGAAAGAAACTTCTTTGGATCTGATAAGGCATCAACAATATCTGAGAAGTGGATAAATAAATTGGATATTAATCACAAATCTGATATGGGCTGGATTATGTAGAAGGTAGAAAGACTGTAATATGCAACATCCACAATGTCCAAAAAAACAGATACAATTTTACAGGCCACAAAATATAGCTCTTATTTATTATATACTGTATCATTATTTATTTTATGTTTGTATTGCATAAATTCCTAGCAATTCAATTTACTGTGTAACTAATTTCCATGGATATTAAAAGGTGGAGCTAACCATGTGCATGAAAATGTCAATGGTAACACCTATTCCTGTTTGATATCTTCCCTTGATGGGTATATGGTGTACATATAGTGGTGCTAGTGGTTCCATTCTGGGCGAGACCAAGGCTTTCTGGGTAAGTGGTTTTATAAAGGTATCCTCACTCTCTACAAGCATGGGCCAAGGCGGCAGCAGGACTAACCAGTTGATCCATCAGTAGGGTCATTAGTTGAAAACAGGTTGCAGGGATGCAGATCTACACGCTATCCATAACTACTAATTATGCCACTGGTGTTTATCCATGCAATAGGGTTTTTTAATCATCCATGCAACACCGCAGTCAGGAACATGTATTACCTCCTGCTGACTTTTGTAGCACATATTTGTTTTTTAAATACCTTACCTCCAAAACCATCAGGAACATAGGTCTTCAGGACAATGTTACAGAAGACTGTAGGTAAGGAAACTGGCTTGTTGCCTTCATTTCGAAGTGAAATGTGTCGGTATCCAGCCTGCAGACCATCTAGCGGCAATATCCTCTGGCCTATCAGTTTATTATTGTCATCATACACTGCTATCCTTAGCACAGCAAGGTCAGGTAAGATAACCTGGGATCCAAAACAGAGCACATTTAAGATTCGGTTTAACTTCTTCACAAGCTAATGCTTAGTTGGCTTTCAGAAGGATTACCAACAAGAACTAATCAGATATAGCAGCATTCTAAAGAATCTCATAAAGGTGAAATAAATATTTATTATTTTGCATAGCTACTAAAACTATGGAGAGATTAAAAAAGTGTCCCCACTGAGCTGAATCATTTTTCAAATGGCCTCGCCATATTTGTAATAACTCTTAGCTTGACACTCTCTGTGAGATTTCCAATAATAAATCAAATCTGGTGGACTATCGAAAAGCCCCCCAAAAAGCAAAACTGTGCAGTCCTTAAGTGGTACACACAGACGGTAACCCTTGTTTCTTTCAGACACAAAGGTTACTGTCTGAATGTCATGGGCTGCACAGTTTTGCTTTTTTGGGGGGCTTTTCAATGGCCACCAGATTTGAAGAAAGCTTAATGATTTTTATGTTGTATCTGAAAAATATTAAAGCAAAGTCAATGCCGATATTCATTTATATGCAGCACAGCATTCTGGAAGAGTTGTAGATACATTGTTTCAGAGTCACTCAGGGTATTTACTAAGTTGAGAGTTTAAAGTCAATTTCAAATTTAAGACCAGAGAAACGGAACTTGAAAGCATAGCTAGCTTAGAGAAATTTTTTTCCATTTCAGATTTTTTTACCTTAAATTCTCACGTTAGTGAATAATCCTGACTCTGTGCCTGGCAAGGGTTAATATACATAATATTATCAAAGACTTTAAAGGGACACTCCAGGCACCCAGACCACTTCTGCTCATTGGAGTGGTCTGGGTGCCAACTCCCACTACCCTTAACCCTGCAAGTGTAATTATTGCAGTTTTTTTAAAACTGCAATAATTACCTTGCAGGGTTAAGTCCTCCCCTAGTGGCTGTCTATTAGACAGCCACTAGAGGGAACTTCCTGCTCTATAGCACAGGTTTTCTGTGCTAGAGCGTCGCTGGACGTCCTCACGCTGTGTGAGGACCTCCAGCGTCGCTCTATTCCCCATAGGGAAGCATTGAAAATCATTTTCAATGCTTTCCTATGGGGTGCGCTAATACGCATGCGCGGCATTGCCGCGCATGCGCATTAGGTCTCCTCGGCCGGCGGGCGAGATCAGTCTCGCCCACCGGCCGACGTAAGCAGAAGGAGGAGCGGCGGGGGAGGAGGAAGCAGCGACGTGGGACATGTCGCTGCCTCTGGTAAGTGACTGAAGGGGTTTTCACCCCTTCAGTAACTGGGGATTGGGGGGTGGGAGGGAGAGGGACCCTCCAGTGCCAGGAAAACGGATCGTTTTCCTGGCACTGGAGTTTCCCTTTAACTCAGGATTGGTCCACTTATCTGTTATATGTTTTCAAATGCACACTAAGATCTTGATGTTATTATTACCCAGAACTAATGATCACCATTTGACTGAAAGAATGAAAGTTGAACTTGATAAGCACCAATCTATTGCTAGTCTGAGATACTGAATTTGGAGTGTGAAGAGCTGACGATATCACCAGCATTATTACTCACCTTACGGAATACAAATGGATCTTCATTGTAAACCGGATTCAGGCCATTGTTCATTACCATACGAGTACGGAACTCCTTCCGTATGGTGTCTGTGGGTAATCCATACATGTCTACTTCTACATATGTCCCGACTTTTTTGTCTGAGAGGAACTGTCCAGATATTACCTACAATATCATTTGTAAAAATTATTTAGAAAATGTAATAAAAAAAATGACACATTTGAATAAAGCACCATTTAATTTGTCTCCCATGTTGGATGGTTGAACTTGATGGACGCAAGCCTTTTTTCAGCCTATGTAACTTTGTAACAACTGCCACTTCTCTAAAAAAAATACCATTAAATATAACATGGAAAATCACCTATTACTTGCGTTAAGATTTTTTGTGATTGTTTGTTTTATTTTATTTTAAATGAATATTTAAAAATGTAACAAATTCAGGCTCGGACTTAGGGCATACACTACAAAGGAAGAGGAGAACTATAACGACGGATTATTTCCTCTTCTATGGAAATCCATACCACTGTATTTACCGCTACCTTAGAAATAAGCGCTGTAATCATTCTTATAATCTCTGCCCCTTGCGCCTACCATTCAGCAAAGAGAGAGAGAAGAAGTAACATACAATGGTTCTGAGTCTCCTTCCCCAGTGCAATCTGTGCCCTGTCTGTGCCAGGAATTAACTACATTGTGATGTCCATAAATAAATCTTCAATATACATTTAAAAGAAAACAGAGCATCAAATGAAAAAAGGTTAACACACATTAAATGAGATGTTCAAAGTATTAGCCCTAAGTACATACATTAATTTTTCTTGCTATCAAGCAAACCAGACAGTTAAAGAAACACTATAGTCACCTAAATTACTTTAGCTAAATAAAGCAGTTTTAGTGTATAGATCATTCTCCTGCAATTTCACTGCTCAATTCACTGTCATTTAGGAGTTAAATCACTTTGTTTCTGTTTATGCAGCCCTAGCCACACCTCTCCTGGCTATGATTGACAGAGCCTGCATGAAAAAAAAAACTGGTTTCACTTTCAAACAGATGTAATTTACCTTAAATAATTGTATCTCAATCTCTAAATTGAACTTTAATCACACACAGGAGGCTCTTGCAGGGTCTAGCAAGCTATTAACATAGCAGGGGATAAGAAAATCTTAATTAAACAGAACTTGCAATAAAGAAAGCCTAAATAGGGCTCTCTTTACAGGAAGTGTTTATGGAAGGCTGTGCAAGTCACATGCAGGGAGGTGTGATTAGGGTTCATAAACAAAGGGATTTAATTCCTAAATGGCAGAGGATTGAGCAATGAGGCTGCAGGGGCATGTTCTATACACCAAAACTGCTTCATTAAGCAGGTGACTATAGTGTCCCTTTAATCATGTTTTAAACAGCACCACCTAGTGTGCATGTTTGAAACAGCAGTGCATAGTTCACTATATGATTAATATTCTTTGTTCACTGTACGATGACACAAAGGACAGTAGACCCAATGGCTTTAGTGCATTTTTTTTATGCAATTCATGTTTATAATTACATTTTCTGATCATGTGGCTCAAGGATATTAATGATGTATTTATTTACCTGAACAGAACAAGTTGCTGCAATCACACCATCTACGGGGGTTTCTGAAAAAGGGTCAAACGTTCGATCAGGACGACGCATGAAATCTGGTTTAAGGAGGTACCTTTAATGAAATTATTACAAAACATTGATTAATTAAAAAGAACACAACATACTTCTAAACATTCAGAATACAGCTATTATAGCAGTCTGCGCAGTGACTGGGGATCCAATAATATTTCACCTTTATTTGCTGGACAGTTTGGAGATGCTACAATATTTATCAAGGCAAAACTGGAGCAACTCCTTAGAACGTTTCTCTATATTTACAACGTTCCGTTTTTATTGTAATCGCTCAATGTTTCACACTGCCCTACTCAACGTCACTTTCACCTGGATAAATATGGCCTTAGGTATTAAGAGGAGTTTATTACTAACTCCTTAAAGGACCACTATAGTGCCAGGAAAACAGGAAAGGCTGCCCCCACCCTCAGGGTCCCACTCCCACCAGGCTCTAAGGGGAGGAAGGGGTTAAAACCTCACCTTTTAAAGGGGAGCCCGGCGCTGGGGACTCTCCTCCCTCTTCGGCTGAATGTGCATGTGTGAGAAGCGCCTCTAGCGGCTGTCAATGAGACAGCCACTAGAGGCTGGATTAACCCTAAAGTAAACATAGCAGTTTCTCTGAAACTGCTATGTTTACAGCTGCAGGGTTAATCCTAGATGGACCTGGCACCCAGACGACTTCATTGAGCTGAAGTGGTCTGGGTGCCTATAGTGGTCCTTTAAGGACACATGACGGAAATATTCCATCATGATTTCCTTTTATTCCAGAAGTTGTGTCCTTAAGGGGCTAATAAGTGAGTTCTATGTTTGGTTGATATCATAGCTATTAACACATCATTTGTAAGTCTCCTAATTCTAACAGAGTTCATATCGCAACTCTTGTTACAGAAGGTGGTGCCTGCTCATTTAATCAACAAGATACAGCTCATCTGTGGATGTGATAGGGGTCTGGCGATTAGATGCATGCTCTTTTATATACATCTGTTTATCAGCGTGTTTTCTTTTTTTCAATTTTTAGGATTTAACAACATCTATCCACTTTGTACTACAATTCTGTTAAATATTTTTCTTACCCACAAGATCCATTGTATTCATATTTTCCCTGATTGAGCTGCATCGCTAGATCTGCAAAAATAAATAATGTCTCTTTCATCATTTTGGTCTAATGTTGAACATAATTATACTAATTCCATACAGTTGTAAGGAGCCTGTTGCAGCCTTCCTACCCGTTTCAAGAGATACATTTAAATCAACTGACAATTTTACACAGAATATATAGATAGAGAAATAGAGAAGTTTATTCACTTCTATAGGACACTATAGGCACCATAACAACTTTAGCTTAATGAAGCAGATTTGATGTATAGGTCACTGCTCAGTTTTTTTTTTAAGTTCATTTAGATGTTAACTTGCTTTAGAAGTGTTTATCTCATGCTCTGTAAATTGAACTTTAATCACAAACAGGGAGCTCCTGCAGGGCCTAAAACCAGAAGACAATAAATTCTACATTAAACAGAATGTGCAATAAAGGAAGTGTAAACATTAGATCTCATTTTACAGGAAGAGTTTAGGAAAGCTGTGTAAGTCGCAGGGAGGTGTGACTAGGGCTGTATAAACAAAGTGATTTGACTCCTAACAGCAGATAATTGAGGAGTGAGACAGCAGGGGCATGATCTATACACCAAAACTGCTTCATTAGTCTAAAGTTGTTTTGGTGACTATAGTGTTTTTTTAAGAGAACAATAATAATTTAGCAAATTCTGTATGATTCCATTTTATTCTGTGTACCTTTTAACAAAGTGAAACTCATTCATATCTTCATAATTTGGTCCCTAACTTCCTTTTTTTTTTTTTGCATTGGCATATATAAATAATATAATTATTTACTGTTAAACTGGAAATATTAGCTTTTAATAAGAGATTTTTCAAGGTACAAATAGGTGCTATTCTGAACACAGTGCAAAATAAGGTGTGGTCATTATGGTAACCGACAGAACACCTCTCAACATTTACCACTTGCAGCAATAATAGAACATGCCTTGATGAATCTCTCCCTCTGTATTATACATTGTATAAAACACTAAATTGCCATCACAGAAACAAAACTATGTCCTCACCCATTCCCGATAAAAGAGGAAGGTGATTGGCTGTAATAGTGCAGCCAATTGCACTGGCCTTCCTGCAGTGGGTTAAGTCACTTTTAAGAAACTATTGGAACACATACAGCTGTATTTTATTTTATTCAGCATGTAACGGTGTCTGGATATTAGTAGCGCCCAAATTGGTACCTACAGTTTTTCAAGTCCAAGTCGAATAAAGGTATGTGGATAGCTAACGATCAGCTTTCCTGAAGTCAAGAAGAATATTTAATTAACCTATTTCTTTTCACATGTGCCAGAGCGCGTGTATTCACAACTTGAGAAAGAGAGGACCTCCAAAGGGGGCTTGGAGTGTGTAAAGGGACTTGAAGGGGGTAACCCTAAGAATTATATACATTGTATACAGAAAAATGTCTAAGGGATACAATCATAAAAATCATATATTATACAATATGATTAGAAATGCTGTTTAATAAACGCAATTTCTAATCATATTGTATAATACATGATTTTTATATAGGGACTTCTTTGTGTCCTGTGGACTTTGTATCCATTGGACATTTTTCTGTATACAAATTATGTATTCATAACTTTCTTAAACCTAGACTTCCTCTACATTTTACATACATCTAAGATATTTTAATCTTCTTTTCTTGAGATATGATTGGTATAGTCACATTCTTGCTTTCTTTGTTGCCATTTTTAGTAGTAAGATGTTGGGGCAAATTTGAAAACAGAAAACAAAAAACTAAAGGCCTTGTGAACATATGTGGTCAGAATTGTATATGGTTTTCGCCCATTTTAAATATTTTTTATTCTGTCCTTTTTCAATCAAAGATATGTTTTACATTTATTATCAAGACATATTTGCCAGCAATCTCTGTGTAGTATGCAAAGCATATTCCTAATCCAGTGTTTAATCCCTCCAAAATGGAATTTTTCTCTTAAAATACTGACAGCACAAATTAAGAATGCACATGCATATTGTAAGAATGAATGTGTTTTAGGAAATGAAAATATGAACATTACTATAAATTAACAAAAAAAAAGGAAAAGCTAAAAGTAAAATGTTCAGGACCTCATTAGAGGGAAACTCTTCATTGTACATTATCACTGCACCACTCGTTAAATCACAAAATAAATGCACCGTATAATGTAATCTGATAAATTATATAGAATGCGGATTGTCTTACACGTTTACGCTTGTCAGTAAACATCTTTAAAATTGTTTACCCCTCGTTCCCCTTCATATATAAAATGCCAAAAGCACTTAGCAGCATCTGTTTTGAAAGTTATGGAGCAAACGTTTGATGACACAAAGCTGAGGCCTACCTGGGGTCTGAAAGTTCAGAGAGACCATCTGGCAGCCGGCGTTCCAGAAAATCTGAGGCATGTAATTACTGGAATCCACTCTGCCTCCCTTGGGGTAAATCCGACTCATCTGACGTTTGTTATAACTATTACATTGTCAAGGAAAATAACGACAATAGCATTACATAGAATACACAAACGAGCAACAACAAACAATATCCACCATCTGTATTTAATCCGCCATCTTCGTTACGATACAGTGTAATTATAAGCAATAAGAATGGTAATTAAAAAAATGTATGATGAACATGGGAAGTAAATAGTTTGTAGTGGATATATTAGAAACATAGAATGTGACGGCAGAACCATTCGGCCCATCTAGTTTGTCCAATTTTCTAAATACTTTCATTAGTCTCTGGCCTTATCTTATAGTTAGGATAGCCTTATGCCTATCCCACGCATGCTTACACTCCTTTACTGTGTTAACCTCTACCACGTCAGCTGGAAGGCTATTCCATGCATCCACTAATTTAGGACTGCCCTCTTGTTGTGGTAGTTTTTCTTCTTTTAAATATAGTCTCTTACTTTACTGTGTTGATTCCCTTCATGTATTTAAAGATTTCTATCATATCCCCCCTGTCTTGTCTTTCCTCCAAGCTATACATGTTAAGATCATTTAATTTTTCCTTGTAAGTTTTATCCTGCAATCCATGAACTAGTTTAGTAACCCTTAGTAGAATTTTCTCCAAAGTACCAATAGCCTTCTGGAGATACGGTCTCCAGTACTGCGTACAATACTCCAAGTGAGGTCTCACCAGTGTTCTGTACAATGGCATGAGCACTTCCCTCTTTCTACTGCTAATACCTCTCCCTACACAGCCAAACATTCTGCTAGCATTTACTGCTACTCTATTACATTGTCTGCCTACCTGTAAGTCATCTGAAATTATTACCCCTAAATCCCTTTCCTCAGATGTTGAGGTTAGGACTCTATCAAATATTCTATACTCTGCCCTTGGGTTTTTGACGTTCAAGATGCAATATCTTGCACTTATCCACATTAAATGTCAGTTGCCACAACTCTGACCATTTTTCTAGTTTACCTAAATCACTTGCCATTTGGCTTATCCCTCCTGGAACATCAACCCTGTTACCTACCACCAGCAAAAAGACATACCTTAGCATCAAGACCTTCTGCAATATCACTAATAAAAATATTAAAGAGAATGGGTCCAAGTACAGATCCCTGAGGTACCCCACTGGTGACAAGCCCATGCTTCGAATATACTCCATTGACTACAACCCTCTGTTGTCTGTCACTCAGCCACTGCCTTACCCATTCAACAATATTGGAATCCAAACTTAAAGATTGCAGTTTATTGATACGCCTTCTATGTGCAGTGTCAAAAGCCTTACTGAAATCGAGGTAAGCAATGTCTACTGCACCACCCTGATCTATTATTTTAGTTACCCAATCAAAAAATCAATAAGATTAGTTTGGCATGATCTCCCTGAAGTAAACCCATGTTGTCTCTGATCTAGAAATCCATGTGATTTTAGATGTTCAACAATCCTATCCTTTAACATGGTTTCCTTGAAATATGCATAATT
The DNA here is from genome assembly GCF_036172605.1 of Pelobates fuscus. Classification (NCBI taxonomy): domain Eukaryota; kingdom Metazoa; phylum Chordata; class Amphibia; order Anura; family Pelobatidae; genus Pelobates; species Pelobates fuscus. Next base: position 418,458,102 of record NC_086318.1, on the reverse strand, counting down.
TGTTAAACAAAGGTGATGCGTTACAGTGGACATTTGACGTTTTTAGGGTAGTCAAAAAGAAGATAGTAGTCATAAAATCAGGTTTTACATAAAATGTCAGACAAGATCAAATGTTGCAAAGTCGACAAATGGTAAATAAGTAATAGAAACTCCAGATGTCGAACAATACAGGATCGAGAAACACAATGTGTTTTGTATCCATTCCATTAACGGTCACTCTCTAGACTCATTATGGATGTCTAGAATAAATCCTATTGTCTGTTTTCCCAGATTTCTGGAGGGTTCTATCAAATCACTCCTAGCTTTCCCTTATTCCTCTGTCCATGTACCAGCGCTCATTTAGTTCAGTTCTACACATACCATTATATATATATATGTGAGTCACTACTGGCACTTAGACTGTAATAAGATACCAAGACATCTAGAGTATATGAAGATAAATAGACTTGGACTATCTTCCAAAAGCAGGAATTATCAGAGCTCACCATCTGATATATAAAAAACGATCAAACTCCCCTCCCACCGCCCCCCCCCCCCCACATATTATCATGTCTAAACTACTTATGCTCCTTTAAATAAGTATTACATACATTTGCTATCAAATGTATAGACTGTGTGTTTAAAAATAGGTATTTCTCGAAGTTCTCAGTCAAGTCTTTGGTATGGACTCTATGCTGACAATTTGACTGACAAGTGAAAGTAAAAAAGATCTATCACAAGCATAGTAACCACAGTGCATGTGATTGCTATGGAAACTCTGTAAATGATAACTAACAAATTATAATAAATATAATAACAACCATTTTATTTCAGCATTTTTAGACTTTCCCTACCCTTGCCCGTGGGAGGTAATGACCTGATCAGCTGATACATTTATATCCTATGATTTATTGAATATATCTGCATAATCACACTTTTATTCTCGAGTTCCATTTCCACGGAGTCCTGAAATTACCATTGATGCATTCAATGGGTACCCAATACTTGCATAATAACAACCATGCCTGTTAACAGTAATGTTACCAGATTTGTAATCCTGACTATTTGTTTTGTATGTAGGACCAGCAGCCACACAGGGAACAGGAAATATTTAACTAAAAGGATACTTCACAAACTCTATTGCATGCGTCTTCAGATATCCCAAACCAACAGACTCGTTGAAGGATGACATGTTAAAATGAATGTTCTTTTCTAGAAAGATAAAGGAACATAGTTATTTCATTGCAAATGGATGATGCACCAGATATACAATTTTGGTTTTTGTTAGAAAAACACGAATATATTTACACAGTAAGGGTTAAAAAGAAGGCAATACTTTCACTCACTATTTGTGTACTAGAGAATTCATTTTCAATATACGAATACGCCATTTACGGCCGCCGCCAAGCATTGCTAATGACACCATATTCTTGTGCATCCATTGCCATGTGGACTTGTCAATGCAGTGCACATCGCAGAGGGAGATGGCAACTGGCATTCAAGAATATGATGCCATTAGCAATGCTCAGCGGCGACTGGAAATGACGTATCACTATGAGAGGTAATGTAATTTCCAGTAGTCGTGAGTAAGGGCAACAAAGAAGTTCAGAGTCCAATGATCTTGGATTGGTTAATTACGGAAATGTGACCATGGGGGCGGAATGCAATGCATATTTCAAAACAGGACACTTGGGCCATGAAATTACAGATAGAAACAGCTGAACCAGCTAAACACATCTCAGAAAAGGATACTGTTCATTGAACTGCCTTTTTTTCTAAGCTATTATTTATGGGGTTTTTTACATTGTTGTTTTTATTACAACACATATTTGAATGCATCTTGGTAGTTTGGTTACATCCACAAGGTCCAACAACACTGTATTGGAGAGGTCATCACGTTTGACACAATACTTTTATAGCTCAAAGCCAGGCATCTTTACGGCTCCATCTATTTAATTTTGGATTAGAAACATTCTATGAGATTCAAGAAGTTATAATCAGAAGGAAGGTGGGGTGCTACCAGAAAAGCAGGACTGCCAATCACATATAGGCTCTAATATATGTGAGTGTAATCCAGCCTTGTTTTATATACCAGAACACTTTGTGAGATGTTTACCCTAACAAGATACTAAGGGTAAGCATAATTATCTAGTGCTCCACTAAACTTTTACATACTTATATTTCATTTCAACTATTTTGTTGGAAGTCAAGTGTAGGTTTGAGGAGGTATACCTACATAAGTGGTTCTTGATCAGCTTTCTCTGACAAAAATTCTCACTAAGAGCTTGGGTACACACAGTATTCCTTCTTTTTGGGAGGAATTTATAAATAAATAAACATTGCAAATCAATTAACCAGTATTGCCTACATTTTCCATTTCACATTTCTTAAGCTTTATCCATCTATATAATATTTTATGAATTAACTGCATTGCTGTTGAGGGTTTTGAAGATCATTTCTCACAAATACAGATTTAAAAGAGATAGATCAACTTGCAGCTACAAACATAACTTCACTTTTTTTGCCAAATTCACGAAAGCACATTTTCATGTTTACGTCACCTTCTGCAGCTTTGAATCCTTGAAACTTTACTGGTTGCGCATAATTGATCATTGTAGATAAGAAAGGATGAATGTTTGTAGTTGCTCCAACATATTTATAGTTAGCCATCCAAGCTTGTTCATCTTCCACTTCCACTGTTACTGTACCCTAAAAACACAAGCATTTCTTATAGATATCCTTACTAATCACACATTCATCCATCCACCCACGCTCATCCGAGCTTAGCCATCACGATTGACACAAGTTTGCTCTAAATGAACAACACTGCAATGAGGATCAGAGCATTGGCGGATCCAGGGGGGGGAGCAACGGGGCAATTGCCCCCCCCCCCGAGATTCCCCCATGCCGGCTAGTGCAGGGCTGGCATTGCCCAAGTGCCAGCCCTGCAATGTGCCTGCGGACCGGGGAGGGTGATCAGTGATCTCCCTCCCAGGTCCGCAGGCACTGTGCTGACAGCCGGCAGGGGAGGGAGAGGGAGGAGAGAGGACCCGGGAGCTCAACCCGCAGCTCCTCCGGGTCCTCCTCTCGCGAGATTTGAAGCGTTGCCGCGGTTACCACGGCAATGCTCCAAATCTCGCGAGAGTGAACTCTAGCCCTAGAGCGCGGGCTAGAGTTCACTGTAACCACTGGACCACCAGGGATTCCCCACTGGGACCACCAGGGATCCAGAAATGTCCCCCCTCGTCCTCAATAAAGGTAAGAAGGGAGGGGGGACATAAATATATTTATTTTATAAAATATATTTTTTTATTTATTTATTAAAAAGCCTCCCTTCCCCCCCCCCATACACACACTGTCCCACATACACACACTATACACACTTCCCCCTTACACACACTGACCCCATACACACACTGACCCCTTACACACACTGACCCCATACACACACTGACCCCTTACACACACTGACCCCTTACACACACTGACCCCATACACACACTGCCCCCATACACACACTGCCCCCATACACAAACACTGCCCCCATACACACACTGCCCCCATACACACACTGCCCCATACACACAAACACTGTCCCCATACACACACTGCCCCACAAACACTGCCCCCATACACACACTACACACACTCCCCCCTTACACACACTGACCCCATACACACACTGACCCCATACACACACTGACCCCATACACACACTGACCCCATACACACACTGACCCCTTACACACACTGACCCCTTACACACACTGACCCCATGCACACACTGACCCCATGCACACACTGACCCCATACACACACTGCCCCCATACACACACTGACCCCATACACAAAAACACTGTCCCCATACACACACTGCCCCACAAACACTGCCCCCATACACACACTGCCCCCATACACACACTGCCCCCATACACACACTGCCCCCATACACACACTGCCCCCATACACACACTGCCCCACAAACACTGTCCCCATACACACACTGTCCCACAAACACTGTCCCCATACAGACACTGCCCCACAAACACTGTCCCCATACACACACTGCCCCACAAACAGTCCCCATACACACACTGTCCCACAAACACTGTCCCTATACACACACTGCCCCACAAACACTGTCCCCATACACACACTACACACACTGCCCCATACACATACTGCCCTGCACACACTGCACACCCATACACACACAGACACATACAGTGCTCTACACACACTGCTGCCCCCCCATACACACATTGCCCCCCACACACACGACCCCCCCATACACACAGTGCCCCCCATACACTCACTGCCCCACAGTGCCCCCCCCCCATATACACACTGCTCCACACAGACATACAGTGCCCCCATACACACACTGCCACCCTCACACACACACTGCCGCCCTTACGCACTCACACTCACTTCACCGCTCACACACACACAGCACCTTTCACACACACTTCACCCCTAACACACACCACTTCTCCTATGCCCTATATCCCAGCAGACCCCAGGTAAGTTGTCAAACTGTTCTTAAACGGTATGACTACTTACTCTGGGGTGGGATCCTGGCACTACTGGCACCATAACTACTACACTGAGCTGTAGTAGTTATTGTGCCAGGATTATTTTTTTTTTTTAAATAATCTATAAGTGCCCCTCCCGAGATCAGGCTCTGGATCCGCCACTGGATCAGAGAAAATGTAATGACACATTATATGAGGATCCACCAGGTGAATTCCTTCACTCAAATTGACAGTAACTCAAAGGTACTTGTTGTTTATATTATGTGCGGGCATTAGTTACCTACATTAAAAGGGGCTCCCTAAAGATGTACAAAACTTTACAAAAAAAAATATCTAGATTCTATTCTTTGAATGCTAAAACTGTAGGGGAACTCAAATATTTCTATAGTCACCTTTTTGTTGTTATTTTCTTGCTCCGCATCCTCCAAAGCCTGCAAAATAATATTGCAAACACACCATTAGGGATCACAGCTACTACTGCACATACAACAGTCTAAAACATGTTTTAATTTAAGTAAAATGTATATAAAACTAACCAGGATAATTCAAGGAACACGATAGGGTCAGGAACACAAACGTGTATTCCTGACCTTATAGTGTTAAAATCACTATCTAACCCCCATAGCCCCCCTGAATATAGTAATCTCTTTACTTTATTCAAGTCTGCTGCTGCTGGCTCTGCCCCTGATCTGCCTGCTTGACTGACATCATCGGAAGTGATGATCTGAGCCAATCACAATGCTTTTCCATAGGATTGTCTGAGACTGTCAAGGAGGCAGATCAGGGGCAGAGCCAGCACAAGTCAAACACAGCCCTGGCCAATCAGCATCTCCTAATATAGATGTATTGAATCAATGCATCTCTATGAGTAAAGTTCAATGTCTCCATGCAGAGGGTGGAGACACTGAATGGCAGTGCTGCTTACTCTGCAGCACTACCCAAGGATGCAGCTTTAGCAGCCATCTGAGGAGGAGCCAGTGAAGTTATCCCTAGGCTGTAATGTAAACATTGCATTTTCTATAAAAAGACAGTGTTTACAGCAAAAAGCCTGAAGGTAATGATTCTACTCACCAGAACAAATACAATAAGCTGTTGTTCTGGTGACTATAGTGTCCCTTCAAGTTCTATATGACATATGCACCAAAAATGTACTTCTCTACACAGTCAGTGTCAGTCAATTGAATTGCAGATTGTTAATTCAATAGCTCAGGCCTCAATTTAATTCTGTCGGATAAGCTTTTCAAATTGTTTCCCTATGGAAGTCACCATTCAATTCTACGGGAATTTTGTACATAAATAATTGTATAGTTTTTTTCTAGCAGAATGTGATCCTTTGGAAACCTTATCCAAATGAAACCAAGGCTTAATGCACTCTTGTTACTGTGTTCCAATACACGTTGACATATAAAAGGCTGCATATAGGTATACCTAAAGTTTCAATAAATATATCATTAATAACAAATCAATATTCTAAAATATTGGCAAAAACACAAGCTGCTACTTTTAAGTGCAACTGCGTTGAAGAGCTAACATGTTTTTCTTAATGAAGAACTGCGGAATTCTACAGTAATGCCAACTGCCACCATGTGGTCATTTACTATACTACAATACCACTGGAGAACAAGCAATTAGAACTGACAGTTTAAACTGGGATACATCCTGGTTAGAATGAGAATTCCATTAGCTGCTGTTAACCTGCTAGACTGAGTATAAGCTGAAGATTTAGCGCATGTGGCAAATTGTAACGCTCCAAACGCCAATTTGTTCCAATCAGTGGCGGATCCAGAGCCTGATCTCGGGAGGGGCACTTGTAGATTATTTAAATAAATAATCCAGACACAATAACCACTACAGCTCAGTGTAGTGGTTATAGTGCCAATAATGCCAAGACCCCCTCCCAGAGTAAGTAGTCAAACTGTTTAAGAACTGTTTGACAACTTACCTGAGGTCCTCTGGGAAATGGGGCTGTAGTAGGGCAGAGGAGCAGTGGTATGTGTGAGTGGTGCAATGTGTGAGGGGTGCAGTGTGTGTGTGTGTGTGAGGGGGACAGTGTATTAGCAGTGTGTGTGTGTGTGTGTGAAGGTTGCAGTGTGTACGTGAGGGCGGCAGTATATGTCAGGGGTGCAGTGTGTGTGTGGGTCAGTATGTGTGTGTGACAGTTACAGTGTGTGTGTGGGGCAATGTATGTGTGTGGGGGCAGTGTGTTTAAGGGGGGCAGTGTGTGTATGTGGGGCAGTGTGTGTATGTGGGGGCAATGTGTTTATGGTGGGCAGGGGCAATGTGTGTGTATGGGGGGCAGGGGCAATGTGTGTGTATATGGGGGGCAGGGGCAATGTGTGTGTGTGTATATGGGGGGCAGGGGCAATGTGTGTGTGTGTATGGGGGGCAGGGGCAATGTGTGTGTGTGTATGGGGGGCAGGGGCAGTGTGTGTGTGTATGGGGCAGGGGCAATGTGTGTGTGTGTATGGGGGACAGGGGCAATGTGTGTGTGTGTATGGGGGGCAGGGGCAATGTGTGTGTGTGTATGGGGGCAGGGGCAATGTGCGTGTGTGTATGGGGGGGCAGGGGCAATGTGTGTGTGTGTATGGGGCTAGGGGCAATGTGTGTGTGTATGGGGGGCAGGGGCAATGTGTGTGTATATGGGGGCAGGGGCAATGTGTGTGTATATGGAGGGCAGGGGCAATGTGTGTGTGTGTATGGGGGGCAGGGGTAATGTGTGTGTGTATGGGGGGCAGGGGCAATGTGTGTGTGTGTGTATGGGGGCAGGGGCAATGTGTGTGTGTGTATGGGGGCAGGGGCAATGTGTGTGTATGGGGGGCAGGGGCAATGTGTGTGTATATGGGGGGCAGGGGAAATGTGTGTGTATGTGTGTGTGTGTGTGTATGGGGGGCAGGGGCAATGTGTGTGTAGAAGAAGGATAGGGGGGAGGGGGGGGCTTTTTTTTTTGTTTAATGTGTGTGTGGTTTTTTTTTTTTACATTTAATTTAAATTAATATATAATTTATGTCCCCCCTCCCTTCTTACCTTTACTGGGAGGAGGGGGGACATCTTTCTTTCCCTGGTGGTCCCAGTGGGGATTCCCTGGTGGTCCCAGTGGTAGGAGTGAACTCTAGCCCGCGCTCCAGGGCAAGAGTTCACTCTCGCGAGATTTGGAGCGTTGCCGTGGTAACCGCGGCAACGCTCCAAATCTCGCGAGAGGAGGACCCGGAGGAGCTGCTGGTAACAGCTCCCGGGTCCTCTCTCCCTCCCCTGCCGGTCGGCTGTCAGTAATGTGCCTGCGGACCGGGGAGGGAGATCACTGATCTCCCTCCCCGGTCTGCAGGCACAATGCAGGGTTGGCACTTGGGCAATGTCAGCCCTGCATTAGCCGGCAGGGGAGAATCTCGGGGGGGGGGCAATTGCCCCGTTGCGCCCCCCCCCCTGGATCCGCCACTGGTTCCAATGAATTCTGTTAACAACATTATTCAAAATAATTAGCAATGGGTTACAGAACTAGGGTACCATGAGCTACACAATTGTTGTCGACTCGTAACTATAACGTTTAATGATTAGGTAACAAAGGAAACAAAAATACAATAAATCAGAAGACAGAGTGGGCAACCAATGAGAGACAGGCAGAGTAGAGTTCCAGTTTACCATTGGCTGCAAACAGTTATTTCTATCAGGAGAAATATATCAAGGATACAGATATCAAGCTGAATTTCATATTTAAGGTGAAAATAGCCAAATGGAAAAATTCTCTCCATCAGCTATGTTTTCAGCTCGGCTACTCTGGCCTTAAAATTGAATTCTCACTTTGATAAATAACCCTAACCCTAAGAAGAGAATCTCAGGTACCTGTCAATTCCTTCAATATTATTTATGTTGGGTTTATCTTGGGAAATCGTATGAGAATACAGCATTAATGGATATATATATATATATATATATTTACCTTTTTTGCAACATTTAAAGCAACTTCTTTTTGACTGATGTCATCGGCCGAGAGCTCAGTTCCAAATTTATATTCAGGATGTGCTTCTTCTTCTTGATCAGCTGAACAAAAAAATAGTATATATAACCATAATATAAAATATACTCTAATATAGTGGTTGTCTCGATAACTAAGCAAATTAAGATAATTCAAAGTCCTGGTTCAAGGACAGTTATATTACAAGGTAGACATACTATCTTACTGCCGAATGGTACACACCACAAACTCCCCAGGAGATACTGTCACATCCAATACCCCAGACAGTAACGGCGCTGTCAGCCTGGGACAGAATTGCTTTATGCAGGACTCTTGACATCATTAAAAATATGCAAAACACAAATCAAAAGAAATCCCTCCATCTATAACAGCAGGTCACGTCTTGAGAAACAGCTGGTGAGAAAGTTCAAAGTGTTTGGACCACGTTCTACCAGTCAGTCTCCCCCTCTGCTCTTGTAGATGATGGAATTTTTTTTAGATTTTTGTATTGCACATTTTAATAATGAAGAACTGATGTCAAGACCTAATGCACAGTGGAATTCTATGCCAGGCCATCAGTGCAGCACTATATGGTGGATGTGACAAGAAAATGTCTTGCGTACTACACAACGCACACCATGTGGGTCATCAGACTCCTTCATGTAAAATGTATGGAAATTATTTTCTTTTACATTTAAAGGGATATGTTAGTCACTAGAACAATTACAGCTTAGTGTAGTGATTCTGGTGTCTAAAGCATGTCCCTGCAGGCTTTTTAATATAATGGAGAACGGTCCTCATAGAGATGCATCAATTCAATGTATCTCTATGAGGATATGCTAAATGCAGCAGCATGGTGTTTTGCCGGGCATGTGCAATAGCTGCCCAATGCTTTCCTGTGTGAAAGCATTGGATTGGCTGAGGTCGTCAAATTTGATGACCTCAGCCAATGGGGAGGGAGTGGGGGCGGATCCAGCTGTGATGGAAAAAAGGTGAGCTTAAGGTGAGCTTAAGGGGGCAAAGAGGGCCGACCACATAAACAGTACTATTGTGTCAGGAATATATGTTTGTATTCCGAGCACTACCGCATTCCTTTAAGGAATAGTCAACATCAGCATTTTGATTAAATTAGAGAAAGAACATGTATACATTTTATATCTATAGCCAAAGTATATCTGTGAACAATTTAACCAGGGAACTGCACTTGTTTAGTTTGGACTACACTGGAGTATGAAAAAAAACATTCCTTGTATCTCTATTCTCTCACCTTTACCTACCAAATGGTTCTTCCATCATTTCATCTGTCAAAGAGGCTGCAGTGAACGTACACTGTTTCACAGCAGAAAACATTTGTCGTTCATGTATTTGCAGTACAGTGTGGACGATTATTTATGTAAACTGTGGTCCTCACAACTTTAATTTCCATTTATAAAAAAAGTTACTGTGCTTTCATACAACTGTATTTGTGCATTCACACACCTTTACTGAGCATTCACACACCTTTACTGGGCATTCACACACCTTTACTGAGCATTCACACACCTTTACTGGGCATTCACACACCTTTACTGAGCATTCATACACCTTTAACGTGCATTCATACACATTTATTGTGAATATACATATTTTAATGTGCTTTCACACACTTTTGCTGTGCATTCATACAACTTGGAAAAAAAACTTGGGCTTTATTCACTAATTTGGGCATTGTGGAAAATTGACAAGAAAATTGTCCTTCTTAGGCGACTGTTACAGGATCCTGAAATGGTTCTCCAGGGAATTTGTAGTGGGCAATAATTGGTTGAGAATGGCAAATCATATTTATCAGAACATTGGAAACTACCCCTTGTCCCTGACAATCAAAAGTTAAGAATCGTTGCCTTGTCAATATAGCTAAGTTAGAGGAATAGCCTAGGTAGATATTTTTTTTCCAGCTTTTTTTTGCTTTTCAGTTTTTCGCTTTCATATTCAGAATTGACCTTCCAATATCAATATATCATTCCTTTCTTCTTTTTTAAAGCCTCCTCTTTACAGTATCATGGGAATAAAACCCCCAAGATTTTACATTTTTAAAATACAGCAAATAAATAGAATAAGTAAAAAAAATAAATGAATAAATCTCTTTTCAGATTGCTTAACAGTTCTTTTCAAGCAGAAGACATGATTTGGGTATAAGTACCATTTTCGATTTCTTCTTCAATGTCATCTTCAAGGATGCTGACTGGAGCCACTGTTTCTCCAGCTTCCATCATACTTTTTAATGCTTCCAGCTGCTCTGTAGAGAGAAAGATAAAAAAAAATCGGTCACTTAATAACAGAAATAAAATGACACCAATTTGACATCTTTGTATTGTAAAAGAAAATATGATGTAGAATTAAATAAACACTAACATTATTTTATAACAGTAATGTCTGACCCAACATGGCTGCTCAACCAGATGAAAAAAGTTAACATTTAAAAAAAAAAAAAAATCAATATACAGCATTTAAAAAAAAAAAAAATCATTAAGTTCCATTAATTGTAATAAACGTTTAAAAAATGTTGACAGTTGTCCTTTACTTCTATCTTAGCAATTTAATTTAGTTTTGTTGGGTTTTTATTATGGATGGCGTCAGTCTGTTTTATCCATGGAAAAAGAACACATCTGAATAATTAAAAAAAAACAAAAAACCCTTTCCAATCTTGGTTTAACATAACTATTTAGATATCGTTTCTAGATAAAAGACGCTGATGACATACTGATAACTAAGAATTGCAGAAATTCCAACTTTAGAACCTTGAGATTATGGAGATGCTAGTTGTCTGTTTCTCCTTAGTATGAATTATTTTTATATCTTTGTTCGGACATGCATTTTTCTGAAGAATATTTTCTGAAAGATGTTAGTAGGTGAGAGTCCGTCTGATTAAATGTAGTGGATTTTTTTTTTCTTTTTTTTAACAACGGCCAATTGAATCTCTTCTTCAAATTCCTGTGGATAATTAACCCCTTAAGGACACATGACGTGTGTGACATGTCATGATTCCCTTTTATTCCAGAAGTTTGGTCCTTAAGGGGTTAAAGGTTCTAATATGCATGTTCGACATTACAAAGGTCAGGTACCCTTGATAAAGGCAACCAGTTGGTGCCGAAACATTGGAGTAGTTGGTGGCTTGTGTTTCTGCTTTGAGGCTTGTAAGATTTGGGTAAAGTACTTTTGATTACTGTTTGCCTTGTGCTGTTACTTTGTTCCTCTCTTTATATGCATTTTTATTTGTATATTCATTAAAGATTTATATTGATATCTTTGATTGTTATAGTGTGCATTCTGTATTATATATAGACATTAAAAATGTAACATAATTCGGCAATTACCGTATGAAGGTGGAAAAATACATGCAAATTGTCTTCATGCAAGTGGGAAAATTCCCCTCTAAAAGTATGTTTTCTGGAAATTTCAGAATTAAATGTACCCTTTTTTTGCACATTTAACGAAACATCAACAGGCGTTCATTTATTTGTGCAGAAATAAAACCCTCAATTACATTTGTTACATTTGGTGTTTTCACTAGCATTCTCGAGTGAGACAAAAACTTTTAGTTCTCACGTATATGGTTCTATTTACAGGTAAAAAAAAAATACACCAAGCTTCCAAATAACGAATATATAAATCCTTGACCCATGCATCTGCTCTGCTATTCTCCACATTGGACTTTCACTGCACTAAGTTTGGACATTTGAGGTTAGTCCCTAGCCAAGAAATTGAGAAGATGTGATAAGGGTATTTGCAAATTCTAGGTAAAAAATAAACAATAATGTAAAAAGTATATCTCCATAATTTGAGTAAATTGCCAGCTAAGTGCACCATTAACTCACCGTGTGATTCATCTTCTTAAAATGCCTCTGTCATCGGAAAAAAAACACCTATATCTAATCTGCTTCCCTTTAGCTCCCTGTGTCTGAATCTCTCATTATTTTTTTCCAGAGAGCTCAAGTATTCCTAAAATACCTATGGAATCGTAGGGACTACTTTTGCTCAAGTAAAGCACTCACATTGACAAAACTTGATGAAAATGGGTGGAGTTTAGGCAAGGTTCCTGTTTCAGTTGCCAATTAAATTTACCCACAATTCACCAGACAAAATAAATCCCACAGAAGGCCAAACAGCAGACACAATGGGCAGAGGAGAACAAAATATTTTCACCAGGCTATTAAGAAACGTTAATACATATTGGCAAGCGGCAAGGGTGAGAAGATAAAATTATAATAGATAAGGAGGGCATAAGGAAAAGAAAACAAAATAATATTAATAAAAATTAAAAATAACCAAGGCAGGGCTGCTTTAATCATCTAATTATAGTACTGTAACATTTCAGTTAAAGGGACACTCCAGGCACCCAGACCACTTCTGCCTATTGGAGTGGTCTGGGTGCCAACTCCCACTACCCTTAACCCTGCAAGCGTAATTATTGCGTTTTTTTATAAACTGCAATAATTACCTTGCAGGGTTAACTCCACCCCTAGTGGCTGTCTATTAGACAGCCACTAGAGGGAACTTCCTGCTCTATAGCACAGGTTTTCTGTGCTAGAGCGTCGCTGGACGTCCTCACGCTGTGTGAGGACCTCCAGCGTCGCTCAATTCCCCATAGGAAAGCATTGAAAATCGTTTGCAATGCTTTCCTATGGGGTGCGCTAATGCGCATGCGCGGCATTGCCACGCATGCGCATTACGTCTCCTCGGCCAGTGGGCGGGATCAGTCTCGCCCACCGGCCGACGTAGGCAGAAGGTGGAGCGGCAGGGGAGGAGCAGGCAGCGATGTGGGACATGTCGCTGCCTCAGGTAAGTCACTGAAGGGGTTTTCACCCCTTCAGCAACTGGGGATTGGGGGGTGGGAGGGAGAGGAATCCTGCAGTGCCAGGAAAACGGATTGTTTTCCTGGCACTGGAGATTCCCTTTAAGGAGAATATGTGTAACCCTACTGAATGTAAATAGTAATCACATTCTTATGATGTTCGATATATTACTTACTTACACACAAAGTTCCATTACAATGAGCAGTTAATTCCTAATATAAGCATTTTGTTCCATAGTGTCAGATAGATTATTATGACCACAAGAATAGTATTACATACTTTTTTCCACTTCCGCTTTCAGTCGTTTATTTTTAATGAGGATTTTCTTTTTGAGGTCATTAGGAGAGGGCAATGGTCTCCCAGCTTCGAGCTGCAACAGAGTTAAGAAACACAGACAGTTTAGTATACGAGCATTTTAATTGGTTTTGATGAGTTATCATTTATCTAGAATTATTATGTTGGAAAACACTAGATCACCAAAATGTTTCATGCATTCATTGGGCTGAGAGCTATAGGGCTGGGTGGTTAAAATGACCTACTAGCTGACTGCTAATCCCATCATCCTCTGTTCGACATCTACCGATGAAGGATGGTAGTAGATGAAGTGGGAGATTTACCACAGAAAAACAGCTGCTATTCTGGGTGCAAACTCCTAAATATTGAGAGACATTTTACTGATGTCACGCAGCGATTTTCTCCTTATTTGGAACTTTGCCAAGAATAGCACCTGTTTTTACCTTGATGAATCTCACTTGTAGTGTCATATAATATTCATGTTTTATATTTTATATGTATCCAAACATTGCTCACGGATCTATGCTATGCATTATTAAAATAAATAGAATGCTGTATATATGTGTATATATATATATACCCGGTATTCACAATATATTGCAATTACAGAGTGATGCATGCAAATTGTTCACATGGTAAAATAGAATTATTTCTTGAAACTCACAAAGAGTAAATAACAGACATAGAATTCACAGAATGAGATAGACCAATTACTGAAAATGTGTCTGGGGTTTAGAGTCTCGAGTTTGGGGTTTATGTGTAAAAATGTGGCAATTGTGGAAAATTTACAAAGAAATTACAACTTTGGCCTAAAATTGGCAAAATTTGCAAACTTTATTATTTTCCACAATTCTAGGTTTGGTGGATAAACCACATGTGGATTTGAATCTGGTTTTATTTCCAAATACGGGTATGAAACAAACATTCTAGAAATACTGGACAAGAGAGTATGTGACTGTGATCAAGACTTTAATGTGATAAAATGCTCATTCCTTGCCTCTTACAACCAATCTGTCTACTCCTTGCGTCTCCTCAATTTCGTACCAATTTCGTATTATTTCAACACAAATGCAATTTGTACAAAATTCTCCATAGTCTGTTAGATTTTTTTTCTGTTAGCTCAAGGGTGGCAAGTACATCAGCTCTCTCCACATGGTTGTTTCTGACTCATACTGCGGTTTGGTTTGATTTTTGGGTTCATTTTACTTCTCATTTTTCACTCCCGCTCGCTGTATCATATAAACTCCTATTTAGCCTTCACCTGTGGATTGTTGGCAACTTCAAGAAAACTGTAGATCACCAAAACAAGTTACAAAACAATAACAAACTATCACCTGCTCCAATCCTCTTCCACCAATCCACCTTTTAAGTGCAACAGTTACTTCCTAGAACCATTCAAATGCCAGTATTCCAATTCTCCCTGTCTAGATAGGTTTCGCCCAGAATTCCTGTCTTGATTCTAATTTCCTTGTCTAACATACTTATAATATAACAGTACTTTCTGAGCTCCAACTCTACAACCTGAATTATGCATTGTCCACCGAATCTCAACAGTGATGGCAAGGGTCACCACATGCAGCTACGTGTATCATTCAAAACCTTAGCACAACTGGTACTTTAGCAAAGCTAAGGATGCATTGTGTCCCTTAAGTCCTCTTATTATAATTCAAATCAGCCACTACTACACATAATACAAAAGGTAAAGGTGCAGATGATAATCATTTGTCATCATGATCGATATCTGATGGACTACCTTTTGGCAAGCTGTAAGAATCAGTGGAATAAATGTTTAACGCTTTATGCTTCCCATATCTGACCTACATATGCTGACCCAAAAAAATAGAATAACAGAGGTTTTTTTTCTCGAATAGTCGATTTTGGCCTACAATTTGTCAGTTCTCAGATCACTTTTTCAGCGTCTATTGAAACAATAGATATATAATGACGACGTGATTTATATTCTTGTTTAAATCCTCGTCAAACTAGACTTCCATTGATAAAATGTAATCAATCTAGTCTTATCTCTATATATCACACCATGTACAGAGTTGTCGAAGGTTGTCCCTTATCTATTAAAACCCCCAGTAGTTGATATATATGTCGCTATGCAGAACTCCACATTTGATTTGCTTTCCATTTGAAAGCCGATATAAAGACGCTGCCAATTGCAACATTCCATCACGCTCTCTAAGTCCTCGAGTCTATTTGTTAATTACTTTGTAATGCTTCCCGAAAATGACTAATGCTAAGAATTACATTTTTATTAAACTCCCAGGATCAACACCTCAATCAAGTCATAAAACGTTACTTAAAACGCAAGATGTAGGAACACTTAATATCACAGGCAGATCAAAACCCATCTGTGAGGGTTGCTTTCAAATCCAGACTCTACTTATTCTTCATTCCAAATATATTGTATGTTCTTTATCAAATAGATTGCAAGCTCTTCAGTCTCAGAGCTTGCATTACACATATGCTCTAGATTCTATATTATATTCACGTCACCTACATTTATTGTATTGCCTAAAATTTAACAGCAGACCTTCATCTTACACCGCATAATATCCAATCATACTTTCTGTAATTTTCAGATAGAAACCGTTCGCAATTAACTGTTAAGGGATGCAGTTAATTGCTAACTGGCAATTGAATTTGATTAAATTGAACTATTTTCCCTAATCTAGAGAGTCACATTCGATAATGCTGATAAAGGTTTAGTGAAGATTCAGTTAGCAATGAATAAATAAGATTAATTAGTATAATTAATGAATTAAGAGGAGAATGGTGTCAAGCTGACAATGCAGCTAAAAACAATCAAACTGTCAGGTAAATAAGTAATATCTATTATGATCTAGTGATGTATTTCGCTACTCCATTTAAAGGGACAGTCTAGGCACCATAGATTTACACTTAGCCATACCCTCCATCTGGGTCATCACAATGGGGCCCTCGGAAGACTCAAGTGTCAAGTGGATCAAAAATGGTTTAACACTGAACTACAGGAAGGGACCAGGGGACTACAAGCACCCTAATTACTTCAATAAGATAAAGTGGTTATGGTGCCTTGAGTGTCCCTTAAATTCTAGTTTTCCAGTTTACCTTGCACTAAAAGAAATCTTGCAAAGAGATAAAACATGCAACAAAACACGCAGTGACTTAAAAATCAGTGCAAGCATGCGTTACTTAGTGGGAAAACATCACACGTGACAAACCACCCTTACGACAAAAACAGGGAATATTTTGAAACAAAATGTAATGTATGGAATGACTGCATTGTTATATAACATAAGGTACGGATGTAACTGTATAAAGGCATTGTGATGTAACTAATGGTGTGTAATTAAACACAATACATTGTAAGAATGTATTGTGATTTAACATAATAAACATGTATTGTGATTTAACAAAATAAACATGTATTGTACAGATACACTGTAGTAGAATATAATGCGATGCATATATTTATTGTAGTGCAATGCATTGATCAGATGGTAAGTAGGTCAGAATTTAATTCACCACAGATATAACAAAGTATGGATTGTAATGAATTGCAAAGCATTAAGCTACATTAATGTATAGTATAAAATAATTGCATCCATGCTTTAGAATACAATATAATATAATGTATTGCAGAGATGCACTGTTGTATAACGTAATATTTTGTATGATAGACTTCTTATTTAAAATAATTTTCCAAACATTTCATTGTACTATGACATACTGTATAGATACTTAACATAATGTAATTTAATTTATTGTATGAGCCCTTAGTAATATAATATGAGTGTCTAGTTTATGTGTAAAATCAATTGTAAATGTAAAATAATTCAAATCATAAATTAATAAATATCAGTTGTTTAGTTCAACCCCCTCACCTTCAGAAAAGAAAAAACAAACAAACAAAGGAATTTAAGGACTGTTTTACAATAGGTTCGTGTCTTATACCGCTCTATAAATATGAATCTATTGAACAAAACCAATAAATAAAATAATGCTTTCATGGGTGATAAGACAAGAACAATCGATACTAATATTACATTGAAATATTGTAAATAAATTGGTAAATGTAACGTTAACAGCCTAAAGTTCCACAAAACAGGTAAAGGGTTGATAATCTGTGAACTGCACAATATCTGGAACTCACAGTGTTAACGACTTTTAAAGGGTCCCCCAAGGGTGATAACTGCAAATCCCCCAATCACGTGCCAGCTGTACAAGATGATAAGGCAGTGGGTCATACGCGGATTACAGCTGTTAGTGAGCGTTAAAGATCCAGGTGGGATTAGAGCTCATTAACAGATAAGATGGGATTTCCCTGGAGAATAGACTGGCAGAGCTTTATGTGAGCTTTACGTTCACAACATCTGGAGAGCTCAAAGCTACCCATGGCAGGACACAGAAATCGGGAAGCAAAATGGTAACTCTTCGGGATTATAGCCTGCCTGTTTGATATTGTCTATAGAATTAATTTGGGGAGAAAAAGCCTAATTGGAAAAAGAGCCGAGTTAGACATTTTTTCCAACTCAACTAACCTGCTTTAAGCACCTGTAGTCCGCCACTGCTGGCCAAAAATGGGTGGGCTCTAAACAGAGATGGCATGAGTGAATCACCTTCATTATTTAACCACTCACTTTGGGAAGCCTGGGGGAGCCCATTCAAAAATGGTTTACATGGGGGGCAGCACCTAAAGTCTAATTGACAATGAACTGGAATGCTTATGGTATGTAGACGGCCTCTTTAATAGCCGCTACAATGACCCAACTCAATGGAACTCACTTGTGTTGACCTTGGCAGAACCAATGGCTGCGCTGACCAAGAAAGAAACTGAATGTCTGAGGTCTGAACAAGTACTACATGTTCATATGTGCCATCACAAAATACAAGTAGAGCATTACAGAAAAAGATGGAACGTCTAATAAGTACCAATTACTTGACATAACGAATGGAAGTCCTGCCCCAAAGAGCTTACAGTCTAAACAGCCATTGGGCGCATGCTGATGCCTATATAAGGTCAATATATATATATATATGGTTCTTTCAATGAAAGAATAGTTCTGATACATTTTTTGCTGCTGCCGAAAAAAAGGTATACTGATTGTGGTGATAATTTAGAGGTGTTATATATTAACTTAGTAATAAAACAAAACAAAATAAATAATAGGGATAGTAATGATACATGAAGGTCTTTGGGACTTAGCCATTTCTGTTTTTAGCTTAAAGGGCAAATCATTAATATTACTTTTTATTCTAAGGAATGTATTGTTTATAGTAGTTGAAATGATCAGGATTTATAAATTAGCTGCCAAACTGATTAAGCAACAGTTTATACATCACAATTTCATTTCCCCAAATAACTCATTTACAGGCTTCTGTATGTCCTGCTAATTTTCACATGCTAGAAGTTCAACTCATTAAGAGTTAGGAATAGGCCATTAATGCATAGGTAACTTTCTGCTGGCCATATTACAGAGGTTAACCAATAAAAAAAATGTTTTTTTATGTTTTCTTGCGGTTTTAAGGAATGGGCTGTGTAAAGTGAACTGCAGGTTATATTATACATAAATAGACAGAGACATTATTACGTTTCTGTATAAAGTACTCAAACAGCAGTATGCTTTATACATTATACAGAAAAAATAGATTGCTACAAATTGCATTTTAATATCATCTGTTTGGTAGCCATTTAACAAACTCACTGTCCAATAAGACACAATCAATAAATAATTTATATAGGTGGAATTAGGAACTTTCAATTATGTAAGTAAAATTAACAGCATTTAGCTTAGAATATATAGAATTAAGAATGAAGTGATATACACAGCAATCATTTTCTTAGCTCTTGGTCTCTTGGTAAACGTCAGAAAACAGGGCTGTTTTGCATCTGCATTTGGCGATATTAGTCTGTGGGCACTGTCCTTTTGTTCTTAGATAAACAATTATTGATCAGAATTACCAATACCGGATTTGATCCACAGTTTAACAACATCAAATCCACTACAATGGAGCAATGGTTATGGTGCTTACACTTCCTGTTTAAATTGATATACACATTGTCACTTTATTTCAGGTCTTTGAAGCTTGTGCATTTTCTATGCACTTTGTTTATGAATAGATCCAATATATAATGACTGTGCAATTAGAATATTAAGAACTATGACTGTCATTTGATGCAAATCCAAATTACTTATGTGACATGTGTCTTGAGTAATATACCATTTACTAGACTGACACACTGATAGTCACATGAATAACTAGCATTACGCCTAGTATTGGTCAAAATTTGAAGGCCACATATATATTATTATTATTATTAATATAGCACCATCAAATTCCACAGCGCTTTACAATGGGTATCAATATTCTCCTTTAATACCTATCATTCGGTTTGTCAGTAAAATCATAAGAAAAAATATTTTCATATATTAAGAAGAGAGAGAGGAGAAGAGTATAGGACAATATTAAAACATCAAATATGTAGCCACACGAGTAGCAAAATATACAATAGTTTGTATTCATTCTCATTCTTCATTTCTAGGTATTTCTTTTTTCCCCACTAGATGGCAGTAAACCTCAAGCTTTTTTACTTTGCGGGTTTGTTGAGCCTGCTTCACACAGCTTTGCTTGTTCAATGAAGTGACAAGTTCCTGTGGGAATGAACAATAGTTCTCAGCTTTAGACCCTAAACTTAGAGTCCTGCACTCAAGCCAACAGCAGAGCAACCGAAAATAAAAGATTCTACCCTGCCCAGAATGCCAATACACGAAAAAAGCTATACGTACGGGATGGCTCTCAATAGGCTGCTTCAGAAGTAGGTCTCCAAATATATCTTCGCAGTATTTAGACATTTTGTACTGTTGATATTTGCTATAGATAAAAATAAAAAAATAAACAATGACATTTGTTTGATCACACAGGACATCATTCATTAATAGTTGAAAATCCACGAGATTTGTCAATTTTTGATGACAGTTCTTCACCCTAGCAATGATATTGAAACAGTTACAAAAAACAAACATTAAAACAAAAAAGGTTTCCATCCACTAGACATACATGATACCAGCTCATGTTCCTAAAATTCTCCAAATGCACAAGTTCTGGGCCCTCCTGCTTGCATTGGAAATGTCATTGTTGCATTGAACCCCAGGCTTTCCCTGAAGAGCCCTTCATTTAACGCAAATCCAAATGTTAAAACCAGTGATGGGTTACCTTTTGGCTAGCCATAAGAATGTGCCATTACCTCTGGACTGACAGCAGCAATAGAAACGTTTCACAACACTGTTTACAACAGCCTGCTATTATTTCATCTATCACATTTATGTAAAACATTCTGAGAGGTGTAATGATAAAATAGGCAGCTGAGATAATATGCAAAGATTTCCACTGCTGAGCTGACAATTTCCCGTCATTCCACAGTGCAACAATAAGTACATTTATGGTTTTTAACTGCTTTGTGACGCAGAATACCCATGTGAAGGCCACACTTATCTTTCATTCAATTGTATCCCAAAAAAATGAAAACGGATAATGTAGATCAAGGTTTCCAATGCAGACTGATTTAGAAAGGCAAAATCTGTCAAATCGGTGAACGTAGGCACAGGTAAACCCTTCGCAGTTGGGAAGCTGTAGCAAATCACAGGCTTTTGTTTTCCCAAAACATCAAAATGAAGTTGCAATTTGTCTTCTTCATCCTTTTATTACAAAAGGTTCCAAATATTTAACCGTCTTTAACCGTTGGTAAATAAAGGTGTGTTAAGAACCACAATCTGCAATAAAGTGAGATGTAATGGGATGGTATTTCACGATAGCTGAATGATGACCTTGCATACATGGGTGACCACCGCAGCATAATCAGCATGCCTGGTAAAAATCGTGTGCAGGCCATGGCTATGTAAAGCGAATGGAGATTGCACTTCCAAAACTCACATATGGAGAACAGACATTGTAGGCAAACAGAATATTTCTCCTACCAGATAATAATCGAGATATTTGAAGAGGGCAAGAATTGATGTTGCTGCGTTGTAGTTATGATCTCTACAGATCCTCCGTGATTACGTGTTTGTAAATGGTTTACCATGGTTTACCATGGAGGCAGAGGTTCAACGAAAACAGTAAAAAAAGCATTTCCAGCTCACAAAATACATTTCCGTCATATGGGCAGAAAGTATGGTGTGAAAAGAGCGGCACTGCTGTGCTGCAGGATAAGATGGTCTTATGTTCAATGAGCAGGTTCAGACAAGAACAATAATGTGTCCTGTATTCTTCAAAACGTGCATTTTCCTGTTTTCATATACGTGTACAGATTGACGTGATGTGACGTGACTTTTGATTGATGTGCATTACTAAGAAATACCCATGAACCACCCGTTCCAGCATTAGTTCTGTCTGATCTTGGTGACATGCCCTTCATATTCCTTAGACAAGTCACTAATGTTTATCTTTCAGCATTACGAGCGGTATCACATGTTTTTAGATTATATTTGGATCTAGTTTTGTTTTGATCTCCATTTGATGGTAAAAGCATTTATGATACTAAGGGGGACAATAATACATACGAGTAACAGTGCATACATCACCTCTGTGTAGTCTAGGGGTCCTTGTCCCAGGCAGCACCCAGTGTAGTGGGAGAGGTATTACTTTAATAACAGCACCTTAAATAGCTGTCATCTGGGACTGTAACTCTGATTAATCTCAGGCAGCATTGGACCATGCCTGTTCCAGTGCTGCTCCTATAGTATTGCCCTTCCCTTAATCTCTACACTAAACAAACACACTACACCACGCGTTAACTCCCACACTACACATTAATTCCTACCCTAACACTAACCATTAACTCCTACACTACACATTAATTCCTACCCTAACACTAACCATTAACTCCTACACTACACATTAATTCCTACCCTTACACTAACCATTAACTCCCACACTACACATATAAATATCTAAGATTCATAATGATGAAGAATGTATTGGGGGAAAACATGGCAGCTTTGGTCTTGTGGTTTATTATTAAGTCCCCATGGCATTTTGTGCCCATAATACACAGTTTATATATTCATGCTTCTATGCTCCTACTCCACATTCTGTTTCATGTTCAGGAGTCTAATGGATATGGACAGAACCATTAAAAACGCATAAACCCTAATTTATGCATATCAACATCTGTGCCATTCTTTGATATTGGATGCTAACATTAACAAAGATTGAACGTGTAGCTTACATATAAGCAGGTGGGGTTCCTCTGAGAGTTTAAGCCAAGCCCTTCACCTGCAAGATTCAGCCGATAAGTCTCATTATTGAATGTGTTGACTTTCTCTTCTTTTATTACCCATAAATCAGGTTCTCAGGGAAATGGCACTCAGAGTATCAGACCTATCAGTCAAAAGCTCCCAGGTGTCAATTGTCTTTGTTATGACACTTAATCTTAAATTGATTCACAGTCAACGAGTTCCTGGGAAAATGTCCTTCGATGGCATGACTAGACTCATTGAGCTTTTCCTTGGAAGAATCACTAAAAGGTTTGACTTGTCTTTCTGTTTCTCATTTCTAGAACTTCATCTTAACAAGAAGGAACCGGTAAACATCACCGCTTCACCTCTTCAAGCGCTGAGTGGAATGGAGTCTGATGCACAAGTTTTCTTGACTTCGACAAAATGTGGTCAAAAGGAAGGATCCAAAAGCATTTTCGACATCCCAAAAGAGCATCCTTTATAATTATTAGTGTGATTTTTGTATATCAAATTGGAAT
Source organism: Pelobates fuscus (assembly GCF_036172605.1). Classification (NCBI taxonomy): domain Eukaryota; kingdom Metazoa; phylum Chordata; class Amphibia; order Anura; family Pelobatidae; genus Pelobates; species Pelobates fuscus. The sequence continues at coordinate 418,434,765 of NC_086318.1, read as the reverse complement.
GTTACTGAAGATGTGACTTTGGTATTAAATCCTGAATATCAGGCAGTTGCCAGGGGCTTGGGCATATCCTATTTACCAGACTCTCCAAGTTTTTTATTAAAGTCCATATTTGGTTCTGCAATTCACATATTTACTAAAGGCACAATGCACATCTCGTTCAGTGCCACCTGGTGTCAGTAATGTATTAACTTCTATATGAACTGACTATTATCTAACGGCAAATTTGAATTTATCGAATTGTGTAAATTCAGTTGAACAGAACTTGCAGGCAGACACAGTCCAGTTCTGTTGAATCTTAGCATTCTATAGCATATGTCTATAATGCATTTCTGTATTTCAATCAGTGAGGACAGGTTAAAATTTGGTCTATATTTAATCAATACTAAAAGTTAACTTTATTTTGCCTAAGGAACCATTGACAGAGAATCTTGCTTTATATCAGTGAAGGCTGGTCCATAGGAGTAAGTGGGACAATACCCCACCCAGTGTTTGTTACCAAAAAAAACGTAAATAATCCAATTTATTATGGTTGTAAGAATGACTGATACATTTGTGTTTTATAAAAAACACGTCTGCCATGATTATATCTTTATATCTACTCGTTATGACTGGAGCTGGTTTTAAATTGGGTAAGGCACGATAGGGTTACGTGTGTAGAGCCCAGTTATTTGGGGATGATTGTTAAAGGACCACTAAAGTCACCAAGACATGTCAATAAAGTTATTTGGTGACACTTGGCGTCTATGTTTAACCCTGCAAGGTATAGCTGTTTTACAGAAAATATAATGTTTTCCTTAAACAATTAAGCAAGGCTCCAGTGGCGGTCAATGTGACTAGAGGCACTTCTGCTGCAACAATCACGTAAAGCTCGGTCATGTGACACCGCAGCTCATAGGAAGGCAAAGGGTTCAGTGCTTCCCTATGAGAAGCGTCAGATGCGTGCCAAGCTTGATGTGCATATGCACATCAGGTCCCCGATGTTATCCTATGAGGAGCATAGAACTGGACCAGCAATGGAGGAAGCGACACTTCCTCAATGACCTTGCACCAGGTACAAGGTAGGTAAAAACACTTCTTTTTATATTTCTCTGGCAAATGGGGGGGGAGGGGATTGAATACAACTAGGGGCATGGGCACATTTGCATCTTTTAAATCCTTCCTTTAAGACTTTTTACTCCCATATCGGCTAATTTTCTTACAGTGCAAATAATGCAAGATACAATATGGCAGAGAAATATAGTTAAATAAAACATCTAAGAAACAGCGCACCTTGCGCATATTGGCATACATAATGTGTGACAAAATAGCTTTTCTATTTCACCGGGGCTGGAGCACAGGGACATATTTGTAGAGGATACATTCTTATACATAAAGAGAGATACTAATTGTTTAAATTGCATCCTCTTTTGTCTCGGAAACACTTTTATACAAATTGGTCATTGGTTCACAGACAAGGCATTTGCTGCCATGTAATAAATATAACAAATTAGGCTTGCTAAGCATAGAATGGAACTCACCTGCAATGATTCTCAAAAGAGAGGATTACTGGATATTCCGAAGTGACAAACGCAGTTTCCTTGATCGCTTGAATGACATCCTGTAGAAATGTTCAGAAGGCGATGAGTGATAACATGACATTTAGAGAGAAAACAACAACCGTGATTGCAAGTCATAGGTTCGCCCAAACAACTCAGAACTACAGAGTTCAATATATACAATTAAAATGCTTTTCCCCATAGCGAGAATTACATTTTTTTTTTTTTTTTTTAAAAGAGACATATACTATAAAACCACAAACAGTTATTCTTTTTTATGCATTTAAAAGGCACCTGAAGGCACCCAGACCACTTTAGCTCAATGAAGTGGTCTGGGTGCATTGGCCCTTTGGTTTTAACCCTGCAATCTAAAACATTGTTGTTTAGTATATTAACCCCTTAAGGACCAAACTTCTGGAATAAAAGGGAATCACGACGTGTCTCACACGTCATGTGTCCTTAAGGGGTTAAGCAAGGTTTCCATTAAAGAGCTAAACACACATATAGCGGCTGCCTTGCTGACAGCCAACAGAGGCACTTCTGCAGCAATGAGCGACTCTTTCTTGGTCATGTGATGCTCAACGTATATGATGACACCAAACGCCATCAAATGCTGCTCATAGGGAGGCGCTGGATTCCATGCTGGCATCAAACTGAAAATTTGCACAGGATTAACATTAATAAGTCACGTGTGCAGTGGGTGTAACTAACCCCCACCACACAAAACTGAAAATACCCCTGGATGATTCAAGCAGAAACGTTGCACATACAGACTCTGACAACCGCGAACACTTCTGCTTGGACTAGCCCTTTAATGAAGCAGTTTTGGTGTATAGATCTTGCCCCTTTAGTCTCATTGCTCAATTCTATGCCAGTTAGGTGTTCGGTCACTTTATGCAGCCCTAGTCACATCTCCCCTGCATGCGAACACATGAATTTACCCCATCGAACCACACGTCAGGCTGTGTGTCCTTTCTTTTCCATGATACATGTAGCAATTGCCACTTGTTTGCTCTCTATTTCTGCTGTAAGACATGGGTTCATCTTCTGTTAATGTAGGCACACACATTTCTATAATGTGTTCCGAGGTAGTCGAAGGGCTTCTATTGACTAGTTGCAGTTAGGGCTTCTATCCATTAATCGGGTCTGATCTGCTTGTGGTTTACCCTCCAGCCTGTCTTTGTCTACTGCCTTAAGCCAGCATTCCTTTCTTTCAACCCATATCTGTTTATTGTTCTTCCAGCCGTTTAGCCCTGGCTTGACTTGCTCTCAGTGAGCTCTTCATAACGAAGTAAAGGCCATTTTTGCCCACCTCTGTCTATATTATTAGTTCATTATTTTATCCACGTGTCGGCAGATGATCCCACCCTGTTTCTCTGGAGGATTCAGTCATGATGCTGGGCTTTCACGGCTTATATATAGATATTTCCCTTTGAGCAGACTAGTACTTTAATATTCACAGTGTCTGTAGGTTTGTTAGTATTCTACATAAATAAATATTCTTATTTTAGCCTTCTCAAAGTCCCTACCATTCCTGGTTTTCCTTTCCAGATTTTGGCTGGGTACCACTTCCCTCATTTTGTTTTCTACTTTTCTCCTATTTGTTAATTTATTTTTTGTACAAATCTGCTCCGAGACTTTAGGCTAACATACTTAAAACGGAAACATAGTGCGGGAGAGATTGTCCTTCAAAAATAATGAAAAGAGATGAAATATTAATGGCCCTAAAGTAAAATGTCAGTAGATGGTGTATTTACATGATAATCCATTTATTGAATAAAGTTTAGTGGAAACACACAGTTTTAGTAGCCCACATTTCTGAAGAATATGCATAATGACCCTTACTTTGAATAAGATATCCGTACACATAGCCTTCCCGTGCGTTATTATGGGTTCCTGATCTTCTCCTTTTCCATCCCAGCAATCCAGTTCCACACACCTTGTAATACAAGAAGTATCATGGAGGTAAGTAACAAATGCAATACAGCAACATTTCAAATCTATTTTTGCAAATACCACATGTCCCAGATCTTCATTTACATGGATCGATTTTATTTTGCACTGCAAAGCTCCAGCATTGGGCTCCAAGGTGAAGAAATTAATTATTATAGCGTTACACCGCATATAGTTTCTCCTGAACACACTCTGTACAGGAGCTTTTATGGCTCAAATTAGAACTACTATATAAGTGCTCTATTTAGGAAAAATTTAGCAGCGCTCAAACACTTCAGCTTTGTGTAATAGCGTACTGAAAGAATAAATGGTAATTCAGAGGCACACCACGGTGTTTCGAGATTCAGTGCAGCTAAACCGCACTTTCACAGCCCATCATTATATACAGGAATCGGTGAACAGAGGGAATGGGTGTACAGTGCTGAAACATCTTGATGATAAGGTAGTCACAATCAATTTGGGCTACAAAAAATAAACTGGAAATTCTGGAAATTCTGTAGAATTGACAAAGGTACCAAATATTGTCAATGGGGATATTTTTTCATTTCAAAAAAGTCTCCAAATTAGATATTTTCCAGTTTACGTACTTAGGCCCAAAATGCACAATTGCACAGTTTAGATAATAAATCCCACTTCTCAATGAAGTATAGTTCAATCATGAATACAGACTGTAAGTATTAACTATAACCACACCACAGACATTCACTATATAAATAGGACAGGTACTATATAATAAAACAGGCACTATATAATAAATCATACACTATATAATAAAACAGGCACTATAGAATAAAACAAGTACTATATAATAATACTTGCACTATCTAATAAAACAGACACTATATAATAAAACACGTACTATATAATAAATCATAAACTATATAATAATACATGCACTATGTAATAAAACATGTAGTATATAATAAAACAGGTGCTAGGTAACAAAACATGTACTATATAATAAATCATACACTATATAATAAAACAAGTACTATATAATAAATATGTACTAAATAATAACACAGGTACTATATAATAAATCATACACTATATAATAAAACATATACTATATAATAAATCATACACTATATAATAAAATATACACTATCTAATGAAACAGACACTATAATAAAACATGCACTATATACGGTAATAAATCATACACTATATAATAAAACATGCACTATATAATAAATCATGCACTATATAATAAATCATGCACTATATAATAAATCATGCACTATATAATAAAATATACACTATCTAATGAAACAGACACTATAATAAAACATGCACTATATACGGTAATAAATCATACACTATATAATAAAACATGCACTATATAATAAATCATACACTATATAATAAATCATACACTATATAATAAAATATGTACTATTTAATAAGACATGCACTATATAATAAATCATACACTATATAATAAATCATACACTATATAATAAAATATACACTATCTAATGAAACAGACACTATAATAAAACATGCACTATATAATAAATCATACACTATATAATAAAACATGCACTATAGAATAAATCATGCACTATATAATAAATCATACACTATATAATAAAATATGTACTATTTAATAAGACATGCACTATATAATAAAACATGCACTATATAATAAATCATACACTATATAATAAATCATACACTATGTAATAAGACATACACTATATAATAAATCATACACTATGTAATAAGACATACACTATATAATAAATCATACACTATATAATAAATCATACACTATGTAATAAGACATACACTATATAATAAATCATACACTATGTAATAAGACATACACTATATAATAAGACATACACTATATAATAAATCATACACTATGTAATAAGTACTTTATAATAAAAGTTTTAACATCAGTCACAATACTCAACCTGCATCCTGACAGAAGGACTTGTTTGTACATTTCCACGGAAGACTTTCCACCAAACTGTCTCCCAGTTAGGTACGTATTGTGGGAGGAGCTGATAAAATAGTGCGCGAGAGGATGATCCATCTCCTGGTATAATTCCAAGCGGTCGAGGAAGACCGGGGCATTTTCATCAGACATCAAATATCTGCAAAAACCATCACTAGATATGCAACCTGTAAAAAGGGAAAAGATTTGAGTAGCCAAATAAATTTCGGTGCGGTCAACTTTCTTCACATAAAATCTTCAGTTGTGGCAAGAATGGCAAATTGCCGAAACAGTTCATTTACAAAAACAATTATTGAACTCCGCTATTTTCTGAGCTCAGCTACTTTGTCCAACAGTTAGCAATTCTCCACAATTCTCAGTTTAGAGAATAATTCCATGATTGCTTGGAGATGTGATCATGACGTTCCACCAAAGACAAGAAATGAGTTTAATAAATATTAAACACAACTTATGATGGAATACGCTCTGGTCCCTGAATGTTTTCAGCATGGCTCACTGCATACTCGGCAAAGTCAGGGGATTTGCAGCAAATGAAGAACCTTCAAAAGCATTTTTTTTTAATTCCTTATCTTTACAAAAAGATAAGGTATTGGAAATCTGCCTGGGTGACGGTCCCTGGAATACATTTAGATGTTTGAAAACCCACTTTACGAAAACAAGATACTTTAATTAGGACCTACCTTTTTTCTTTAGTTCTTCGAATGGCTCATACATTTCTACAATCTGCATGGCCCTTTTCGCATCAAAGAACGGAAATAGAATTTCATTCAGTCGCGGGTCCCGTTGGTGCTAAGGTTGGAAGAATAAACAAGGGAGTTTAAATAATGCGTTTCACACTTTCTCAATGTACACGAACCGAACAAATGAAAGCATCTGTGATATCATCACGCAACTAGATGTCGTTGTAACACGCAGATCAGTCAAAAGACCAGTGACAAGGGACAGGATATATATTTTTAGAGGTATTGATCAGAGAGCACACCACCTTTGTTAAGTAAGCATATTATTTAAACAAACACCTAAAGCTTATATTCCCATCTTCAACAGGCTAAATATTGGTTCAAAGAGGTAGCTGGTCTGGAAATAACACAGGGTCTGTTGACCAAACAAAAATGAAATTGTTACTACAACCTACAATCAAATCTAAAAGGGTCACTGCAGACCCTAAAGCACTTCAGGAGTGTTTTGTGTCTTTTATAAAGTAGCCTTGCTGAATACCATGGCAGTCATTCAGTCATTATTATTATTTTATTATTTATATAGCGCCATCAGATTCCGTAGCACTGTACAATGGGTGGACTAACAGACATGTAATTGTAACCAGACAATTGGACGTACAGGAACAGAGAGGTGGAGGGCCCTACTCATTCTATAGGGAGTGGGGTATAGTGACACAAAGGGTAAAAGTAGGGGTACGAAGTAGGTTGTTAGAAAAGTAGTCACTGAGGGCTTAGTAGGGAATTTTTGACAGTTGCAGGAGAGGAGTCATGGGGGTGGGGGATTAAAACCTGCTTAATTGATATGCTTTCTTGAAGAAGTGAGTTTCCAATGATTTTTTGAATGAGTGGAGACTGGGTGAAAGTCTTACGGAGAAGGGAAGGGAGTAAATATAAAATATTTGAAAAAAATATATATATCTCTCTCAAATGTTATCCAATGTCGTGATGCCCTTATTATTATTATTATTATTATTATTATTATTGGTATTTAGATTGCTCCAGGTTATTCCGCAGCGCTTTACAATAAAAGGGGAATTTACCAAGACAATAACAAAATGTAACAGGAACAATAGGTAGTTGAGGACCCTGCTCAAACAAGCTGACAGTCTAGAGGAGGTCGGGTAAAAAACACAATAGGAACTGTATTGAGATAGACAGCAAATAGACATGGTGGGAAAGTAGCAGAACTGGAGGTGAGAGTGGAGTGTGGCCCCTTAGGAGAGTGCGAGAGGAAGGTTTAAGAGATAGAAGTTACTCTTGGAGGCCATAAGCAATCCTGAAAAGATGGGTTTTGAGGGACTTCTTAAAGGATTGAAAACTAGGGGCGAGTCAGAGAGGTAGGCAGGCTGTTCCAAAGGAAAGGAGATGCCCGTGAGAAGTTTTTCAGGCATGAATTTGCCGTAAGAGTGCGAGCAGCAGTAAGGAGAAGGTCACCAGTAGAGCGGAGAGACCAAGAGGGAACATACCTATGAATCAGTGAAGAAATGTAAGAGGGGCTAGAGTTGGTTAGAACTTTATAGGTAAGGGTTAGTATTTTAAATTGACACCTGTAGGGGACAGGAAGCCAGTGTAAGGATTAACAGAGGGGTGAGGTGTGAGAGGAGTGACAGAAGAGAAAGATCAGCCTGGCAGCAGCATTCATCACAGGTTGTAGGGGAGCGCTACTTATAGACAAAGATATCGGCAAAACTGATATGAAAAATTCACATTACAGGGCAGTAATAAAATTATTCATTATCAGAGTCTCAGAGAGGCCTGATCGTGCCTGATCGCCAGTCAGAAGGGCTTCCAAATCATTTAAATAATTTTTTTTATCATATGTTGTGAGTGAATCATGAATATATACTCATGTAATGCAGATAGTGTTAATATTTTTTTTAAAAGTTTTTTTCCATTCCTCACACTGGGGTTTATTAAGAATAATTGGTCTCTAGGGGCTATACATGTTGCAATTAATTACTGTATATTCACACAGTAAAATATTAAGCTGACCACGTTATATATACTGTGAAATGCTGTTTTAAGACTATTCGTACATTTCCACTGATCTGGTGGCCTTGATTGGACACCCTGCTACAAATGGGAAGATGAGTTCCTGAGAAATTACAAAATATTTTTCCAATGAGTTAATACTTATTTGTACACTAAATAAAAAGCCAACAGGTATATACAAAAGTCACTAATTTATACGTTATTCATGCGATTCTCCCAACGCAGGACACATGCTTCTGTCCTCATCTCTCAACTGTATGATACAGATTATAATTACAAAGAGGATCTGAAATAAATAGACTGAGTACATGTGCAAAACGTCGGTTAGTCCATAAATGGCTAAATTCTTCTGAATCAAATTCTTTTTAATCCACAGCCAAATTATTCGATACCTGGTTAAATCGATGGTTTGTGGATAAAAAGAGATTTTGAGTCGGATTATTAGATTCATTTATGGATGAACCGAAGTTTTGCTTGTGTGTTCTACAAAGATATATATATATGTCTAACCCCTGGTACTTGGTCCATTTCAAACTTTTGTTCTGAGGCATGGTTGGAAGTGTACCCAAGGGATGAGGCTTTTCAAGAACATTTTAAGTAACATTATAATCTACATTTATGCAAGTGAATAAGTATTTGAAATATTTACAAAATCTATTTTAACAAACTAAAGTATTCTATCTCTCTCTACATATATTATATCTATATCAGTATAAACATATCTCACTGTCTGTATTACTGTACTTAGGGGCTATGTGAAACACATCAAATGAGCCCCTATTAAAATGGGACACTAATGAAAATGTAAAACATAAAAAAAACCCAACAACAACATTACTTAAAAGAACACTGTAGGCACCAAAACAACTTTAGCGTAATGAAGCAGTTTGGGTGTATAGATCTTGCCCCTGCAGTCTCACTGTTTAATTTGCTACCATTTAGGAGTAAAATAATTTTGTTTATACAGCCCTAGTCACGCCTCCCTGCATGTGACTTACACAGCCTTCCTAAACACTTCCTGTAAGAGAGATCTAATGTTCAAACTCAGTGGCGTATCTAACATAGAGAGAGGCCTGGTGCAACAAAGGTGGGAGAGGAAATTAACATTGGAACTGTCCCGCTGAAATCAGGATGTTGAGAGGCATGCTTCTTTTTATGCAGGCTGTGTCAGTCACTGTGGCTAGGACTGCATGGAAGATTACAAAAGTTATTTAACTCCTAAATGGCAGAGAATTGAGCAGTGAAACTTTAAAGGCATGATCTACTATACACTAAAACTGCTTCATTAAGCTAAAGTTGTCCTGATGTCTACAGTGTCCCTTTAACAAAAGTAAGGGAGGAGCAAACCGTATTTGCCTATTTAATTTATAACTGGTTCTGCTATAGTCAGCTGGACCATATTTTGGAGACTTGCTTTATCAAGTTTATCTCTGTCTGACTGGTGCTTAGTCTGCTACATTTTATAACGTACTCTGACTAGTCCTAATTATTGTTGATTTTGGCTTCTCGAAATGTGCACGCATGCCGTAAATTCCTCAAGTGGATATCCTCTTAATTACCATAAAAGCACAGGAATAGATATAAATGACAACGTAAGAGACAGATACAATCTGTGTGCTTGGAACAACTGCAAGGACAAAGTAAAGCAAAGTATTCCATAAAATGACTTTACAGCTTCTTTCCACACAGACTCGTGTATCCTATTTTACACAAAAGTATTTAAAGGCCAAACCTAGATAGCGACATTTATTGCTGGGCCTCATAAGAAAACCCTCCAGTGTTCCACAAACAGTAAAAGGTTCAGGTACAAAGAAGGTGATTGTAAAACACCTTTGGTTGGGATTACAGCAGACAATACAAAAAGTAGTATATAAAATATAAACAAAACAAACACCAGACAGTGCTAAGCGGAAGGTGAGCAGGGGGCAGGGGAGCGTGTATAATGAAACCAGTAAGCAAGTTTGTCCAGAAGATCAGCCAGAGGAGATATTTTAATCTCTCGTGATGGAGGGGATACATTTTGAGTGTCAGGTTCTAAATTTTATTCACCATGGTGATCTAGATTTAATAAAAACCCTGAAATATAGCTTCTATTAAATAATAAGAATACAAAAGCTAAACATTATCAAGGCATTTACTAATAAAGATATATTTAAAATTGCTAGTTTTCCATTTTGATCGGTCAAAACAATTATTTTCAATGCAGATGTATACGGAGTCATTTATTTATTTTTGCAATGTTTATAAGTAGTGTTTTTAATAACTGGCTCTCTGTTGGGTGTCATGACTCTGGAAAACCCCCACAATTGTGAAAGACAGGTATGTCGCAAAAGGCAGAACCTTATTGATTGTTTTAAATGCTTACTCCACACACCATGACCACTTTACTGAGTTAAAGTGCTCATGGTGCCTGGGGTCTGCATGTGCAAAGCTTCGTTTTGTAACGCTGCACATACGGAGAGTAATCCCTTAACTGCCTGAGGTGTAACTCCACCTCCTCAGAGTGATAAGTCAACCCACAATAAAGTTCCAGGCTAACTAATGGTCAATTCTGTGAAAAATTGGCATCTGACATCAGCATACACCAGTCAACCATTGGCTACTCTTAGTCTGTCCTTTCTGTCCTTTCTTCCTCTTTGTTAAGGGGGGGTGACATCAGACAAGGCAGATTGAGCGGCAGGGAGAACTTGGAATCAACAAGTGAACAAAAGTGAGTTTTAGAGGTTTTTTTTTGTTTTTTATTTTACTTTGGGATTCGACCATCTCAGACCGGGTTATTGTAACCAAAACCAGTGTTCTATGAAAACACTTGTTTTTGGTTGGAGTAACCCTTAAAAAGAGTTCTGCCTCAACCATTAGTTTTACTACACACGTTAAATAGTTTTACCACACACACATTAAAATAAATGCTGACACATCACATTTACAACCAAGTCGCAGCAACTAATCTTTTTTATTATTATTATTATTATTATTTTTTTTTACAATTTATTGCATTCCATTTTGCATTTGAAGAATTCATTTGTATCAGTGACAGGTAATTTATGACATTCTAGCTGTGGAATCAAAAATTTAAAAAAAAAAGGGTCGCACTCAATCACAACAATACAAACAGGGTGCTAAACTAACCATGGGTCAGCATCCCCTATTATATTCTACATATAAGAAAAAGTCTCAGGCACTCACTGTGATATGTTCAAAGCAGTTTTAATGCTTGATAAAGACCTGGATATAGATCAAAACGTTGCGGATCCATTAAAACTGCTTTGAACATATCACAGTGAGTGCCTACGACTTTTTCTTATATGTAGAATATAATGGGGTATGCTGACCCATGCTCAGTTTAGCAACCTGTGTGTATTCTTGTGATTTCTTATTTTCTAGCTGTGGAAGACATCATTTGTAACCAGGGCCCACCACACTGCAGGTGTAGCTTTTAGTGGCCATGCGTGTGCATACTAATGTCAACATAAATACTAATTGATTAACAGACTCTAACCAGGCAATATTAGTTTTTTTAAATATTAGTTAAAATCATATAGAAAACAAAACTAAACGGTAATAAGCAAATCACTCAACAATAAAATATACGCTATCACACGGAAGGCCTTCATCAAAAAGCAGGCACTTAGAAAGCAAAAGGAGAAATGAAAAAGCAGTTGCTACTCTACATTGATTTGGCCAAAACAGAAAAATCAGCAAGAGGGAAAATAAAAGCAGACTGACAGTGAAACACATGCAATACAAACACCGACACAAGCAAGCCACAACAGACAGACTTTCATCAGAGTTAGAGTTAATGTATGAAAAAGCTTACTTCATTTAGAAAGCTCACTAATTGGTCTACGGTTAAAAAATCAGCTTTTTCTCCAATGCTGAAAAGAAATGTATTAGAAACACAATGAGTTGTCATAATAGAGAAAGAAAAATATTTATACAATATATAAAATATTAATGCAATCAAATATAAGTTCAGTACATCTCAGAATTAATGTCATGGAAAGATTCTCTGCTCTGTTACATTTTAGCCAGTGATTACTGTTAGTAAATCATAGCAGCAAATGTAGATGAGATGGTACTTTTGGGGAAATGTTTATACAATTTCATAGTTAGCCATTGTTAATGTCTAATGAAGCGTTAATCTGCAGACAGCACGAGTTACAGCACACGGACATCTACAGACTCAATCAAGTCAAACCAAATCAATTGTCTGTGTCTTTCGGCCATATTCATCTGTGTTCTGGGGGTAAAACATCTGTTTAGAAAAGTTTTAGGCCCACCTAGCTGTTGTTGCACTACGTGTGCCAATATTGTTAGATGGTGTTTATCAAGCAGTTACGTAGCCTGCAGTGCTGCATGGCAGTCAACAAAATAAACTGAATTTCTCATGAATAGGAACAAGAGGTAAAGAGAGTCCTGCTCAAGAGAGCTTAAAACTATCATCCTTAGCCAGCCATAGGCCAAGGGGAGATGCAATCCAACCTGTGCCAGGGAGATCCATGGGTTTATTTATTCTGTATCCGTCTTAAATAATAATTTATGACAGCATAGCGTTAGATCGGGTAAAGCCAAATTATATAATTGCAAAACCCATTAATGTCCCTTAAAAGAAGACTCAATTGAACTTTTTTTTGTTTTGTTTTGTTCGTTTTTTAAACAAATTAGCAGATATATCCCCAAAGAAAACATGCATGTTTTTTTCTGCATGATTTCTTTGGGGAGGTATAAGAAAAAAAAGCAAGCAAATTCTGCTGATCTGCTGTCTGCAGCCTTAGCAAGCCTTTGCTTTACGCTACAACAGCCTTTTAGTCTGTGCAGGAGAATACACAAATCAAAGGTCTCTCTCTGCACACAGCTTTCCTATGCTTCTCAATGAGCTTAGGTGCACTCTAGATTAGCGGATTGGCCACCAGGGAGGTGTTTTTGCCCAGAGTTATAAAAAGTGGCAATTTCTATTCAATGCTTTGATATATTAATGTTTATTAAGCTTTGCAAATGATTTAATGCTTTTTGGATAAACTATTAAACTATTTATTGTTTTTATATTTTAAATATATCCTATGTAAAAAAAAATATATCAATATATCAAAAATATCAGTTTTTTACAGAATGTAAATACTTTTTATAAAATGTTATCCAAAAATAAGAAATAATTTCAAACGTTTTACTGACAATATTAAATCGAGCCACAAATTGGCACTTTTATAAACCGTCACAAATATAACAGCCTCCAGACACATGAAGCATTTTAGCAAGCTGAAGTGGTTTATGTATGTAGAGTGTTCATTTAAGGTTGGGTAGAGTCCGATGGGAGTTGTAGTCCCGAGGACCTGCCCGTTATCTTTCTACAACCCTTGATAATTGACAAAGTGCGAAACATATGTATGTGCTATAGTAAGTACCTACACAGGGATGAATGAGCAATGAAAGCATCCAGACCGAGTATAAAAAACATGCGCAATGACTTACATTCTTTTATATAACTCTTCTATGTCTGTTCGAGGACAAATCTTTTGTGTGAGTTCATAAAACTTTTCAAACGTGAAAGCAGAAGCCTCAATTTCATCATTCTACGGAGAAAAAAAATAAAATAAAAAAAGGGTTTACATTTCATATCTTGATGATCAGTAACTTGATGGAAAGGGTTACCGTATCCACCATGTTTTTAGGGACACATGTCATGTGTACAAATTGATGGGCCTTGTAGTATGTAGAATTCCAAAGAAATCTTACAAGATTAAGTAATTAGGCAATGGAGAATCGTGCAGAATATGAATTGTACACAGTGCAGGGCAACTATTTTCATGAATTTTAATAAATATGACAAAATTATACGTGTCCTTACTAAAGGAAGATGCCAATATATTTAAAGGAAACTCTTGTAATAAGGGTATCACCAAGCAAACTATACTGTTTGCGGACATGAATAGAAGGAACTGAAAAAGGGGACCAGTATTTATTATGTTTGTTTTAGACTAAAGAAAATTAGTAAAATAAAAGCCCCCTTCCCCAGTATAAGTAATAACTACGTACATCTACCTATCCACAAGTACCATCTAAATCACCTGTGTCTACATTTTTGAAAAACAAAACAACAACAACAACAACAAAAACTAAAACTACAATTAAGGGCTGTCATTTTGCACATGATACAAAAAAAAAAAAAAAACATAAGCAGGGGTTACAATAAAAACATTTTGCTAAACCACAAAATCACCCCAATATATTGCTATGTTTTTATATTACTTCCTTCAATACAGACAATGTTAAACCCAGGAACTACCTTTCCACTAGGGAGACCTAATTCTTTAAGTGCTTGAAAGATGACTTTTTCAGTTTTTCCTGACGCAAAGGTTCTCGTAATACTACAAAGAAAGAAAAAAAGTTATATCAATCGAAATATAAAAAAAAAAAAAAAAGCAACATTAGAAACATCAGATCAAATAAATGGAGGATCAGTGACCGTTTATATACATTGTTAAAACTTTTAGTGTATGTCCACTGCATCATAACAAGCTATAACATGTGTGCACTCAATGCCGCCCTGCAGGAAAGGGCGCCATTTCAAGCACCGTGACATTTAAGCGATTTGAAGTAGTTATGGTGCCTGGCGTTTGTATGCAAACAGTTTTACTATGAAACACGGCACAGGCTGAGTTCACCCACTCCAGCAGTAACATAAGGGAAAATAAGGGTATTTCCTATTAAAAATATTCACACTGGCGAAATGCGTGCGTCAGGGACTCGTTTATTGCCAAATCTTTTTTGCAAAAAATTGCCGACCAAAACTTCAATTTTGATTTTGGCAAGTTTAGGTTTCCTTTACTCTTGAGTTAACATACAGCTGGGGTTGGCATTCATATGCAAATACGATATGGCGTTTCGCCAGTGTGAATATTTTTAATAGGAAATACCATTATTTCCCTTATGTTACTGCTGGAGTGGTTGAACTCAGTCTGTGCCGTGTTTCATAGTGAAACTGTTTGCATACAAACGCCAGGCAACATGACTACTTCACTAAGAAATACTCTTATGTTCCCTTAGGTTTCCTTCGTCTATAGGGGTTAACCCCATTCACTATAAATTCTTTGGATTAGTTCACCGTTTCATTATCTAATGTAACTTCAGCAGCGTCATTAGGATGTCATTAGCCAGCTTAGAAACAACAGTTCTGTGCATATTAGGTGTCTGCACACAGCATGCTGGCAACGGACAGCCAATGGAGGCTTGGCCTCCCCCTAAGTGCCACCCATGTCCTCCCATCAGTCCGTCCTCCGTCTCCCTCACTCCAGCGAGAAAAATTGACAACGTCGGGCTGCCAGGAGAACTTGACCTTGTCATTGGAACAGAGGTATGTTTAAGATTTTATTTTTTTTCATTGGGAAGGGACCAGAAAAGTGAGGGTTAATCTGACCAAAAACCAGTGTCTTCTTAAAAATCTGTGTTTTTTTTTTTGCTTGATCTGAGCATACGTGTAGTGATGGCATCTTAATTCCGTATTGACTGCATGAAGCTATAGTTACTGCTGTCAATAAGTGCGTCTTCCATCCTCATTCATACTATAACAGTGTTTAAACTAAAGCTCAATCAGCCTTAGTCCCCGGATGTGTGTAGCCATGAACATATCTAAGGTTTGTTAACATCGCTGCTCATTTTCAAACATTCTTTCTTACCTTCTAACCGGAATCTTTCCATTTACGTTAGTAAGAAATGTCAGTTTCATCCAGCTGGGGGGAAAAAAGTAAAAAAAATAAAAAAGTAGTCAATAATATGTTTTGGAATGTCATTCCAAGTATTTTGGAATTTATGGCAATTTAAACATAGACAATGGAATTCTTAAGTCCCTGAACATTAGCAGTCCTGCCGCTTAGAACACTAGAAACATGGAATTAAAGGGGAATCACCCCTTTTTAACTTTCGTTACGGATCAAAGAAGCAAATTATAAATGAGGTAACTACGGACCCACAGTAGATAAAAAGCATGTCTGCCTGGGGGGTAGGGAACTTTATGACACAATCGAGAGATAGACAGATAGACAGATAAACAGACAAAAACAATCATACAATAACAACAAATATTATTGTTTCAAAATAAACAGAATTAAAACAATCGTTTCTGGTATGATGTCTGCACTGCATTAGTGAATTTATTTGATTAAAAGCAGTAATGTCATATGAAGATACTGTTGAAAACATTTGAAATGCAGTATTTTCCAGGTGATTTACACATTCAGAGCTATTTACTAAATTGAGAGTTCAAGGTGAATTTAAAATTTCTGACCCTATAGTGTTAAAACACCATCTAGCCCCCCTGCCCTCCTTTGCCCCCTAAATATAGTACAATCTTATATTTATTCCAGTCTGCTGGTGCTGGCTCTGCCCTTAATCTGCCTCCTTGGCTGACATTATCAGAAGTGATGATTTGTGCCAATTACAATGCTTTCCCATTGGATTGGCTGAGATTATCACGGAGGTGGTGCAGGAGGTGAAGCAAAACACCCTCCTGGCCAATCAGCATCTCCTCATAGAAATACATTGAATCAATGCTTCTCTATGCAGAATGTTCAGTGTCTCCATGCATAGGGTGGAGACAATGAATTTCAACACTGCCCCAGGAAGCACCTCTAGTAGCCATCTAGGGGGGGTGGCCAGTGGAGGTATCCCTAGGCTGTAATGTAAACACTGCATTTTCTCTGAAAAAACTGTTTACTTTAAAAAGCCTGAAGGTCATGATTCTACTCAACAGAACAAATCCAATAAGCTGTAATTGTTCTGGTGACTATAGTGTCCCTTTAAATCTTTATAGCGTATGTTACCACGAAAACTGCCACACTGGAAACATTTCTAAGTCTGCTAAGCTGTAATTTCAGATCTTAAATTTGAAATTCACTTTGCATTTTAGTTTAGTAAATAACTCTGATTTGAATCTGTTTCTTTGTATTCCTTGCAGCGTCTCTTAAATCGTTACTCCATCATGAGAACATCTCAGCCGTCCAGTCTCCACATTAGATACTGGCATGTTTCCAGAGCTGCCGAGCGTTCACTAGGTACAGAAATCACAAATCCTCTCATTTCATTGACATGCATAACGCATGCTGCCTTTCTGATTCGGGTTACATAAGGTCTTCCACATATTTTCTTAGAATATTCAGAGTAAAGTAGAGAAGGCTATAACACAAACCGATTTTGTCCAGCAGTGCAATTTCAAACAGTTTAACTTTCTGTTTTTCAACTTTCCACTAGGCTACATAAGTTATCAGCGCACAAATAAAATTGTCAGGTTTATTGAGGTGTAATCATCAGGAATTTGAAGTTTCAAATTCAATCTTTGGGCCAAAAGCATCAAAATTCAAAACAATTTCTGATTAAGCTATGTTTTCAGTTCAAGATAAAATGTGAATTCACTTAGAATTTCTGACAATTCATGCCTTGTATCAACATGATTGTTGCTTTGATGAAGAGAGCAAGCTAAAATATCCTGCAAATCAAATTAAATCCATCTTTAATGATGACATGCGGAGTATGAGAAAGTTGGAAACTGGGGTATAAGACACCGCCATCAGGCAAACAGTGTAATATTTGCTTAGAGGAGTGCCGAGTTTTGAAAGCAATTCCTATAAATTGCTTTAATGCAGTGTGTGGCTTTTAAATTCAATAAATGCCTATTTTCATTTATTGTCCTGGGAAGTTGCATGTTATAGAAAAGTGCTGCACAAGACGTACAGCCCATCCCAACCCCACGTCCTTGACAATCTCAGCCAAAGGGAAAGCATTAGACAGGCTGAGATCATCAACTCTGATTATGTCAGCCAAAGAGGCGACTCGTGGGCGGAGCTAATGCCGGCAGAACCGAGCGGCACTGGATATAAGGTAAATTTTAACCCTTTCTAAGGTGGCTAAGGGGGACAAGCCACCTACATGGTGGTTTTAACACTATAGGGTCAGAAATACATGTTTGTGTTCCTGACCCTATAGTGTTACTTTAAGGAAAATAATGAGGAATGCATTCTAGATTGCATGAAACACTTATTATTTTATTAACTTGTTACAATCAGAGCTGTAAGTTATTGGTTTTAGTTGATTTATTTTGGTAGGATGGTCAAAAGATTTGTCTCGTTACCCTGAAAGACTGGGCAGCTGCCAATAGTTAAACTAAGAGTTCCATGGAGGGAAAGAGCACAAGAGGTTCACCCAAAGGATATGAAATTGTCTTACTTGAAAGGTTTAAGCTTCAAAAAACCCTTGGCACCAAAATGCAGCCATTAATGCCAACATATGAATAGTTTATCACGTCCCGGACTCACAATAAGCATCCAATATTTTGTAATCACTTTAGTGAAAACAGGATGTCCTTGGGGCAAGTGACAAAAGCACTGTGACCTTTCCCTTAATTTATTTAAAATGTGCACATTTCCACAAGAAGACCTTACGTCAGCAATGTATGATTTATTTTAACATGTGTGTAATGTTTGAACATCAGACACAATTTTAGGATTATTCTAGCCTTGCTAAGCTAAATTTTATAAGCGAATACTTTACTAACACCTCCAGTTGGAAAGAAACAATTAACTGAAGTATCAGAAAACAACAAATCAGCACAAAGCTGGACATATAAATCCCCTCCCACTTGCTCTTTCTTTGATCAGGTCTATCAGGAGAGTATCCGAACTCTTGATACCTAAAATAACGAGACCAATCAGAGAAAAAAAAACTTTGCAGATAACTGGCATAAAGACAAAAAGTTGTTGTCTGGCCATTTCTCCAAAAAATTTAAGACCTCAGAGACATCCCAAAAGGAAGTGTTACGAGGAGGAGGAAATCTAGTCAACCGAATTCCCCGAAGAAGGCAACAGATGGTAGGGTCCCTACACACACCAGAGCCTTGCAAAGAGACCTGTGCCGCTGAAAAGGCAGAGCAAAAAATATTAATTGTCATGTAAGACTTCCCCTGGGGAAAAAAGGTAAGAAAGAAAATTAAGTACGGCCACCAAAGGGGCCATAAAGGAATCCATCTCCTCTTCCAGACACCAGCTGTGCAATGTTCTCCAGGTCCCAGAGCAGATCTCACACAGTAGCGGATCACCTCAGCATATCCGAGGATCCCTAGAAACAGCCCATTAGGTCCCCCACATTGGCTTACAGAGGCAAAGGAGCGTGACCCAGACCCGAGGGACATTTGCGTTGCAATCGCGTACATATAAAAGAGGTTTTGTCACTGGGGGTGCAGCATGGGGGAAGGTAGAGGACACTATAGTATTAGGATTACAGCTATGTATTCCTATCACTATAGTTTTCCTTTAAGGTTTCTTTGCTGCTGGAGCAGTCGGTAAAGAAGATTTAAGCAAAATATGAAACCTTCTGTCTCGCTGTAATATTTCTTTCATTGCAGCATTGCCGTTACTGTTTATTTTGACAATGTGTAAATTAGAAGATAAACAAAAACTCAAAAAATCTGTAAAGTAAACAAAAATATCAGATGCCATTACAGCAATGTGCATTCAATATTCTGATGCTCACTGCTAGAGGCAACTGTAATATAAATCTAGCATGCCATTTGCAGTGCTCAGCACGTGTTGAAGAAGGGGGGCATCACACTATCTCCCACATATTATGAACATTTTTAAATGCACACGGTATAAAGAAATATTATACTGGTCCATGTGCCATGCTGTCCGCTCTGCTTTTTCCAAATGAAAATTACTATAGGTGTAAAACAGTAGTTATTACTATACTAGAAGGTCACACTCCGGAACAAATCCAGAAGGGTAAGTTAAGAGGAACATAATGAATAAAGCAGCGATGGGGACTTTGCCTGCTGTTCCTATTTACCTTTTATGGTAGAAAACACATCCAACATGAATACACTATACTAATTAGAGTCCCTTGGCCCCCCAGGTCATTTCTTTCTGGTATGTTATAGGAAAATCCTTTTGATATTATAATGTCCTCTTAAGTACAAGATTCCATGATGACCTGTTCTATAACCACTTGATTAGCAGAACTGGCAATCCGCCATCTATTATCGTCATAATGGTTTATTAAACAATTTCCTCTTCAAGTGTCTCAGACTCCGTTCAGTTATAAAGTAACCTGGAATATTTGGGAATATTATTGTGCAGCAATAACGGTTACATTTTAGTGGTTTCTTTCCATGAATGAAAATTTAGAAATTCCAATTAGACTGAGGGGAACAGACAAGGTCCACTGAATCAACAGCGTGCATTTAACCCCTTAAGGACCAAACTTCTGGAATAAAAGGGAATCATGACATGTCACACATGTCATGTGTCCTTAAGGGGTTAAAAAGCACTTTTACAATATTCCGCAGGAAAAAAAAATACAAAAACAGCCACTTCGCAGTGTCATTATGCCAGACATGATATTCTGTCTGCAAAGAAGCCAACAGATTGTGGGCCATATGTGGTCCCCATCGTTTTAGCATTCCGATTGATTATAATCCCATGGGCTTGGGTTTACACCTTTAAGAACCATCAGAGATTTCACGGCAAATTCTGCGCAGCTGAGCGCAAACAAAGGTTGAATAAATAACTTTTTGTGAGTAATCACAGCTTAAAACATTAAATACAATAATAGAGCTCTGCGGGAATCAAACAACATGTCACGTCTACATTAATTGATAAGGAACACAACTGCAGATTTCTTAGGACTTCGGTATTTTATTAGGACACTTAGAAGGTACTGAGACTTCAGTTCCAGAATTACAGGTACTGTATCTTTAAATAATAAACGGTTGCATTCAGTTTGCAGTGAGTAGGTTCTGAATCAATTAGAGTCCGTTATATTAGTTAACAGGTTAAATGGAAAGCAGTTATAAGAGATTGTTCAATTCGAAGTTGTCAGTAGCAAGACAGGTGCGGCTGAACTTGAATATTAATATGAATTGAGGAACGCTGTAACTGGATTGTTTGATAACTTGATAGCAGACTTTGGTAAAAGAAATAAAGGTTTAAGAGATAGTAACTCTTAACACAGAGGTTATATGTTACTTAGCTTCCAGAAGTAGGAAAACAGGTTCCCAAGCTCTCCTCCGAGGAGTTTGTTTCCTGAGAGAGGTTGAAGAGAGTTCAGGCACTAGTCGAGGACGAGGAGAGATGAAGGGGATGTGAATAGTCTTCCAGTCCGGTCCGGTAACATATGGTGCTCGCAGAGAAGTCTTGAGCCGGTTAGTAAGTGCGGTACGCATTTCAATAATCCAGCGTCTATCAGCTGGTGCGGTCGCATTAAGTAGGAAGACCGCGTCAAAAGGGGGTGTGGCTAAGCTCCGTTAAACCCGGAAGTACGAGGAGATACCGGGAGGGTTTAAGGCATGACACAACAGCTATAAAAATCATACTGCACTTTTTAAGCTTAAAAAGTAATAGTTTTAGCACACAAAACAAAATATGGCAACATTGAATCTTTAAGTTTGCTGAGAACATGCAACAGTTAAAGACAGATTTTTCCTCTAGTCTGCAGTGATGTGACCTAAAAACATCTGGTAATTACCATGGGCCACTTTCAGGTTGTTCACATAATTTATTCTATACATCATGACAGTTAAATTGCCTGCAGAAGCATGCCTTGAAATCACTGCAGCAGAACTCTATTCCTGACGCACCCCACACATTGCATTCTGGGATTGCACCCGGGCATTGTAGGAATGAACAGAAGATTCCGTGAAGCCGTGAATAAATGTTCTATTCAATAAATAGGTAGTTGTGTTGAATTGACACTCAAACTTGAGACAAAATGGTGGAATTGAGCTACTGGACCGGCCTGTAAGGCATTTTAACACAACTTGCATCTTGGTAAACAGAACTCGATAATGAAATCTCTTTTGTTGAATAAAATTGCATTGTTGGCTAGCATGGCATAAAGAAGAAAGTTTATCATTTGTAAAGTGCCACCGCGGCACTTGAATCTTTGGAAAAAAAATTAGAAAGTGTACATACAATAAACAAGAAAAAGACACATAAAGACACTTACTGTTTTGTGAGACATGTCATGGGACTGACGTTGTTGGCTCTAAAATTATGCGTAATAGACCTTAGACCTTCTACCCATTGCTGAAAGACAGACAAACATACCGAACATGTAAGCAAAAGGCACATCTTGCGTGAGACATACAACCAGAGCAAGACATTATACAAATGAATTTACAACAGAAACCTCACAGTGCACTCTGTGGCCTATGTACACACAACAGTGAGTTGACATGACAGTTGAGTCTCAAATAATCAGCCAAAATGTGGCAATTTTGTTGTAACATTTTAAACACGTGTCTGTTCACTTTGATTGAATTCTTTAGTATACAGGTAAAATATTCTAATTAAGAAACAGAAGAAGCAAAGAAACGAGTGCATGTTATAATGATATTGACCATGGGCTGGAAACTCGGGTCCTGTTTCAAATTTATCCGAAGCATTGTCCCACGCAGCTCTGTTCTATAACCTTTGATGTAGATGTAGTTCCCATCAGATAAAACAAGCAGTTGACTTTAGCTGGACTACGTGCAGTTCTGTGGTTTATTCTTGACCACCACATATTCACGATTCCAGGCAGAGTAGATGGGACAATGCACACGCCGTTTACCTAGGACTGTACTTACCATAAACCCACTTTTTACAGAACACAAATCACCTCATGTGAAGTCATCTATTTTACATTAAAAAAAAAACTAAGAGGTAGATTTATCAACTATTTTGAACTAGTCTAAACTTCTAAAAGTAGAGCCATCACTATGGAAACTACTGCAACAAGCATATTCCATCAGTGATTGCCCAACTTTTACAAATTTCCAGATCATGCCACTGATACACCTCCCCTTTAAAGGCCATGAACTCACATATAGCTGAGGCTATTAGGAAAAAAAAATACAGTTTTTTAATTTAGATTTACAATAACTTTTTTATAAAGTACAATAAAATGAATTAGTCTGTGCAGTTAAAACACAAGCATCCCAGATGTACATACGCATATAAGAACAAAAAATAAAAACACACATAACACGGACGCAAACAGGTTACACAAGTAATTATCTTTAAGAGCTTTAGTGAAATTGTTATTGTTTTTTTTTTTTTTTTTAAACGTAACTTCTTGTGATATATACGGAATCGGATGGCGCTATATAAATAATAAAATAATAATAAAATTATATATATATATGTGTGTGTGTATATAACAACCATGACCACGTAATTAATTCGTTCCTAAGCATATGAATTCAATTTAAAACCGGGAAGCACATTTCATGCACTGCACATTCCATTCACCGCAAAGACCCTAATCCAACATACACTGCTCACTCCTCTAACGTTGACAACACAAGAGCTGCAGGAGTTAATGGCGTACAAACGCGGGCTCCACTTAAACAACTTGTTCTCAAGCATTAGCTAAAGAGCTTTTGATGTGTATCTGCAGAGCTAAACCAGAAAATCTGGTCTGTGACCAAACAGAGTGTTTCCATTTTCTAAATGGAAGTTAAAACAGCCAGGTCATTTAGATCAGGGACTGCTGATAGCACAATGGAAGTATATCTGCTTGAAGAACTACATGTACTTATTTCGTTGGCAAACCCGCCGCAGCTCAAGGCTGCATTAACATGTTCAGGAAAGCCAGAATATTAGCATAGTGTTATTTCAGGGTATTCTCGAGGGTGTCCACAGCTTGGTAGGGAAGTCCTGTTCTTTTCTGACAATAGCTGAAAAATTGTATTGCTGGATAAACTCATTTAATTGGAAGAATGAATTGTTGTTTTCTTGACCTTTCATAAAAAAAGTTTCTGAGCCTCGGGTAATTTCAGCAAACTCCATAATTACTGACTCTTTCACTCCCGAAAAGCTATCATTAGTTGGAAACACTGGATGTGTACCAAAAAACTCTGTTAATGACAAAGACTAAGCAAATCATAAAACACTGAGGATTGAGGAATAGTAAGTAGAAAGCACTGGGTTAGGGTTCCCACATACACCACATTATCCAGGACACAAATCCTGGAACAAAATGGAACCTCTGCAGGTTGAGGGAACTTGGAGCTGAGAAGGTGAGGTTATGGGACAAGTCTTACTGTAGCTAAAACTATACATTGACACACATACACACAAGTTGGTGTCTGAAATGTCCCTTTTAACTGATGTCCGACATACAGCTTAATAATTCTTCATGTTGTAGGAATGCACTATTCATATGCTGTCCATCACCATGAGGGTTTCAAGAGGGTCCTATATCTATATACACCTGCTTTGTCACGTTTTCATTTAACCCCCTAAGGATCAAACTTCTGTAATAAAAGGGAATCATGACATGTCACACATGTCATGTGTCCTTAAGGGGTTAAAGGGTTAAAATATTTTTCCATTTGTTGCGCCAAAATGTTCCTCTTCGTGCCCTTATACATCTTGCACCATTTTGTTTTTGCTTGTTGTTTTTTTTTAAGACAGAATTAGTGGCACTGTCCATTTATAAAAGCAAGTTGTATTTCTGCTCCCATTTTTTCTCAACATTTAACTGCATCACAGTCAGTCTGGCAGAACCAGAAAAAAAACCTGACAATACATAGAGAGTGACATAATATTTTTTTACGTAGACAATTGGGGCGGAAAAATTATGGTGCAAACTAAAAAAATAAGAAAATAACAGTTTTCATACATGTTTGTAGCCCCAATGAATCTAGTAACTGTACTGTAGCTCAAGAATAAAACAGCTTGTTGGCAATTGGAATTATTTTATCCAGAATGCACAGCATTTTTTTTCTGACTGCATGAGAATACTGAGAGTACTGGCCACTGGAGGGGTCTCTCTGTCTCATTAGATATCTTTGCCAGACGCTCAAGGAAGCAAGTTGAAGGGTCAGATTAGGACCCGTCTAGAGGGGTCTGCATTGATGTTGGCAGGCGGGCATCCCTCCAATGGCCATTGAAGTAATTAAATGGCCTCCATTTGTCTAAATATACATAGGGATTAAGGAGAGAGACAGGTAACATTTTCTTTTCTTTGGTTTCTACTATATATTGGGGCTGATGTGTATTGTAGTCCTTGCTGCCGGCCCAGTAGTGATGGGAGTGAGCGCAGGACATCTCTTTTTGTATTTGTATTTACTTTGTATCACACAGCCTGGTTACAATGCTGCCGCCCATCCCATGAGTTCCCTATTAAGGGTTAATAAGTATATAGGGGTGTATATAAAAAAATACCCCTCTCTGTCTCATTAGAGATATCTTTGCCAGAAGCTCAAGGAAGCAAGCTGAAGGGTCAGTGTTAGGACCCGCTTAGGGGGGTCTGCCTTGACGTTGGCAGGCGGGCATTCCCTCCAATGGCCATTGGAGTAAATAAATGACATCTATTTGTTTAAATATACATAGGGATTAAGGAGAGAGCACAGGTAACTTTTTCTTTGGGTTTCTTCAATTAAAATTTCTGATTGAAAGTGAGCTGTGGAAGAAGCTTTTAACAAGGACGTTCAACCAAACAATTACGGTGTAACGTGTTTTATACAAATGTATTTTCAGTACACAGAAGGCCTCAAGAATAAAATCAAACTTGGACTTCCATAAGAACAATGTTCAAAAACAGGGCAGTTAAGGTAGATCCCTACATGAGTGGAACTACAAGTCCCACTATCCATTGCCAGCCTAAAGGCTTCCAGTGCATCATGGAAGTTTTAAAACACCTACCTTTTGTTATTCCTGCATCCGTCTACTTTTAAAACTCAGTTCTTTTACACATACTCCCAATGTCTACTGACATCACATTAAACACACTTGGATAATGTTTGAGCGTTACATCAATACATACACTGGTCTGTGTTTATCAGGCCTTTGCACTGGGGTGGTAGAGGAGATTATTTACAAAACGGAAGGATTAATTTGCGTTCCCTCGACGTGCAACTTAATACTTGTACTTATTGTACTGTATGTTTGTTGTCCCTCTGTGAGTTGTTCTTAATGCAATAATAATCGCTTCTTGGGAAGCCGGCGTTATTGAGTCATTTACATGCACAGATCGTGATAGAGCACTCATTTGCAACTTAAGCAGTGCTAAATTGCTAAATACCTTGGCTACGTCTACACTCTCTGCCACCATGAATATGAAGCTTATGTTGACCAGATCTGGACCAGAACAGACGCACACTATTCGCCCCTCCAGCTCCTGTTCCGTTTTCCCTGCAGCCTCAAGTGCAGAGAGAATTTTTGGATCCTGCATCGGAGAAAAGAAAGGTGATTTAATGAATAAGACTAGCCAACCTGTCATCCTCTAGGTCAATCTTGGACAAAAATATTGAACTCCAGCTGTAGTCGGACAACAACTCCCATGATGCTGTGCCAGCCTTTAGTGTTTACTCCATACCAACTCTAAGTCGTATAGCGATCCACCAACCGATTAGTTGCCAGAGCATTATGGGGCTTGTTATTTAGTAACAGCTAAAATGCTATAGAGGATAATTAACTATAGAAAGCAGTATATTCAGAATAAAATCTAATTATTCTTTCATTTATTATAGACTGATATTTTTAATCCCTTTGTCAGTTCTCTATAATTATTTATTTTGTAAATAATCCTCAGCGAGTTAAGCAAAGGCACATTTATTCAGCTTTAGGGAAATGTAGCTGTAACAGTTTGGATGGCAAGGGTTAGGTGATAAAAGCTTTATACACACATTCATAGGTAAAAAAAAATCCCAGCCATAATATGCTACCCATAACTGAATTATTAACATTGTAAACTAAATAAAAAGATAAAAAATAAATACCGTCGTAGGTGACAGAGAGCCAAGTTTTAGAAAAAACATGATATTCAGAGTTTTTTTTAATTCATCAATCCACTTTAATTTTCTATCAGTGAAACCATTTGCAGGCGATCTCTCAGCCCACGAATGTGTCATGACGCTCAAAGCCTGACATTTAATGATAATTATGAGAAGGGCAAATGCGTTCACATGTCCTATGCGGATGTGATATGCCTTCGTCTCAGATTTCTTGTCCTTTCTTCTAATCTTTTAAGGGTTACTGCGTCAGTATTGTTAAAAGAACATAAAAACAACAACACAGTTTTGATTAAAAATGTATCGGCACCCTAGATTAACTATGACAACCTTTACACGGTGACTTAAAACCTTAGAGACATAAGGAAATTCTAAAAAAGTAAGTTAAATATCAGATTACGTTACCTTTGGTACGGCGCCACATCGAATGCTGTTGATCAGAGAACATTCCAAAACTTGTCCTTCCTGAGTGATAAGATATGAAAAAGAAGAACAACTTTAACCATTATATTACATAAATAAATTCATTAATTAATGTATAAAAGAAAAGAATGCATGTCACACAGGAGATGCTATTACTTAATCGCCAAACACCCCAATCTATCCATATACATTACAAACAAAGTAGCATAGAAAAAAATAACGTACAAAGGGTAACAAATATGTACCGTATTTATCGGCGTATAACACGCACTTTTTTCCCCTGAAAATAGGGGGAAAATCGTGGGTGCGTGTTATACGCCGATATCCCATAATTACTTACCTGTCCTGAAGCGTGGGCCGGCTTCACAGCTTGCACCGCGGTACAGGAACTTTAATTTCATGTTCCGGTTTACGGCGGGACTGAAAGGAAGTGTGCACAATAGTGTGCACACTTCCTTTCAGTCCCGCCGGAAACCGGAACATGAAATTAAAGTTCCTGTACCGCGGTGCAAGCTGTGAAGCCGGCCCACGCTTCAGGACAGGTAAGTAATTATGGGAGGGGAAGTACACTATGGGAGGGGAGGGGGAAGTACACTATGGGAGGGGAGGGGGGGAAGTACACTATGGGAGGGGAGGGGGGGAAGTACACTATGGGAGGGGAGGGGGGAAGTACACTATGGGGGGGGAAGTACACTATGGGGGGGGGGAAGTACACTATGGGGGGGGGAGTACACTATGGGGGGGGGAGTACACTATGGGGGGGAAGTACACTATGGGTAGGGGAAGTACACTATGGGAGGGGGGAGAAGTACACTATGGGGGGGGGAAGTACACTATGGGAGGGGAGGGGAGGGGGGAAGTACACGAGGGGAGGGGAGGGGAGGGGGGAAGTACACTATGGGAGGGGGGGGAGAATGGGAGGGGAGGGGGAAAATACTATGGGAGGGGAGGGGGAGAATACTATGGGAGAGGAGGGGGGGAGAATACTATGGGAGAGGAGGGGGGGGAGAATACTATGGGAGGGGAGGGGGGGAGAATACTATGGGAGGGGAGGGGGGGAGAATACTATGGGAGGGGAGGGGGGGAGAATACTATGGGAGGGGAGGGGGGGAGAATACTATGGGAGGGAAGGGGGGAGAATACTATGGGAGGGGGGGAACACTATGGGATGAGGGGGGGGGGGGAATACTATGGGAGGGGGGAAATTTCCTGGAATTTCTTTCTAAAAATGAGGTGCGCGTTATACGCCGGCACGTGTTATACGCCGATAAATACGGTAACTATAAATACCCAGTACTTCTAAGCCTTCTAAAATACATTTAAAATTACCAGGAGATGTCTACTAACCTCAGGTCCCCTAAATGAAGGTCAAAGGCCAAGCAATGACCCCCTGACTTTTTATTCTTCCGATACTGTATCACGTATATGATATGTATGAATATAACGTAGACACAACTGGCCACATTAAATCAGATTACCAAAACATATGGTCGAACACGGTACTGGACAGTCACTGGACGTTTCATAAGGGGGCTAGGTAACTGGGATTTCTGCCCTTCTTTAGCTCCTGGAATCTTATCTTTGTCTTGGAATTATCAGGATAGATAGATAGATAGATAGATAGATAGAGAGATAGATAGATAGATAGATAGATAGAGAGAGAGAGAGAGAGAGATGGATGGGTGGGTGGATGTTGGGGAGTCCAGTGTTCTAATCCTTCCCACTTGTGTTCTATAGAACCATGCATCTAAGATTATTTTTTTTTTATTCACATTAATCATTTATTTGTGTTTTAAATACATTAAATATACTTCACTCTAGCCAAAGCTAGATCAAAGCTTCTTATACAAACTATACAAAGAATCCAAAAAGATTTCAAAGTGCATTTTCACAAACATACATTACATATATCTGCACAAATAAAGGATTAATGATGTCATTAACTGCAACTCCTTCTCTCAACTGGCTGAGATTGAATGGAGTTACAGTACACAGCTGTACTCTGCGCTACAGTCACTCTCCATTCTAAATAGCTCCTTAAAGCACTCTACTGAATGCTATCATGACACCACTTCATGTCAAGAATTTAAAGGTGGAATTCTTAATAAAATTAATCATAGAAGGAAGCAAAATAGATACATAGAGGTTAAAATTTTCTTTTTTAAAAACATACCTTTCCTTCACTTTTCCATGAAAGGAAAAATCCAAATTCATCCATTTTAAAGAGGCAGTTTGGCTCAAACACAAACGATTCCTAAAAAAAGGGATAATGAATGGGTGACTAGGTATATGTATTTAATATATTTGTACACATAGGTTTAATCGGGGTTATTCACTAAGGTAAGTATTGCCAGGAATTCAAAATGATTTCAAAGTAAATTAAAAAATTCAGATCAAAATAGATAAATTAGAAACATTCTGCAAGTCAATTCTGTTTTGTGTTTGGTGATTTTGGCTTTAAAGGGACACTATTAGCACCGGAACTACTACAGCTTTATGTAAAGTCTACATTAAGACAGCTTAATGTAAAGGTTGCAAAAACCTGTCCCTGCAGATGTACACTTCTAAACACTGCCTTTTCTGCCTAAGGCCACCTCTAATTGCTGTTACTCAACAAATCTAGAGAGGCTTCCTGGAGTGGTCCTGCAATCTTTGCAGAACCCACATTCAGTACTTTTTACATGAAGGTGTCAAATGTTCCCTACAGAAATGCACTGAGCCCACTGAGAAGCATTGGATTGGCAGAGATCATCAGTAAAGCCGTGCAAAGCTGCACAGCTCCCCTTCCAGGTTATGCATCCCAAACGCTCTATGTAGTCCCACGGACTGAACAGGAAATACCATTCAACTCTGAGAACCTCTGCTGGTTCGCATGGGGCTAAGTCTTCTTAGTCATTTACTTCCCTGCAATATATTAGACACAGCCCGTTTGACTGGCGAGTCTTTTATAGATTCAAATACGGTGATGTCATGCTCATATATAAAGGAACCCCGTCATCTAAGCGACCCCATATTCTATCAATTGTGAGTCACAGAGATGATGTGGACCAATCAGAAAGTATGTTGGCGTATGACCCCAGTGACATTTTCTCACTTGTGCCCTTCTTCTTTTCCTCCATTTCACATTTGTTCTCCTCTTCTGTATCACCATCGCTCATTTGTTACCCTCATCTTTCCCCCATCCCTAATTTTACCCCACTTTTTTGTTACCATTCACCCTCTTTTTTGTTACCATCCTTTACTTGAACCCACCTTCTCTACATCTTAAATCACCTGTACACCAATTGTCCTCCTCTTCTTCCATGTGTCTCTCTTCTAATGCCCCCTCTGAGCACACCTTAACTCTTCCCCAATGTTGTGGGGGCTACAGCAGTAACTGCAGGCAGCTGGAGGTTCAGGAGTTTGTGCATGGTTATGATGCTGATGTCATCTTCGCACGTTCTCCTGCAGTTCCTTTGGCTGCCTGCAGGGAAGAGAGGACCTGCTACCAAGAGTGCTTTGTGAGAAGGGGAAAGAGCTATTCTCCTTCTCGCTCGAGCACTCCTGCTGTAGCCAACCCATTTTTAAGCTTTATTTAAAAATAGGTGGTCCTCGTTTTGCGACCTACCTGTTTTTTTACGACGGCTCGCACTTACGACCAGTGGTAAGTGCGAGCTGTCGTGGGGATTCCCTGCTCTGGTGCATTGATCTAGGTTTGGGGAAACTTCCCCTAACATAGATGAATGCACCAGAGCAGGGAATTCCTCTAATCTATGTTCAGTGAAATTTACCCGACCACAGATTAGAGGGATTCCCTGTTCTGGTGCGTTTGTTTATGTTCGGGGAAGTTTCCCCGAACATAGACAAATGCACCAGAGAAGGGAGTCCCTTAACTCTTCACTTAGGAATGGAACCCGGTCGGTAAGTGAGGAGTGTCTGTAATAGAAAAATACATATGTAAAATCAATACATAATTAACAAACAGTCAACCTCCATACTGCACACTGCAACTATGTATGTATGTGTAACAATGTTTCTATAATTGTATTCTACATATCTCTGTGTAACAATGTTTCTATAACTGTATTGTATATATCTCTGTGTAAAAATGTTTCTATAATTAGTATTTTTGAAATCTACATCTCTATGTAAGAATGTTTCTATAACTGTATTGTATATATATCTCTGTTTAATAATGTCTCAATAACTGTAGTGTACATATCTCTATGTAACAATGTATCTGAATGTTCTCTTCAGGACATGTTTGAAAGAGAGAGAAATCTAAATGTATTCTTCCTGATAAAATCATTAACACATTTTAAATAAAAACAGCATTAATTTATAGCTACATTCCATACTGTCACTCATTATCACCATAATCAATGCAATAATATATTGCAATATTCTGTATAGGAACCATGAATAAATTATAGAAGTAATAATTAATAAGTACACGCCAGACTGCCACCATTACCATTATATTCAATGCAGACACAAACTGACACATTCTATATGACAGCAAGAAAGATTCCCAGGCACTCAAAGTGTGAAAGCCGCAGGCAGATTTATTGAAGCAAAACAGACAGCAACGTTTCGACCCACCAAGAGGTCTTTTTCAAGCTTGAAAAAGACCACTTGGTGGGTCGAAACGTTGCTGTCTGTTTTGTTTCAATAAATCTGCCTGCTGCTTTCAAACTTTGAGTGCGTGGGAATCGTTCTTGGTGCCTTAATATGTTGAGATTGCTGGTCCTGTTCCCGAGCACCTGTGGCCGCTGGGAGCGAGTGCGGTTCCGGTGATCAATTTTGCTACATTCTATATGGCAACCATAAATGAATACATACAGGAACAATTTATAGCTAGACTCCCTATTGTCACCGATTATCAGTATAATCAATACTGACATATATTACTATATTATACACAGCCACCCTATTTGTCCTATGTAACAACCATATATTGCCAGATTCTATGTACTGCTGTACTGAAGCTGCCATTAATACATATAGCTTACATAGCTACCCTTCATTCACCTAGAGCAGGGGTGGCCAAAATGTAGACCCTAGATGTTTTAAAATGGCAACTTCCATGATGCCTTGTCATTCTAAAGACATGCAAAATATCATGTGAGTTGTAGTTCTACAACATCTGGGGACTATCTTTTGGGCACCCCTGACCTAAACCATTCACATTACCTCGCCTATTTTATTCTAGATAGCTAAGCATGGATAATTTATACATGTTAAGAAATAAGAAAAATACGATTAAATTATATTGTCAGTTAAAGAATACACATGAATGTCACAGAGCCATAGTCCTATGTTCTATTACCAAAAAAAAGAAGTAGTAAAAAATGGTTTTATTCGATAACTGATTATTGGAGATATGCAGTTATTGTGGCAAATTAAAGTTCCCCTATATCCAAGTCCCAGGTTGCACGGGTAAGCCAGTACTCACTTACTTACTAATGTGTGAATGTAAGAAATTAAAAGTCAATTTCAAACTGTAGCCACAAATTGCCACATTTGAAAAATTCTCCACTCGGCTACAGTATATGTTTCATTCGGCTGCTATGGCCTTACGTTTGCAACTCACTTTTTCACAATTTAGTGTATTGCCTGTTGGTGATAATATAAATTAGATCAGCTTTGGAGAACAGTGACAGCCAGCAGACAGGGCTCTCGTCATTGTGTCTTGATGACTTCTAGACTTGTGATACACTTCTATCTTGTATTCTGCACAAGCTTTCTCATGCTTGTATTCGTGTGAGTACAAAAGCCAAACAAAATGGGCATTTTAAATTACCTCCTCGTATCTGTCAAACACAGCCCCTTCTTGCATGAACGAAGGGACAGCCTTCTGCCAGTTGAACTCATATGGTTTCGCCATGTTTTCTTCTAGAATGCCTGAAAGAGATCACAGATACACTGTATCAGATCGATTTTTCAAAGGAGAAGTTTGTATCATAAATATAAAAACAGTCATTTAAATTAGAAACATCAATTAAACAATAAAAATACATACACAGAAATGAAGGTGTATAGTCAGAATGGAATACTGTAAATAAACAGACTATGCGTAACACAAATTATGTATCACGGGAAAATAATGCCTCTAAGGGGTTCTGAAGACTTTATAATGAATCACTCAGCCATAATGCATTGTCCTTAGCAAGAAGACATCTATTATGTGGCTTGAATTTTAACTGTTGAGGTTAGGGCTATGGTCAAGGTTTGGTTTCCTCTGTAAGTCCTGGTCGGCCCAGGCTGGTCTGAGTTACATGCCTGGGTATTTTTAGTAATGGGTTGTGAGCGGCGCTGGGAAGAGAGAGGTTTACTATGTCTACCCAGGCATTCTCCTGGCACATCAGTAAATTAAAGAGACACTCTAATCACCAAATCAACTTTAGCTTAAAAGAACACTATGGCGTTAGGAATACAAACTGTAGAGTTTATACGACAGTGCTCCTACTCCTATTAAGACGGCGCCGCCCTCCCTCACCACCAGGCTGCCATAAAACGCAAAAACATTAAGTTATACTCACCTTTTGTAGTGCTGATGCTCCCTTGGCACTGTTTGCCTCCCTTTTGATGTTCCAATGCTCCTCATAATAGAGTGAGTGCCACCCATATGAAAACGTCCCCACAGGAAAGCATTGATTCAGCGCTTTCTTATGGGGGCTTCCACTTGACTGAGTCCACTTGGTCTGTGCCGCTAAAGCACCTCTAGTGGCTGTTAATATGAGGTGGACATAACCCAGCAATGTAAACATTGCACATTGGACAAAGCACCCAACATCATGGTGATAAGCCTGTAAACATGACATTAAAAATAAACAAAAACCCCAACATTGAACAGTTTTTCAACTAAAAAGCCAGTTGTGATAAAATGACAAATACGTGGTTTACTCACTATGGAATTCTCTCTCTGGCTTACACCACCAGCCTTGAATGGGTTAACAGTGTGATCATACAGAAAAAAAAAACTGGAGTGAGCAGAACCGCCTCTCATTCTGCTTTAACATATCACAATTGCCTCTATAAACATGAAGGTTTTACTAGCATCTCTTAATTATTTTCATCATTAACTTCCAAGCTGCAGGCGATATAACACAGTAATGCGAATTGTCACTGATAATGAACAGTGGACGATTAGTTTATTCACTAAGAGTTGGATTCTAGAGAACTGAAAAAATGTATCACTAATATAGTATCGGAGCTGGGGAATATATCCAGATCCCTTATTATTGCCTAAATTTAGCAGTCTGTGTTTTCGATTCATTTCAGTTTAGTGTTTAATGAAGGAATGACCCCAATATAAACAGATTGGAATCGGCAACCATTTGTGATAAATAATAACATTGATGGCCGGTTGTCATATTTAGTAATTAGAGCACTTACCTAACAGGGTTATTGACTAAACAAATAGAATCTGAATTTAAAAACGGAGTTAAAGTAACGAATACAAGTAACATATGGAGAGGAGAAGTGTAAGAATGTGTTTGTGTATCAAAAGTGTAGCCAATGCATAGATCTAGCCTAAATTAACCATATAGCTGCCTACACAAGCGACTGTTTCTACTTGTTATTATTTAAAAATGTGCCTGTTCATTCTGTGCCCCGCATGTTGAGCGTGGGAAAAGTTGGAGGACTGCTTTTGGGGCACCTCTTACCTGCCTGTGATAAATATATGCACAAAAAAAAAAAAAAGAATGTGTTTGTGGAGCACTCGCGGCTGTAGCCCCCTGGTGGGGAGAGCGACTTTAGCAGCTTAAGAGTAGGATATCTGAGATCGCTGTCCAGAGGAGTGCAGTTCTAGGGACTGCTAAGATACTGCGCAGAACCCTCAGAGTCCCCGGCCTCTGGTAGATGACCCGAAATGAGGAATAAACACCAAAAACCAAACACAAAAAGCACACCTAGAGGGGTGAGAATGTCAATTTTATATATATGGACAGTTTCTTCTGTTTTTGGAAACTACAATTTAGTAAGATTCACTAAACTGTGAATTGTCAGGAGTTTTAAACAAATTTTTCAATTGAAAGCAAAATACACAAACGAAAAACACAGCTGAATTGATTTTATTTCTTCCAAATTGGCCATTTTAAAATACAAACATAAGATGTATTTCGAATTTGCATAAAGTCACACTTTAATTAATAATGCACTTAGCCTTCTGTTTGAGATGATACATTGGATGGAAAGGAGTTGTTGGCAAGAGGTCTGATTTGCATCGAGAGTTTGTTTCTTAACGATTGCCTTCCAGTTTGAAACACGCTGTTTAAGTGCTACGAAATGATCAATGTGAATTCTCAGGCTATTAGAGAGTTTTAATGGAAACATGATTCGTACATGTGAGAAATTAGATTTACCGGAGGGCTGACAAGTCTTAAAAGTGAATAGAAAAGGAAAGACTAAACAGTTATTTCCCATAGAGATTGATTGTACAATTCTACTAAAACAAACATAGTAAACAGTGTATCTTCCTGATAAATGTCAATCAATTCTCATTAAAAGATCACAACAAGACCTAGATATCACATTACTAAAGACGATCCGGATACCCGAGGTATAAATAGATCTTTTTTAAACTTCATAATAAATCGAGTGAAAGCATTTGATGCCTGGGGTAGGTCATTAGGTACTCACACAGAGGGTAGATGAAAGAGCCAGAGGTTAGTTGAGAAGCATTGAAATCTATTGACCAGAGCAATCTAATCATTAAAACATATTCATTCAATTTCAGAAAATCACCTTTCCATTATTACTTCTAACGGTTAAGAAACATGAAAGCTACAAGAGGTCAGAAAAGCATGCTTTAATACCAGAATGACATTATGGTCTTTACGTGCTCCAAGAAAATGTATGGGACGCATAAAAGAGTTTGCATTTTTATAGGCCACAAATAAAAGAACTTTTTTTTTTTTTTTTAATATTACAACAAGTATTTATTTTAGTTAATGTCATCTTATTGTCAATTACAGTGCATGT
The DNA here is from genome assembly GCF_036172605.1 of Pelobates fuscus. NCBI lineage: Eukaryota > Metazoa > Chordata > Amphibia > Anura > Pelobatidae > Pelobates > Pelobates fuscus. The sequence continues at coordinate 418,398,450 of NC_086318.1, read as the reverse complement.
GGGGATCTAGAACGGTGGATTCTGTGGAAAAGATATGTGGAGAGGTGTGCACTACTGAACATGTTGGTGCCATAGATATTACATATATTATATATATATTTTTTTATTTTTTTATTTTTTTTTAAATAAAACAGTCGGGTGACGTGGAGATATAAGCATGTATTTGCTAAATTTTGTTGTAACAGGTAGGCAAATGGTTTGCGAACTCCAAGCCAAATTTATTTCAATTGCAATCTCCTATGTCTCCTATGTCTCATCACTGACAGCCGCTAGAGGCGCTTCTCACACTGTGAAAATCACAGTGAGAAGACGCTGGACATCCATAGGAAAGCATTGAGAAATGCTTTCCTATGGGCAGTTTGAATGCACGTGCGGATTTGAACCCCTTCAGCCCAGCGGGAGTGGGACCCTGAGGGAGGGGGGGACCTAAAGACCCTATAGTGGTCCTTTAACTCTTGACAAGGGCACTTCAAATTCTGGGTTTATTTTTCTAGCTCAGCTATTTTGGAATTAAATGAATGATTCCTCTTTTAATGAATATACCCCTAGTATTCAACCTCATCATTTAACGCTACTTCAATTTTACTAAAAAAAACACTTTAAAGTCATTAGGGAAAGACACAGTAGATGCAAATGAACACAGCTAATTGCATAAAGAATTAATAAGTAGACTGTTTTGGTAATGGCCCCGCAAAGATGTTTAACTAAGAAGGATCCACCAAACATCACATACAAAATTCTTTTCATTCGCGGTCAAGGAAGTCACTCCATGTTAATCAGCTTTTGAGAGTTTCTGTTCAGCTTCCACCTATGTCATTTACTTTACTAATAAAACTTCGGCTAGGTTGGCCTAATTTTCTGACCTTATGTAATGTGGAATTTTGTAAAAGATACAAAACAATATTACAGCAGGAGACGTGAAGTAATCATTCGGTGTACCCTGAAATGACACAGCCCATAAAAGGGAATTTTCCATCTTATTGTAAGCTTTGTTAATTAAATGCGTCTCGGCCTTTAATAGGAATTCTCCCTAGTGTGAAAGCAAAGATTTATTTGTTTCTACAAGCCAAGCAAAAATAAAAAGCACTCCATACATCTAGCAAGATATTTACTAATGTTTGGCTAGTTTTATAACCGCAAAGGATTTTGAATGATAAAAAAAAGCTCTTTAAAAGGGATACTATAGTCATCAGAACAACTACAGCTTAATGTAGCGGTTCTGCTGCCTATAGTCAGTCCCTGCAGGCATTTTAATGTAAACACTGCCTTTTCAATGAAAAGCATTTCAGGAAAAAGCACTGGATTGGCTGAGATAATCAAGTTTGATGATCTTAGCCACAGAGGTGGAGCCAGACAGGTCAAGCCGCTGCGATATCAGCATGACGTGGGAGGAAAGGGGAGGAAAATCACAATTTCACTGCTCTGACAAGGGGGCAGGGGAATGAAATAGTGTGTTTAACACTACATGTTTGTGTTCCCGACACTATAGTGTTCATTAAATGTTACATCTGAAAAAGACAGTGCTGAGTTCTGATCCCCAAAAATGTTTTTGCCCTTGGAAGGACAGGCTGGGTTTTACACATTGTTTATTAAGTCGTTATATAGAACATCCATTAAAACACAGTTTCTTCCTAGATAAATGATTATTTTCTAAATTTATCCTCCACACCAGCTTATCCTTCTAAACGTTTCTGCCTATTAGTATATCTGCCCCATATGTATTGTGTTCCATTTGATCTTGCCTTCCCTGGCTTTTCCGACTATTAAATACTATTTATTTATTTTTTAATTCACTACATTGTATCCAAACTTTTCATCCTCATTCAATGTTATACCTTCTTGTCCCATGTTGTCCCCTTCTATATGTTTTCTACTCAATACGTTTTATAATAGCTTTTCTCATGTTATCCTCTACAATGCTTGTCTTCTCACTCAGTTTTTTATCTTGCAGCAGCTTATCTTATTTTATGCTCTGCATTTTCACCTCAAACACTTTATCATCTAACAGCTTTCCTTATGTTTTAATTGACATTCTTTTCTACTCAACCTATTTCATCTTCCAACAGCTTTTCTAATTTTATCATTTACTTTATTAGTTATTTTTGTTGCCTTTTTGTTCCATTCTAATATGTCCTGCCCCATTCCATTGTATTTGTATACCTCACATATTCTTTTTCCCATGTTTAATTTTAGATTCCAAGCATCTTCCCAACTTATTCTTAACATGCATTCTTCATTGGTTTTTATCCTTGTCTCTCTTATTCCATGTTACCCTTTTCTAATGGGGTTTTTCACTACAATGAGAATTCAAAGTAAATTCAAGAATTAAATGTTTTTGTCCAACATAGCCAAACTGAAGGAATAGCTGAATTTGTCCAATTTGTTCCAATGTTGACCCTGGATTTGAAATTCACTTTGAATTCCCACAGTGAATAAACCCTGTACGTTTTCTCCCTCATTCCATTTTATCCTTCACACATTTTTCTTTCCCATTACATTGTATCCTTCATTCTCGTTCACTCTTTTTGTTCCATAACAATGTTCACCCACAGTCTTCTTTAATCATGTATGCTCTATACTCTTGTTAATGTATATTACGCTTTTTTTTATATATAGGTATCTATATGCATTCCGAACATGGTTTGACCGGTTTATGCACTCTCTGGATCTAAAAATAGATAGATCGATAAGCAATTCCATTTATCCGTCTTAACAGATCCATAAAACAAGAAATACACGTGATAATAACTGTATAAAAAAACAGCAAAGAAAGCAGCACCGAGATGACACATTCTTTTATTAATAGTACTTTATATAAATCCTGGTATTTTGTTTTTTGAAAGTAGAATGCTAAATTTAGCCATAATGGATGTCAAAACATAGGGAAATAAATAAACCCTTAGGGTGCAATATACCATCTCTACTAGAAATGTGTTCAGTGTTGTGATGACTCATTGTTTCTCCAAAGGCAATGAAAGCACAGGTTGCACTAAGCCCCTCGGTGGTAATTTCTCATTCATAACAACGTGACTCACGACTAGGTAAAGTCAGTGCTACTGACCTTTTCTTTCCTGGCTTTCTAGAAATATAAGCCCCATTAAATCTCTGTGATAGAAAATCAATGCAGACATGTGTTGGTTCTTTCCTAGTTTTATACTTTCGATAAGAAATGGGACAAACCACAGGACTCAACACGTCCATATGAAGATACTGAGGATCTGTAAGTTAGAACACGTTAGGAACACGGTCTTAAAGTCCACTATACCTGAATGCATAGGTTGTGTGGGCTAGGCGCAGAGCTTGAGAACTTGCATTGGGTCTATGTAGAGATCGGTAGCAATATATCAATAGCTTGTTTGGGATCTCTAGATAGATATTTAGATATTCAGGAAGGTCTATGCATAGATTGCCAGGATTCTCTGTAGAGCTTCAGTGACAAGCTTGCAGAAAAATTGTACTGAGTTTCCTTTAGACCTTTTTTCATATATGTGGGAGGTCTACTAAAATCTTAAAGGGACACTATAGTCACCTGAACAACTTCAGCTTAATGAGGTTGTTTAGGTGAGAACTATAGCTCCCTGCAGCCTCTCTCATGTAATCACTGTATATTCTGAGAAAATACAGTGTTTACATTGAAAGCTAGGGACACCTCCAGTTGCAGTCACTCAGAGTGAACCAGAGGGATTTCTGAGTTGATGGAGGCATAATATGCCTCCATCCACTCAAAACTGCTGTGCACGAGCATCCTGTGATTCAGTATCTCCTCCCACTGCATGCAGACACTGAACTTTCCTCATAGAGAGTCATTGATCCAATTAATCTCTATGAGGAGATGCTGATTGGCCAGGGCTGTGTTTGAATCATGCTGGCTCTGCCCCTGATCTGCCTCCTTGTCAGTCTCAGCCAATCCTATGGGGAAGCACTGTGACTGGATCAGGCTATCACATGTCAGCAGACTGCTTGTTTTTCCTGAGTCTAACAGCATGCAGATTTACAGCTTCTGGCTTGAATACAGATGGTTGTGTCAACACTATAGGGTCAGGAATACATGTAGTTGCACTGGTGACTATAGTGTCCCTTTAAGGAACAGATCCAGCAAAGACTTGGCAACTAAAAAAAATCTTGTGAGAAAGTGAACTGTTTATTGCAATGGTCAATGATGGACCTGTCGACTTAAGAACATGGTAACCACAACTGGTTGGATGGCTGGTGGAGTGCGCTGTTGTTACAGCCTCCTTGGCTGTTATTGACGAGTTATACAGAGTGATATTAGTACTGCGCTATCAATCTGAAATAGCAAATCGCTTTTGGTCTAACTAAATTAACTGAAGTGAAGGAAAAACTATTTTAAAGATTAATATAAATAGTTTTATTAAGGGAGAGTGTGTCAGGTTGGGGTATACGGTGGGGGTAACCCCTAATTGTAAAATAGAAAGACCAAAAGACTAAACATGTATATGAAGGGGGAGTATAGCTAAATAATAGAATTAACTCTATTTGAACCCTTTATTGAAGAAAGCAACCCAAATAAATGACTTTACTTTTATTGAAATTTATTAAATTAAATTAAATTTAAACCTGGACTAGATAGGCTATAACGTTTAAAAGCGTAACTAATAGACAAAAATCCTCTTTACCAAGACTAAAATCTTAGTGGGGTAGTAAATCCAATGTCAGATCCTCTGTGAAATAGAAGCTCAGGTACTGGATGTATTGTATCTTCGGACTTGAGATATGCAGAGGATGCACACCAGCAATATAAATGACATACACACACACACGTCATTCTGTAATGTTGCAGTGTTCGAATACCCAGCCTAGATTCAGACTAGAGAGTGGTTCCTTGAGGCCACGATTTAATATGTTTGGATCAGAATTTCAAATAACCACAATCTGTTAGAAAATATATTCAAGTAATTTATCTAAAGAAGTAGAAGGAATTTTTTTTAAATAAATAATTTAATAATAAAGTTATTCTAACAAATTATTTGAAATGCGTCCTCAAAAATATAAAATCAAGGCCATTAATGAGAGAATGAATGAGGGCTGCAAATCCGCTGCATATTCCTAGGTACGTATAACGTATTACCAGGTCTGTGTAATGTTGTATGGGGATCCCCGTTTATTTCAAAAAACAAAAAGTTTCAGTTAAGTGACTCCTATGGGGGATTTGAAGATGCTGGATTCCCTCCTGCAAAGCGTGAGGACATCCAGTGTCATTTCACAAAGTTAAACTCTGTGAAATAGCAGGAAGCACCTCTAGTTGCTGTCTGGTAGAAAGCCACTAGAGGCAGTCTTAACACATCACCGTTTCTCTAAAACAGCTAAATTTCTGATTGTAGTGTTAAGGGGACACTGACACTGCACCCAGACCACTTCAATGAGATGCCGATGGTGGCTCTTTAAACATTTATATCTCAGCTTGCACTTGATGAGCGTGCTGCATGACAACAGGAACAAGTGAATGCAGATATTTAATTAAAATAAACAGTTCTTTCACAAATGAGAAAGATGTAAATCATATAAAATGCATCGCTAAACAGACACCTTTGAATTGAGGAGAATTTACAACTTTTTTACCAAAATAGTCAAAATGAGAAGAAAAAAATCAAATCAGCAATTTTCTTGGCTTAGTTATTTTGTTATTTAAGTTTAAACTCCCTTGTGAGCATTCCACAATTACCCGAATTGAGAATAAGCCCTAAGGTTAAAAAATAATAATAAAACTATTTAAAAAAAAAAGCATGACTTCAGCAAGCAGTTAGACTCGTCCACTCGCTATAAGCTGGTTTCGTAATGGCAATCACTGTAGGAGACCAAAGCAATATAACTTTTAAAAAAACGTTTTCTGTGCTGGAGTGGGCCATCAATGAATTAGCCCCATTGTTCCTAAATGCTTGAGAAATTAGATCTCTTGCATCAGACAGAAAGAAGGAATGTTGTTTGTATCATCTGATTATATAAAACGCTCAAAAATAGTAACTTTTCACAGCACGTGGTATCTGCAAAGAAAAATCCAATATATTTTTTTTAACGCAGCCATGTACGGTATGCACTTTCTACAAAGCTGACCGAACAAACTTTGATGTCTCTCAAGGAGATGTGTTTTTTGTTCCAAATTCGTATCACCTGTTCTAGGCTAAATTAAACACAGATTTAACCTCCAAATTGCGGCATATATATTGCACTCACCACCACTAGGATATGTTATCACCCTGATGTAAATTCTGGCTGACTAAGTATTTTACTCTCACGTATCTTAGCATTGAAAAGAGCATAAAAGTAGCTTATAGCAGAATTTCATGTTTCAGTTCAAAAAGGGAACTTTTATCAAGTACAAGAGAAACATGTAAATTGTACCTATATTAGGAAGTAAAATGTCCTCTCATCCCTAGCTATTGGCAAGTAGAAATTCTACCCTGTTGAGTATGGCATTCACCCTCTATATTGCAGTGACAAATCATTTCTTAACCATGACTAGTAGTATAGAACTTGAAATTTTAAAAGGACACTATAGTCACCAGAACAACTACAGCTCAATTAGGTGCTTCCTGGGTCAGTGCTGCACAGTTCAGCACTGACATTCAGCATTTTCACACTCTGCATGAAGACGCTGAACACTTCTAAACCGCTGACGCAATGTGGCATCTTGCAGCACATGCACAATAGCCTCCCAATGTTTTCCGATAGGAAAGCATTGGATTGGCTGAGTTCATCAAATCTGATAATCTCAGCCAAGAAGAAAGTGTGGGGACGGGGCCAGCCACGAGGAGTTCCACACTGCACTGGAAAAAAGCTGAGTTAAACATCTTTTTTAATGGGAGTAAAGGGGGCCGTGGCTTAATGGCACATTTAGACTCAGTTTCAGGAAGACACATTCGTATTCCTGACACTATGGTATTGCTAAAAGCTCTGTAGATAGATAGATAGATAGATAGATAGATAGGCAGGAAGACAGACAGGCAGGCAGACAGACACAGACAGACAGACATTGTGGTGAGACCAAACACAATAAAACTTTCCCTAGGACAATCACTGTATTTTACCATCTGTATATATCAAGATTGACTTTAACAAGTCCTCTATGGGCACAGGAACTGGACAAATCAACAATAATCATAAAGTTCCCAGCTTGACATGCAAATGTGCACAGACAGACATTGTGTTTCAGATTTCATACCCGATTTCTGCCGATACCCTTAGCAAAGCACACTGTTTTAGACAAAGTTTTTTTTTAAACTGTAGCATGGATTGTGAGTGAGCTAAAAACACCAGTAGTTTCTGGATTACAACTCAAGCGATGCCCGAGTCTGCTTATTTGTACGCAAACTGGAAATTCTGGGATACTTGTTACAACATGATTTCTTGAGTTTCTGTGCCAAGGAGATCTTTCTCAAAGTCCAACTTGAGATATGCAGGTGAGTCACACCAGCAATATATATTATACACAGACACACGTTATTCCGTGATGTAGTCAACCATATTATAGATTTAGACTAGAGAGTTTCCTTGAGGCCTCGATGTAATATTTTTGGATCAGAATTTCAAATGATCCCAATCTGTTAGAAAAAAATATTCACGTGATTTATCTAAGGAAGTGACCATTACATTATATGGGAATTTTTTTTTAAATAAATGATTTCAACGTTTTTTCTAACAAATTGTGATTATTTGAAATGCTTCCTCCAAAATATAAAATCAAGACCATAAATGAGAGAATGAATGAGGGCAGCAAATCATCTGCATATTCCTAGGTACATATAACCTATTACCAGGTCTGTGTAATGTTGTATGATAAACACTAGGCACTGGAGATATACGAGATAACAGCCTTTAAGTGAAAACCATCACATTTTTCTCCTTAATACAATGCTCTGTTTTCCTTTAAATTTACATGAAATTTACATGAAATATTTAGAATATTAGATCACAACCTTGTTCAGTTGATGTACAGTTAGGGCACACATTGCAAATGAAGAGGAGAAATGGACACATTGTTTCATTTCTCCTCTTCTCTGTATGCTCTCTCTATAATGACAGTCAGGGGCAAAGGACAGGGCTTATATAGGTGTGGATTTTTAAATTTTATTTTATTTTTTTAGAGCTCACAAACAAATATTTTTAAAATATAGGGAATAAAGAAACACAACATAAAACAATTCAGGAACTTTTAGAGAGGTGACAGTTTCTCATTTCCTCACCCTGGTAAGCGTTATTGCGGTGTTTACTGGGGTGAATTAAGTAGCAGAGGTAAGAAAAAAAACATACTTTCCTTTGCTGCACGTTTGCGTTCTCTGCCATTTTGGCGCCCCACAAATAGAGAAATGATGCACGTACATCAGAGTCCCACACGCCTGAGTCATGTCAACGCCATTATCTACAGCAGTATATTACTTACGTCTTAAAAAGGATGGTGTCATTTCTAAAATTGCTCAGCTGTTCCTTGAAGTTTTATCTTTTCTTATTAAAGTATAATCCACGCTGACATCCCCTCATATCTGTGAAATCCTAAGATTATTGTGGATACTGAAATAATCTCTTAAACGGTTAAATAACGCAGTGTAATCTACATTTAATTAAAGAACGCAGCTGGTTTTTCTAAATGCAAAACATTGGCATTACATGGAATATGAGGAAAGTAAATTAAAACTCCTGGCGGTTAGTAAAAATAGAACTCAATATTCCTTGGCTTTCATTAAGCATATGTAAAAGTAATACTGTATTTGGCTACAAGTTATTAAGAGGACAACATTCACGAAGAATTGACTTGACAACAGAACTACAAAAACACAAAATACCGAACAAGATTTTCAACTCAAAATGGAGACTTTTCCAGTTTACCAATACTGTTCCATATACTATTCACTAATTATATGGCTATCAATTCTGCATCGTGATGATTATGGCGACAACATGCTGCCTCATAAAGTTTATTTACCAGAAATGCTCATTTCTTACAGTTTATGTCTCAACAAATCAATGGCTTCCCAAATGCCAGACTTGGCCAGATTTAAGGGACACTATGACCCGAATAGAAGACAAAAACAATCAATACATCCATGTTCATCTCTTTCTTTCACTTAATTTTTTTACAGTTTTATTTTGTTTGTTTTATATTTTGTTAAAAATGATGAATTAGTATCCTCCTGCTCCTAGCTTTTTCTCCAGAGCTGGATTCTCATTTTATGGACCTGCAGGTACACTAGTTTCAAGCACACACACACTAAAAAAAAACTAAAAGCAAAAAAACAAGCCAAAAAAATGAAATAAATAAGTGAGCCAGTAAGGTCACGGATTTCTCTTTCTCTTCTCCTGTATAAAACAAAATAACAATACGATGACTGAATCTATTATTTATGATTGTTGCTGTGATAATGTAAGGACACCTCTATAACTGACACAGTGGTCCCACTTGAAAACTGTAATTTGGTCAAACAGATTGCACGCTACTGGTTAAAAGAAGAGTCGTGCAAGACCAGGAGGGCACTTGGAGGGTTAATATATGTTACTTAGAAATGATTGCCTGATGAGAAAACTCATTTGGAAAAGAACAGAAAATGCATCATTATTTCAAATAAGACACAGTGATTTGCTTTATCTATAAGGTCTCATTTACAATGTGCCTTGAGGTGCAGTGACCCAAGGGAGCTTTACCGGCCTAAATATAAGTAGAAATCGGACCACAATGTTTATCCAGCTAGATTCCTTCCTCGTTAGATTGGTACTCCGACCCCATGACCATAGGCAGAAACAGTAATGTAGTTAATTTAAACCCTTCTACGGATATACTAGTCAGCAATTTATTGTTCCAAACCTAATTTGGAGATAATGTTTAGAAGCTTTCCAACAAGTGATATCTGATATAAAAATAAAACTGAACTGGGTTGCAAATCCAACAGCTTAGGGTAGACAAGCAAAGTAGGGCAGATAAAACATCTGCCAGTGAGGCTTCTGACAAGGTGAATGGCTGGCTGTGCATTATGGGGACGTTACCAGGCCATAGCTGACATGTCGAAGGAAGGCGCTTTTCCAGCTTCCGATATATCTTTTCTTAAAGGTAAGCCAGTAATAGGCTGATAGCTTATCACTGCACCCAGTGCCAATCTTCCTCATTGAAAAAAGTGAGGTTAACCTGAAAGGCATCATCTGGACAAACTTGCAAACAGTTTAACCCCTTACAGGGACACTATAGGCACCCAGACCACTTCAGCTCATTTAAGCGGTCTGGGTGCAGTGTCCCAGGTCCCTTAAAGGTAATTATTGTAGTTTTTAACTGCAATTGCAATTATTACCTTTACGGGTTAACTCCACGTATTGGCTGTCTACTAGACAGCCACTAGAGGGACTTCCATGTCGTTAGGCGACTAACGGATGCTGGACATCCTCACGCTATGTATGATCAAATCCAGCGTCACCCAAAACCCCATAGGAAAACATTGCATAAGGCGCATTAAGTCTCCCCCGCTGGCTGACATCAGCAGGAAAGGGGTGAAGACAGACCCCGACTCAGCGCCAAGGGACATTGGCGCTGGGCTCAGGTGAGTGACAGAAGGGGGAGGAAGGGGGCACTATGGGGAGCTATGGTGCCAGGAAAGCAACATTTCCTGGCACTACAGTGTTCCTTTAACCCCTTAAGGACCAAACTTCTGGAATAAAAGGGAATCGTGACATGTCACGCATTTCATGTGTCCTTAAGGGGTTAAGGTAAAAAGTCACCCAACATCTCCAGGAAAATAACTTAATTATGATCAAATTGCTATAGAGCATGGAGTGTTCCTTCAATACTAAATCATTTAATGATTTTATTTGAGGAATACACAACTCCTTCAATGCCTTTAGAATATCATTCCAATCTGACCAGAGTTAATGACTAGTGCTCGGAGTACAGCTTCACAGAGTTGGCAGCGGACTGATTTAAGCTTTAAATTATCATTCTAAACCATATTTCAATGAGAGCAACTCCGCCCATATGAAGGTCAGCGAGGAAGTTATTATCAGATGTCAATTAGGATGACAAGCAAGGTTATGTATAATAATTTTCTTAGAAGGATTATTCAAGCTTCTGTGTAAAGCACCAGCGTACCTCTTATTTGCAAACATAAGCTGTATATAATTACATATCTGAAGGGATATTTAGAAAGGTCAATTTTAAATGAATCACAATAAGCAGAGAAATCATTGATCCCTTAAAGGGGAACCCTCACATTATATTATGTTTAAAACATTTTGAAAATAAAACACTTGTTAAACCTTTTTGTTTCATGTAATGCTCCATATTCTTTGAAATGTATATTTAGCCATAGACTTCCCAATCCACTTTTGTCCTGGCATTAGATGATCAGTAGATACATTGTTTCATTTTCTCTACTTCCAAGTTGACTGACAGGTGGAGAACAAACAAAACGTATACAAGGGAACCGATATGGAGGCTCACAGTTCCAGAATAGAGTGGGGTTAATTTCTGTACTTAAAATAACTCTATAGGGTCAGGAACACAAACGTATTCCTGACCCTATAGTGTTAAAAACACTATCTAGCCCCCCTTGGCCCTCTAAATATAGTAAAATATTACCTTTATTCCAGTCTGCTGCTGCTGGCTTTGCCCCTCACCTGCCTGCTTGGCGGACATCATCAGAAGTGTTGTTCTAAGCCAATCACAATGCTTCCCCATAGGATTGGCTGAGACTGCCAATAAGGCAGATCATGGGCAGAGCCAGCACAATTCAAACACAGCCCTGGTCAATCAGCACCTCCTCATAGAGATGAATTGAATCCATGCAGAGGGTGGAGACACTGAATGTCAGTCACACTGTGCAGCACTGCCACAGGAAGCACCTCTAGTAGCCATCTGAGGAGTGGCCAGTGGAGGTATCCCTGGGCTGTAATGTAAACACTGCATTTTCTCTGAAAAGCCCTTCCCTGAAGCGAGCTATTATACTCACCAGAACAAATACATTAAGCTGTAGTTGTTTTGGTGACTATAGTGTCCCTTTAACCCCTTAAGGACACATGACGTGGTTACTTTACTGCTGTTGGCAGACTACAACTCCCAAGATTCTGCTGCTTTCTTTTTTCTTTTCATAAACCGGGATAGGCGACCTATGGCCAATGGTTTTAAGGCTACATCTCTCATAAAGACGTCAAAACATCAAGGCAGATGTACTCCACAACATTTGGAGTGCCAACGGTTGTCTATTCTTGCCATAAACCTTCAATTAAAGGGACACTCCAGGCACCCAGACCACTTCTGCCCATTGGAGTGGTTTGAACGCCAACTCCCACTACTCAACCCTGCAAGTGTAATTATTGCAGTTTTTTTTAAAAACAGCAATAATTACCTTGCAGGGTTAACTCCACCTCTAGTGGCTGTCTAGGAAACCTGTGCTAGAGCGTCGCTGGACGTCCTCACGCTGTGTGAGGACCTCCAGCGTTGCTCATTTCCCCATAGGAAAGCATTGAAATGCAATTTCAATGCTTTCCTATGGGGAGCGCTAATGCGCATGCGCATTAGGTCTCCCCGGCCGGTGGGTGGGATCAGTCTCGCCCACCGGCCGACGACATCAGAGGGAGGAGCGGCGCAGAGGAAGAAGCAGCGACGTGGGACATCGTGGGGACTGCCTCTGGGACTGCCTCTGGTAAGTAACTGAAGGGGTTTCACCCCTTCAGCAACCAGGGATTGGGGGGTGGGAGGTAGAGGGGACCTGCAGTGCCAGGAAAACTGATTGTTTTCCTGTCACTGGAGTTTCCCTTTAAACAAGAATAATGCCTTTGTCGTCCTAGAGCAGGGTTACCTTTGGCACTCCAGATGTTGTGGACTACAACTCCCCTGATGCCTTGCCAGCAATATGGTTGTAAGAGCATTATGAGAGATGTAGTCCACAACATCCAGAGTGCTGAAGGTTACCTACCCAATCCTAAAGTTTAGTAAAAATCAAGGATTTTTGCACCCCTTAATTTACTGTAATGTTGTGTTCTCAACAGGAAATCCCAATGATTTCCAAGTATTTTTCAAAGAATTTAAATGAAAGTATTCATTTTAGAAAATTCTGATTCACAGAATAATCTCAAAGAAATGTCTTAAATTGAAGAGAGCCAGATAAAAGTAAAACAATATTGTAAAATTTGCCCTTTATATAGAAATAGAATATGTCTTGCTAGTAGATCATCTTATAGTGTCAATTAGGTTTGAAGATAAAAGTGTAAAATCTATCGCCCGATTCATTAATAAAATAGTATTGCCTGTAAATGGCAACAATCTATATAAAGCACCTAATGAAACCATGATGGCATTTGTAAGTCATTTAAAAAAAAAAAAAAAAAAAAAGTACGTTACGAGAGACGGAAATTCATTCAGCATTCCAACTTCTCAGAAATCAGTGCAGGGACATGCTCATTTGCATGAAGCTGCAAGCGTTTCTACGCTAGTATAATTTGTTTCAAATAGGCTTAATTAATTTAGCTACAATTTAAAGGTTATTCCCACTGTGTGGAGCTAATAATAGGGTTCAGCTATATCTGGAACTGGATGCTGAAAAAGGCATAATGAAGGTAAATTATTTTAAATCGTTCTCACTCTTAGCTTGGTAACTGCAACACATTGCTCTATATTATGATGGAGTTACCCCCTTGGATACATAAAAAAGTTATTTGAAAGCATATCTAACTGGGAGAAACCTGGAGAAACTGAAATACTAGTTTACTTTCTGTGACCCAGTAATTTGACTATTGAAGCCTAAAATCATCAAAAACACTTTATATCTGAGGACTGTTTGTGAGCATAGTCCATCTTTAATGTGATATGGCCTAGGGGTTGTGACAATGTATACATGCAGACAGCAGGGTTGTATTACATGAAATGTAGGTGACATGTCATACTAAGTATGAAGCATTATACATCCTACATTCGTTAATATACAACTGCCAGATGGACTATATCGATTGAAGTCTAGTTTGTACATTGCTACAGCAGAACAGAGGTCTTTATCATGTATCCGCTAAACCACAGAGCTTGATCATATAGAGATCACCAGGGCTGTTCCCGCAATTCTGATGCAGCAACACATAATGCTGGGCCTCAAATCTCCAAGCAGGAGATGCTTAAACTTAATGCATGATGAAATAACTGACCGCATAGATTTGCGATCGCTAACCGGACAATACATTGTGGCTGGTGCAACTGGATCTTCGTATTCCGGGCAAAGAGTCGATAAACAGAGAATCAGAAAATGATGGGCATTAAGGAGCTTTTTGCAAGAGAGATATTTTGACATGGAGGAAAACTAACTATTGTGGTTCCCGATTAGCACATTGTTTTCCTGCATTTCTAACTTCTGATATTGACCTTGGCTTGTTTCATTGACTCTGAGAATCTCTAATACCCTGACCGTGCCAAGTTTTCTCGGTTCTCCATATCTCTGTAATCCTGATCTTGGCTTGTTTCATTGACTCTGAGACTCTCTATTACCCTGACCTTGCCAAGTTTTCTCAGTTCTCCATATCTCTGTAATCCTGATCTTGGCTTGTTTCATTGACTCTGAGAATCTCTATTACCCTGACCTTGCCAAGTTTTCTCGGTTCTCCATATCTCTGTAATCCTGACCTTGGCTTGTTTCATTGACTCTGAGACTCTATTACCCTGACCTTGCCAAGTTTTCTCGGTTCTCCATATCTCTGTAATCCTGATCTTGGCTTGTTTCATTGACTCTGAGAATCTCTATAACTCTGACCTTGCCAAGTTTTCTCGGTTCTCCATATCTCTGTAATCCTGACCGTGGCTTGTTTCATTGACTCTGAGACTCTAATACCCTGACTTTGCCAGGTTTTCTCAGTTCTCCATATCTCTGTAATCCTGATCTTGGCTTGTTTCATTGTCTCTAAGAATCTCTATTACCCTGACCTTGCCAAGTTTTCTCGGTTCTCCATATCTCTGTAATCCTGATCTTGGCTTGTTTCATTGACTCTGAGAATCTCTATTACCCCGACCTTGCCAAGTTTTCTCGGTTCTCCATATCTCTGTAATCCTGACCTTGTCTTGTTTCATTGACTCTGAGACTCTATTACCCTGACCTTGCCAAGTTTTCTCAGTTCTCCATATCTCTGTAATCCTGATCTTGGCTTGTTTCATTGTCTCTAAGAATCTCTATTACCCTGACCTTGCCAAGTTTTCTCGGTTCTCCATATCTCTGTAATCCTGATCTTGGCTTGTTTCATTGACTCTGAGAATCTCTATTACCCTGACCTTGCCAAGTTTTCTCGGTTCTCCATATCTCTGTAATCCTGATCTTGGCTTGTTTCATTGACTCTGAGAATCTCTATTACCCTGACCTTGCCAAGTTTTCTCGATTCTCCATATCTCTGTAATCCTGACCTTGGCTTGTTTCATTGACTCTGAGACTCTATTACCCTGACCTTGCCAAATTTTCTCGGTTCTCCATATCTCTGTAATCCTGATCTTGGCTTGTTTCATTGACTCTGAGAATCTCTATAACTCTGACCTTGCCAAGTTTTCTCGGTTCTCCATATCTCTGTAATCCTGACCGTGGCTTGTTTCATTGACTCTGAGACTCTAATACCCTGACTTTGCCAGGTTTTCTCAGTTCTCCATATCTCTGTAATCCTGATCTTGGCTTGTTTCATTGTCTCTAAGAATCTCTATTACCCTGACCTTGCCAAGTTTTCTCGGTTCTCCATATCTCTGTAATCCTGATCTTGGCTTGTTTCATTGACTCTGAGACTCTATTACCCTGACCTTGCCAAGTTTTCTCAGTTCTCAATATCTCTGTAATCCTGATCTTGGCTTGTTTCATTGACTCTGAGACTCTCTATTACCCTGACCGTGCCAAGTTTTCTCGGTTCTCCATATCTCTGTAATCCTGATCTTGGCTTGTTTCATTGACTCTGAGACTCTCTATTACCCTGACCTTGCCAAGTTTTCTCAGTTCTCCATATCTCTGTAATCCTGATCTTGGCTTGTTTCATTGACTCTGAGACTCTCTATTACCCTGACCTTGCCAAGTTTTCTCGGTTCTCCATATCTCTGTAATCCTGACCTTGGCTTGTTTCATTGACTCTGAGACTCTATTACCCTGACCTTGCCAAGTTTTCTCGGTTCTCCATATCTCTGTAATCCTGATCTTGGCTTGTTTCATTGACTCTGAGAATCTCTATAACTCTGACCTTGCCAAGTTTTCTCGGTTCTCCATATCTCTGTAATCCTGACCGTGGCTTGTTTCATTGACTCTGAGACTCTAATACCCTGACTTTGCCAGGTTTTCTCAGTTCTCCATATCTCTGTAATCCTGATCTTGGCTTGTTTCATTGTCTCTAAGAATCTCTATTACCCTGACCTTGCCAAGTTTTCTCGGTTCTCCATATCTCTGTAATCCTGATCTTGGCTTGTTTCATTGACTCTGAGAATCTCTATTACCCCGACCTTGCCAAGTTTTCTCGGTTCTCCATATCTCTGTAATCCTGACCTTGGCTTGTTTCATTGACTCTGAGACTCTATTACCCTGACCTTGCCAAGTTTTCTCAGTTCTCCATATCTCTGTAATCCTGATCTTGGCTTGTTTCATTGACTCTGAGACTCTCTATTACCCTGACCTTGCCAAGTTTTCTCAGTTCTCCATATCTCTGTAATCCTGATCTTGGCTTGTTTCATTGACTCTGAGAATCTCTATTACCCTGACCTTGCCAAGTTTTCTCGGTTCTCCATATCTCTGTAATCCTGACCTTGGCTTGTTTCATTGACTCTGAGACTCTATTACCCTGACCTTGCCAAGTTTTCTCGGTTCTCCATATCTCTGTAATCCTGATCTTGGCTTGTTTCATTGACTCTGAGAATCTCTATAACTCTGACCTTGCCAAGTTTTCTCGGTTCTCCATATCTCTGTAATCCTGATCTTGGCTTGTTTCATTGACTCTGAGACTCTATTACCCTGACCTTGCCAAGTTTTCTCGGTTCTCCATATCTCTGTAATCCTGACCGTGGCTTGTTTCATTGACTCTGAGACTCTAATACCCTGACTTTGCCAGGTTTTCTCAGTTCTCCATATCTCTGTAATCCTGATCTTGGCTTGTTTCATTGTCTCTAAGAATCTCTATTACCCTGACCTTGCCAAGTTTTCTCGGTTCTCCATATCTCTGTA
Source organism: Pelobates fuscus (assembly GCF_036172605.1). Classification (NCBI taxonomy): domain Eukaryota; kingdom Metazoa; phylum Chordata; class Amphibia; order Anura; family Pelobatidae; genus Pelobates; species Pelobates fuscus. The sequence continues at coordinate 418,381,303 of NC_086318.1, read as the reverse complement.
ATCCTGATCTTGGCTTGTTTCATTGACTCTGAGAATCTCTATTACCCCGACCTTGCCAGGTTTTCTCGGTTCTCCATATCTTTGTAATCCTGATCTTGGCTTGTTTCATTGACTCTGAGACTCTATTACCCTGACCTTGCCAAGTTTTCTCAGTTCTCCATATCTCTGTAATCCTGATCTTGGCTTGTTTCCGTTCACGATTTTTCCTGTATTTTAGGGTTAGCCCGGCCCTTCTAAGGACCCATATTACGCCCTATACTGTATGGTATATTTTGACCTCTGTGTGGTGGGATGTAGTATTTCTGACACCTGCATTCTGTGGTATCAGCTTATTAAAATGAGGGTTGAATTAATACATTTAGACCAAAACGTAGGTCCTTACTTGTACTGCAATATGAACAACAAGTTGAACCCCTGTTATTATTTCAATACAATCCCTCTAATGATCAGCCAAACAATCTGATTTGTAGTCCTCCACTATAAGCTCATTTGAGCAAAGTGATCATGACTGTGAAGACTGTGCTGTGAAAACTTACCCAGAAGGTGTGGTGGAGCCTAAAACGGCACCAACATCCCTATGCCCTAGGAGTATTGTTTTTGGGATCTATCCATACTATATTCGAGACTTCATAAGTGGTAATATTAATAGTATTTGTGTTGTGTGCTCTCATGAACTGTTATTAACTTGAACCTTTAAGGGTGTGTTTACCAAGAGTGACTTAACAAAGGTGATAGTAGCTGCACTTTATTGGCACTATTTAACACTAATAGCACTTTATTCCTGCACTATTTATCGATCACGACTCTGTGTGGCCATTTGCTAGAACTCATCATTTCTTACGTACATGTTTAACAACTTACCGTAAACACTGCACAATTTGTTCTTGTTAAACATAACAATATTAATAACTTGGCAATTTTTTGCAACTAACCATAGTTTCAAATCGCTAAGAAGTACTCTTATTTTCCAGAGCTCCAACTGAAAGCTACTGCTCGGATAGACAATGCACTTTTTGGTTTTCTTTTTGCTGTGCGATGTTGCCTGACTACGGAGAGATCACTTTATATTAATTTACTGTTGTGGAGGAAAATGTGTCTCCGTTTCAGTCTCCTACAAAGGAGTCCAGCACGTACAATGAAATATAAATATTGTCGGGCCACTTCTCCGGAGTCAGCACTAGCAATATCCTAAGTGTCATTACTGCATGATTAAGGGCCGCTGTCACTGTGCACACCAGGCACACACTGCCTGGACTGAATAACAATCTCTACTCAGCAACCATGCTGAATCGGACAAGTTTAAAATAGCTTTTCTGGAAATGTGTTTTTGTGTCTGTACTCCTTTCATTCGAACACAAAGGGAGCACAGATCCCACATGCTTTTGTGTCAATCATATTTATTGGGAGAAAAAACAATATTTGCACGAATTCCGTAAGCATACGGCTCACAGTACAACAAAAGGTAAGGAACATGTTATGAGCAATTACGTTCTGTCCATTGCTAGGACTGCCTATGAGACAGGTTTTCAACCTAGTAACTAACTTTCATCCGTGATCCGTGTGCCCACATGCTTTTATCCACCTTTCTGAATCTAGTGTTTGGAGAGAGATGGGGAAAAAAAAAAAAAAAAGCTTTGATCAAGAAATATTGTGGAAAAAAACCCAGAAACTAAATATGTTAAAAATAGCAAAGTATCCTCCCGAGAAATGTCACAGGGGAAACTACGCATTGTGCTACAAAATGTAGAATTCTGATTCCGGAACTCGAAGGGTTTCAATTCAAGCACAGTTTTTTTTCTGAAAGCTATTTCTCTAGGTAAGATTTTGACACTCAAATCCATATAAATTATAGACAAGCCAGCAGTTTAACCGACATCTGATTTACGTCATACATACAAACTTTTTGTGCAATGTGATGTTAGACCTAAAAGTTAAGATACTTATAACCATCAGCCAGCAGGGATCAAGGGAAGAGCAGGGAAGGGTCTTTTTAAACTATTAACCATTGATTACCATACAAAAAGGATACTCTAAGCACCATTACCACTACCAGTCAGCTACAGCGTACAATTAGCCAGCTAAAGAAAAATAAAATATGAATGGAGAACCACTTTATATGATTTTAGAACTATTTATGTACCTGGTTTGGATATTTGAATGTAAATGGCAAGAGGATATTAATGCAACATACATGTGTAAAAAAATACAATATCCAATAAAAGACAAAATAAAACATTTATAGTTTTTTTATATTCAATATTGAGCATAGTCGATGAATAAGGGGACAGCAGTGAAACAGCAAAGGTCCAGGATTTCCAAATGGGTATAACTATGGCTCCAACACCCTGGACATTAGACTTGGGGGGGGGGGGGGAGGGTCACAGGGCAAAGCTCATTATTTATGCCACTGGAAATCCATGGTCCTTCACATCTTCTCCCCTGTGTTGGAGCCAGACTAGATGAAATTAATTTTAAATCAACCGCAGATCATTTTTGCGGTATTTTATCTTCAGCTTATTACCGGACGACCAAAAAACAACAACACATAAACACAAACACATAATAAGTGATTTCACGGCAATGCCATGAAGCAACACCAGAAAGCACTCATTTATATACACTCTTTTCATCTGCTCAAAATGACATTTTTTTTTTCTACCGACTGTGCAATTTCAGCTTACCTTCTGGAAAATTACATTTATGGAAATAAAATGTATATGCTCCCCGAAATCTTCAGCACAGCAGTAAAAAAAATATCTATTTCCAATATAGACGTGGGGAGAAACAAAAAAGAAAAGAAAGAAAAGAAAGAGAGGATTCATGTGACCAAGCTGAAATCCACATTCGGCTACTAGACAGCCATACAATACAGGGTGTTGCAGACCCCTCTAGCAATAGTTCTTATTGATGATACAAATGATCACAGCCTGGATGCCTGGATGACTAATCCTTTGCAATGTAGATTGTACCGAACCTTCTATAACACTCCAGGAGTCTTTAATCTTCACTGGGAAAGCAGACCACTGGGTGTTTGCTGGAAGTAATTTAGGTGAATGATGAGGTTTCTTCCTTGCAGGGAGACATGTTTAGTACGAAACACCTGTATTTCCTGGGGGAGGCGGGGGGAGAGAGGGGGAGATTCTAATCCTCTCTCCTGGCTCTGTGTAATGAAGGGTCGTGGACTGATAGCTTTCAGAGGCCAGCATGCTAATGCCAGGTGGTGGGAGCTGGGCTGGTCTCGCTGACTTTGTGTGACTTTACAGATAACTTTATCATTACCCTCCTCCAGTGTACAAGGTAAAAGAATGTGATGTTACAAAGGTGTATGAATGTTTTACCTGCAGGCACTGGGAACTCCTCATTAAACAAGCATTGCTTAGTCCAATAGCTTGACAGCAAATCATTAAGGTATATTGTGCCATTAGTGCCCTTAATTCCACATACATTAAAACTTTTTACATTCTCTGTTTTCTTGAGCTATATGTAATGTCTTACATAGTTACAAAGAATGTAAAGGTATCCAGAAGTAAACACAAATAAGCATATCATGTACTGCATTCTCAAGCATCACACCAAGTAGAATAAACAGAAAAGGAAACAGGAACATATAAGTCAACCTTAATTGAGGTCAATACAAAAGTGACTGTCAGATGGGACTGACCATTGGTGAGGTAGACATAGTAAAAATCCAATCCTATTCCCATGTGATATTGTGGCAGGAGACGTTGGGAAAAAATCAGGTTTTAAAGATCACACATAAAAAAAAAAAAAAAAAAAAAGACTGATGCTACGGATATTAAGGAACCCCAGCTGATATATAAGAGATACAGCCATAACAAAATGAAGTCAGGTATCCCCTAACCCTATTTCCCCCTTTAATTCCAAGCCCACCTAAACCCCAAACACCTCTAAACCCTTTTTAAATGCTGCATTTTTATGTCTATTCAAAAACGATGTATTATTACAATCACAATTGTTGCATTGATCTTTTTTGTTGTGTTTTTTTTTTTTTTTTTTTGTTATGTTACAGTTTAGGGTATTTAGAATAATCTCACTTCTCATCTGGATTTCCCCCTGGCTAAATCCCTTATCTGTTGAATCATTTACCCTCCAGGCTGTCCTGAAAGAGGAAGACTGCCTTGTTATATACATTTTCTAATTAATCGGCATAAATTACTTGGAATGTGCAGATTCTCAGGTTTGGTAGGATGTACCATTAAAGGGACAGCAAAGACTAGCTACAAAAATGCCAAAGGATAGAGAGTGATTTAAAAGCGTTAATAAAAAGGGAAGACCATGCTTGCCCAAACTGTGATTGAGTGTGAAGAAACCAAAAAAAAAAATGTTTCAGGAGTTCTTAAAGCATAATACAATACAAAAAAAAATATATATATATATATATATATATATATATATATGAGATACAGCCATAACAACATGAAGTCAGGTATCCCCTAACCCTATTTCACCCTTAATCCCAAGCCCACCTAAACACAGTTTTTTGTGGCTCTTCAATAACAGTGTATTATTATGACCACAATTGTTGCATCAATCTTTTTCAAGTCTTTTTTATTTTGGTTTTTTTCATTGTATATGTAACAATATAGGGTGTTTAGAGTGATATCACTTCTCGGGAGTTCTTAACCCCTTAAGGACCAAACTTCTGAAGGGAATCATGACATGTCATACATGTCATGTGTCCTTAAGGGGTTAAAGGACCAATATAGGCACCCAGACCACTTCAGCTTAATGAAGTGGCCTTTGTGCCAGGTCCATCTAGGGTTAACCCTGCCTGCTGTAAACATAGCAGTTTCAGAAAACCCAACCTCTAGTGGCTGTCTCATTGACAGCCGCTAGAGGCGCTTCCGCGCTTTTCACTGTGATTTTCACTTTAAGAATGCTTTGCTATGGACTGACTGAATGCGCGCGCGGCTCTTGACGCGCAGACCCATTCAGCTGTAGAGGGAGGAGAGTACCCAGCGCCGAGGGAGAAAGGTAAGTGTTTAACCCCTTCCTCCAACTTCAGCCCGGCGGGAAGGGGGCCATGAGGGTGGGGGCACCCTCAGGGCACTATAGTGCCAGGAAAACTAGTTTGTTTTCCTGGCACTATAGTGGTCCTTTAACCCCTTAAGGACCAAACTTCTGGAATAAAAGGGAATCATGACATTTCACACATGTCATGTGTCCTTAAGTTGTTAAAGCATAATAAAATGCCAAATCATTGCAAAGTTTATGTTGTACAGACTCCAATTGTCACAGTATGCAGTAGCTGAAAACTGCGGTGATTTGTAACAATCATTGCAGGTGGAAGACTACCCCTTGGATCAGTACGTCAAACAAAGTCTTTTACTTCCTCATTTGCTGTCCATCGTGATCCACTCCATATGTACGTGTTGTGTGCATGGACATCTCTATCTCTGGAGAAAACCAAGTCACATCATGAGCAGTCGGCATCTTGTAAGGTATCAAAAATAAGAACAGGCTGTTGATAAACTCATCGCCGACACAATACCTCTGTTATCTATCTATCCAGCAGGTCCACTCATTTGTGTGATTAGTGGAAATGTGGCTGGAGGTTGTACTATATATCATATAAACCTTCAGGACAAAAGTTTATGGGATGAGAAAAATAACTAACGACTTGGTTTGGTTAGGTCAAAATATTTCCATGATTTCGATTGACTTTAAGAAGTTCAGGACCATTTTTATTTCTGGTTGGCTTACAAGTCTCATAGACCTAATGAATAACTATGAACACAGCCATGACCATTTCATGCCAGGTACATAGATATATAACTTGTTATAAAATAATTTTTCAGCAGAAAAAAAAAACAATAATCCACGCTCTGAAAGCATCTTGTAAGATCTAATATAAATATGGTTTTATACTTTTTTTTAAAAAAAATGTCTGGGTATTTGACTTAAAAGCTCTTCAACTTACAGTTGTTTATGCTATACAAACAGGTTAGTTTATTAAAGATCAACATGCAACGTGCAGAGGGAAATAGAAATTATCCATAATGTCCTTACATTTTCTTCCATCAAAGCAAGTGACTCATTGCTGCTGGAAAACCTCATGGAAACAGTGGTAGGAAATGTGAATTTTTAATATCCGTAAAGTGCCACAAGCTGATGGTTATTATTAATGGATAACATTGAACACTTTAACCAGTTTTTATTCAGCCACACACATCCTCTTAAACCTTAAGAAATCAGAAGTGACACGCCAACTGTTACTGATCTACAAAGATAATTACTATTATTATTATATAAACATACGGGTTCCTGGCTGATTCCACTGAGGACCATCTCACAGTCGAGTAATGGAGAGAGTACTCTGTCTAACCTGGAACCATAAATTATGGAAATGGGAAACCTGTTCTAAAATGTCAAGCTATTTTGGAAAAAACTGTTGCAGATTTTAAATAATCATGAATTACTGCTAAAGTGAAAACAGGAACATAAAGCAAACAATGTCTTGTTAACTATGTTTAGAGGGACACTCCGGGCACCCAGACCACTTCTGCCCATTGGAGTGGTCTGTGTGCCAACTCCCACTACCCTTAACCCTGCAAGTGTAATTATTGCAGGTTTCATGAACTGCAATATTTACCTTGCAGGGTTAACTCCTCCTCTAGTGACTGTCTACTAGACAGCCACTAGAAGGCACTTCTGTGATTATAGCACACATTCCGTGTGCTATAGCGTCGCTGGATGGACCTCCAGCGTCACTGAAATCCCCATAGGAAAGCATTGAAAGTATTTTTCAATGCTTTCCTATGGGGAGGTCTAATGCGCGTGGGCATTAGGTCTCCCCCACCGACGGCAGCGCATGCACAATGGGTCTCCCGCGCCGGATGACGTCGGGGGGGAGGAGCGTGGGCGGACCCTGACCCAGCGCCGAGGAACATCGGCGCTGGATACAGGTAAGTCACTGAAGGGGTTTTAACCCCTTCAGCAACTTGGGATGGGGGGTAGGAGGGAGAGGGGACCTGCAGGGCCAGGAAATCGGTTATTTTTCCTGGCACTGGAGAGTCCCTTTAAGCTGCATATCATTGCGATCATGAGTGACTATCACTGTATTATCAGGTCCCATGAAATCAGAACACTGTACAAACAACGGAAGAACAGCAAGGCAGAGATTATGTCCCACTGGATAAGCGCAGCCCTGCAAGTCTGATTTATTTTTTCCTTTTCAATATGCTATACGACTTTAATGACTTTCCTTCCTGCTAAATTGAAGTGCCCTATAAAAGCAAGATGATACAAGTGGATTTCATTAAAATATTTGGTCTTACCAGAGAGATCTTCACTTGTGACTTGAGACGAGTAGTCCGTTTAACCAAATGTTATTGGTCGACTTTCTGCAAAACATCAACAACAAAAAAGTAAAAAATGGTCAGTCTTGGAGGTAATGTACTAAAAAAATAAATGGATATTCTGTATAAAGGTTGAATCACGAAAAACTATTCAGGGAAACATTTGAGCAAACTGAAACGAGTATAAAAAGGGCCAGTGTGCCCCAAAATAGATACATAATATTTCTACAGAACCCTGTTGGTACCTTTTCCCACCATATTGTTTACAGATTAAGTGAGAAAAAGTAACCAATATAGGGTTTTACTGCTCTTCCTTGCCGCCCTCTATTGGTTATTTCTCACTCGATCTGAGAATAAAATCATCATTTCATGTTGGTCTCCTAACCATTAATATTTTTTTTTCCCGTTAATCATCATGTTTTCCATTCCGAATACAGAATGTTGGACTATCGCGCTAGTACACCATGTAAAAGTCCATATGGTGCTTCAAAGATATGGAATTCGGCCAAACAGCTGACTGGCCAAAGTTTAACTGAAACACAATTCAGAAGAACCCGAATGCACAAGTCTAATAATCATCATACAAGGGATTATACATGTTGAATACCGATTATATACAGAGCTTCTTACAATCAACATTTTTAGAATACACACACACACATATATAATCCCTGGATCCCCTCTTCTACAACTACTCTGCTTTGTGTGAACCAAACATCTTACCTTCCTATTCTACACCTACTGAATGTATGAACGAATATACTGTATATTGATGGCAGCCTGTAATCCATTCTCCCTTCTTGATATACCTGTTCTTTTACATTTACAATATAAACCTGTTTGAGCGTGGCCATCATCACATCTTGTTCCTGTTTGTCTAGTTTGAATTGTCCCTATAACCTGCATATGTACAATATTTACCAAGTGCACAATGCCACGTCACAAGACCTTTTGCATAATTGCATCATATAACCCATATAATGCCCTGGGCATTATAAGCTTATAACATTGTGTATACCTTATAATATGAGACATTAGTCGTGTATTTACTATATTTAGAATTCAACATGAATTTAAAATTTCAGGTTAAAATTGACAAACTGTAAAAAGTCTCTAAATCAGTTATATTTAAATGGGCACTATAGTCACCAGTACAACTTATTGACTTATTGAATAATCAGAGAAAAGACAGTGTTTACTTACAGCCTAGGGACACCTTTAGTGGCCACTCCTCAGATGGCTACTGGAGGTGCTTCCTGCGGCAGTGCTGCAGAGTGTGCAGTACTGACATTCAGTGTCTCCACCCACTACATGGAGACACTGAACTTTCCTCATAGAGATGCACTGATTTAATGCATCTCTATGAGGAGATGCTGATGAGCCAGGGCTGTGTTTGACTCTGTCCCCTCAGCCTGCCTCCTTGGCTAAGGTCATCAGAATTTACATTATCAGCCAATCTAATGCTTTCCTATGTGAAAGTATTGTGATTGGCTGAGATCATCACTTCTGATGACGTCAGCAGAGGAGGCAGATCAGGGGAAGATTTTACTATATTTATGGGGTGTGGGGGAGGTGCAGGGGGAGCTAGATAGTGTTTTTAACACTATATGGTCAAGAATACATGTTTGTGTTCCTGTTCCTTTAAGGTCAAGATTGCAAAACTGGAAAAATTCTAGTCAGTTATACTTCATTTTGGCTACTCTGATCTTAAAACTGAAATTTACTTTGAATTCTTACTTTAGTAAACGACCCAGTATGTAATTAGTTTTCATTTACCATACAATGAATAATCAGGGCACCATACAGTCAGTATCATAGAATCTGTACAAGAGTCCTTATACTTCAAGCCAAATGTAAATTGTGTAAAATCAGGGGGTCTACAGAGACTGAAAGCACAGGCAGCACAGACAGTATAACATGCATACTGAAAGACTGCTGTCTTAGTCACATAATGCAGTTTCTTTGAAGAATCTGATCTTCATATTAATTTGTAACAAACCCAATGAATTTGGACGGCAATTGAACAGCCTCACGCAGTGAAGTAGCAGGCAGTGTGTACTCACCGGGGGTCCTTTCTCAGATTATGTTTCTGTAATATTTAGACTTGGGGCTATGCTCTTATTTAAAATATTTCCTTTAACTCCCACAAGAGGATTCATAATTGAATAAAGCAGAAATGTTACCAGTTTTCAAATAAACCCTAAGTTGATTTACACAGAAACGTTTATATATTACTACATACTGCTCAAAAAGGAGAGAGAGAGAGAGAGAAGACATAGGGCCTTGTCTGAACTACTGCAAGATAAGCAATACCATACAATCTACAATACCTTTGTAAAACAAAACAAAAAATGAAGCAATACAAATGTGGGAATTTGCATAATTGAGGGTCGTCTTTAATTTAAGTGGGTCCATGGGTAAGGGGCTGCCTGTGCATCCTTCTGCCACTACATTCCCCACCTGTCCTAAACAGTCACATATTTACCGCACCCGTACGCCAACATTCTAAATATCATTAGAATGTTTTCATTTAACCCCTTAAGGACACATGACGTGTGTGACATGTCATGATTCCCTTTTATTCCAGAAGTTTGGTCCTTAAGGGGTTAAAGGGACACTATAGTCACTAAAACAACTTTAGCTTAATGAAGCAGTTTTGGTGTATAGATCATGCCTCTGCAGTCTCACTGCTCAATTCTTTGCCATTTAGGAGTTAAATCACTTTGTTTATGCATCCTTAGTCACGCCTCCATGCACATGACTTACACAGCCTTCCCAAACACTTCCTCTAAAGAGTCATCTAATGTTTACTCTTCCTTTATTATTATTATTATTATTATTTATACTGCGCCAACAAATTCCGCAGTATATTAAATTCCAATTAATTCAGCATTTCTTAGATCCTGCTCTGTTAATAGCTTGCTAGACCCCGCAGTAGCCTTTTGTATGTAATTAACGTTCAATTTACAGAGCAGGAGATAAAAATGTTTAAAGTATGTTACATCTAATAGAAAACGAAACCATTTTTTTTTCAAGCAGGCTGTGTCAGTTACAGCCAGGTCAGGTGTGGCTAGAGCTGAATAAACAAACAAAAGTGATTTAACTCCTAATGGCAGAGAACTGAGCAGTGAAACTTCTATACACAAACTACCCTTACTTTTCAGGCAGGCTTTTATTAACAAACATTATTTTAATAAACTATATAAACCACACATCTTTATAAAACATTTACTCTTCCTTCCAATTCTAAAACCAGTGGATATGAATTCCCAGCTCCCAGATGGATGTATTAAAAAATTGGAAGGTATGAGTTACCTGTGAATACCATTCACATTTAGTTAAAGGACCACTATAGGTACCCAGATCACTAAAGCTCAATGAAGTGGTCTGGGTGCTAGTTTTAAGAGAATCTGCTATGTTTCACTGAGGGTTTATCCAGCCTCTAGTGGCTGTCTCATTGACAGCCGCTAGAGGCGTTTCCGCGATTCTCACTGTGAAAATCACAGTGAAAAGACGCTGGACATCCATAGGAAAGCATTGCGTAATGCTTTCCTATGGGTGGTTTGAATGTCGCGCATGCACACATTCGGATCTGACGTCGGCAGGGGGTGGAGAGTTTCCCAGCAAGGGAGCCCGGCACAAGAGAAAGGTAAGCAGCTGAAGGGGTTTTAACCCTTCAGCCCAGCGGGAGGGGGATCCTGAGGAGGGGGGGGGGGGACCTAATGACCCTAAAGTGCCAGGAAAACAAGTTTGTTTTCCTGGCACTATAGTGGTCCTATAAACTGCTGGATAAAAAATATTTTCCTACTTTAAAGAGCACTGCCAGTGTATCCACCCGACACATAGGGCTTCATCAGCACAATAAACTCAAGCTAGGATGTGCTGGGAGGGTCTGCAGCTCAGACCCATTTTAACATAACTACAATGATTAGGATCCCTTGCCAGGAATGGGGACAAAAAAAAAAATACATAAACAAGACATAATCATCAGAAGAAAAAAAAAAAATGCAGTATTCAGTGTATTCACAGAAGAGGGGGTAAAGATACAAAGTCAAACTCAACAATAATCGTTTTTCACAATTATTGGCTGTAATACAGGTACAATTAAGGAGTCTGTCTCTGTGTGAGAACCAAATGAATTATTGGTGGAGTAAAACGTGAAACATTATTAAATACCCAAATTAAAATATTAGTTGTGGTCGTGTTTTAGACTAACACCTTTAGAATTGTATCAAGTTAAACGCATAAGTCGATTAGACTGAAATGTCAACCGTAATGTACTTTAAAGTAAAGCAATATAAGTGTGTTTGATTCATCCATTTGCTACTCCAGTATTCTGAAACCATCAGATATGGTGACACATGCACAGCAGGCAGAACAGCTGTATTTGGACTGTACCTTTGTGTGTGTGCTGTCTGCGTATGTATCAATATTTGTGTGTATAAGTGCATGTGTGTTGCATGTGTGTTAGTGTGGGCATCTGTGGGTACAGGTTAACACAGCGGTTCCCAAAGACAGGTACACAGGGGTGCAGTAGAATGCTTTCCCAGTGCTATGATTATAGCACAGGGGAAACATTACTATTGAACATTATCCTTTAAGACCGCGACCGGGCACCTGTAATGTTGGCCGGTTGGGAGGAAGTGACAGCCTGTCACTTCCTCCCAGCATCATACAGGGAAACAGCATGGGAGGGAGAGGAGGCAGCCGCAGCCGGAGGGGAGAGGAGCACGAAGAGCTCCAGACCCCTCACTCCAACCAGCAGTTCTCCAAGCCAGCCTCCTGGACACACAAGGTAAGCTAACAGGAGTGTGGCTGGAGATATTAAAAATATCACTTGTGTGTGTATGAGTGTGAGTGTATGTGTGTGTGTATATGAGAGTGTGTGTTTGTGTGTGTGTGTATATATGAGTGTGTGTATGAATGAGTGTATGAGTGCTTGTGTGTATGTATGAGTGTGTGTGTATGTATGAGTGTGTGTGTGTAGGTATGAGTGTGTGTGTGTATGTATGAGTGTGTGTGTGTATGTATGTATGAGTGTGTGTGTGTGTGTGTGTGTGTATGTATGTATGAGTGCATGTATGAGTGTGTGTGTATATGTATGAGAGTGTGTGTTTATATATACAAGTGTGTGTGTGTGTGTGTGTGTGTGTGTGTGTGTATGTATGAGTGAGTATGTGTATGTGTGTTGTGACCGAAAGCAAGGAATTGTGCTGGAGGGAATCTATATACCTCCCCAGATTTTGCAAGGATCCTACTTTGTGTAATTAGCCCCAGGGAAATGTGTTATGTTATAATGAATGTTGCACTTTAAATATGTGTATATTTGGGCCCTGGGGTGGAGTACTTGGAGAGTAGGGTGGGCCAGTGCTCCACTCCACATTTTGGAAGTTGCTTGGAACCTACAGGTGAGAAGTCCAGTTCCAGAGTTTGAATCCTAATTTAACTCACCTGAAAAGGATTGTCAATTACCAGTGCTATTAAGTACTCCCCTGCCAAGGAAGGAGGGAGATTGTGTTTGGTTTCTGTGAGTGGAAACAGAGAGCTGAAAACCTGAAACAGTAAGGTTGTTTATGTTGGGAAATGGACAAGCCATCCAACCCAGTTAGCTGATTATTTTGTTTAGTTAGTGCTCAGAAGAGCAAGGCTTTTGTTTTGTATATTTTTGTTACCTTTATACCTTACTGTGCATTTATTTTGGAGCCACAATAAAAGAGCAAGTCCTTTTACCTCATCCAGCGTGTGAAGTGTCTCTAAAGCCTGAAAAGACTGTGTGTAACAACCCAATCCCAGGACAAGGTACCAAGGGAAAGGAGTACTTTTGTCACAGTGTATATATGTGTGTGTATGTGTGTATATATGAGTGTGTGTATGTGTGTACATATGAGTGTGTGTGTGTGTGTATGCATGAGTGTGTGTGTGTGTGTATATGAGTGAGTGTGTGTGTGTTTATATATAAGAGTGTGTGTATGTGTGTATATATGAGTGTATATGTGTATGTATGAGTTCGTGTGTATGTATGAGTGTGTGTGTGCATGTATGAGAGTGTGTGTGATTGTCACACAAATGTACACCCACATTTAAAAGTGAACATTACATTCAAACACACCCCTGCAATCAAACGGAAACATTACATACAAACACACCCCTATATTTAAACACTAAAATGATATAGTACCTCTTCAAACACCAACACTGTACATTACACTATAGTGCCAGTAAATGTCGCAGTGCTGTACAAATGTACAACCTAGAAATTTTTGACTTGGGGTGCATTGAAAAAATTTTGAAATATTGAACCTAAAAAGTTTGGAAACCACTGGGTTAACATGTGCATATGCGTGTGTCACTCTAGCTGTTAATGTGTGCCATTAGTGTGTCAATCTGCATCATTTACATAGACATAGAAACATAGAATGTGACGGCAGATAAGAACCATTCGGCCCATCTAGTCTGCCCAGTGGCATTATCTTATAGTTAGGATAGCTTTATGCCTATCCCACACATGCTTAAGCTCCTTCACTGTATTAACCTCTACCACTTCAGCTGGAAGGCTATTCCATGCATCCACTACCCTCTCAGTAAAGTAATACTTCCTGATATTATTATTAAACCTTTGCCCCTCTAATTTAAGACTATATGTCCTCTTGTTGTGGTAGTTTTTCTTCTTTTAAATATAGTCTCCTCCTTTACTGTGTTGATTCCCTTTATGTATTTAAATGTTTCTATCATATGCCCCCTGTCTCGTCTTTCCTCCAAGCTATAGAGTGTACCTGTGTGCACATATGTGTCAGTCTATGTATGTTTGTGTGGCAGTGTATACGTGTGTTTCTGTGTGTGGCAATGTATATGTTTATGTGAACACACCGCTGCAGCCAAACACTAACATTGAATGTGCAAACAACAAAACTACACACAAACACACCCCTAAATTCCCATGCCACAACAACACACCCCTGAATTCACATGCCACAATTACACACAAACACACTGTATTCAAATACGAACACAAAAAAACAACTACACATACCTCCATTTAAATGCAAACACAACACAAAAATACCCCTCTGCACCCCAGCTATACACAAATATATGCAAAACAATCAAATATACTCCATACGCATGCACTGCACACATTTAAAAGCCTGAAGTGAGCAACATCAGAGATGTACGACAGTTGAGATTTATCTTTTGACCACCCCTTCTTTATGGGGGGCAAAAAATTTTTTTGCACTAGGATCCTCTCTATAGTTGTTCCACCACTGCGCATATACTAATGTAACAGATGGAAAAAAATAAATAATAAAAAGCTCTATACAAGACTATAATATCATCTATTCCAAGTGTTGCCAAACGTAGTCAACTAGTTGCTGTAGATCTACAACTACCATGATGCTTTGCCAGCTATGATCTAGCAACTGTAGCACTTTAAACAGACTGCTGTGCAATCTGACACATTAATGGACAAGCTAAGGGGACAAAGTGTGGTAAAACGTGGCAGGGGAAAAACAAAGTTGATGATAGAATACTATATGTCATAGCATGTACAATATTAAGTGAAATATAAAGAGGTCTGGTTGTATAAGACCAGTGCCCAATTGTCCCCATGATGACTGAAAAGAAAGTACTGTGTGATCTGCAGACATAGATACTCATTTGTTTGCTTTAATTATTTATAAGCTTGTACTCACAGGGATTTTGTACAACAGTCATTAGTAGGAGACCAGTAGCAAGTGATAATGTGCTGCCTTTAATCTGTACATTAACATTAAACAATAAGGATTATGGGCAGTGCAGAATAACTACATGTCTGACTCTATGTACATTGGATCCGTAACACACTATATCATACAATCTCCTGGTTTTAGACCCTCAGGGGATGTAATCCTCGAATATAGCAAGTTCTATCTCAAATCACGGACATAAAACTAATCATGCATTAGGACACCATAGTGTTAGAAATACAGGTTTGTACTCCAAATGCTATACTGTTCCTTTAAGCACTGCCATAAATAATCACGATTTCGGATATATCAGGAACATGACAAAGTCACTTAACTATAACCTCTGCCACAAGAAAGTCACATGTCCTCTTCTCGATCCCTTTCTTGCCCCCACTAGCTGCCTGGCAGTAAGCATTAGATGTACTGTCTCCCAGGCCTAAGGCTCCTCTTACATCTGTAATTTAAATCTCTCTTTTCTTCTGGTTATACAATGTATCTGGTTTCCCATTTAAGGAGGTTTTGGTCTGGTTAAGTCTGAGATATGTTATCGAGATGAATTCTAGCACTACATTTGTACCTGCTAATTCTTTGGCCAGGGTAGCCATACCTGGCTACCTAAAAGGAATATAGCTAACATGATTGTGTCATACATGCCTGTCTAGCGGTGTTAATGCGCTCTATTAAGTATGTGGTCAAAATTCTCTGTCTTTAAGTAAATCAATTCTTGTTAATTTTTCCTGTATTTGGCCAGAATCAAGCAACCTTCACAGATTATAAAGCTGTAAAAATACACAGTTATTCACTAATGCGAGAATTCAAGGTAAAATCAAAGTGAATTTCAAATTTAAACTCAAAATAGCCACACTACATTTCCCATGATGCTCAGCTAGCTTTTAGACTCTAAAAGCTAGCTGAGCACCATGGGAAATGTAGTCCAGAAACATTTTATGGTGTCAAGGTTAGCCATCACTGGGGTATTGTATTTGTTCTGGTGAGTATAGTCAGTCCTTGCAGGCTTTGTGCTGTAAACATTGCCCTTTCAGGGAAAAGAAAGTGTTTGCATTACAGCCCAGGAACACCTTTAGTGGCCACTCCTCAGATGCACTAGCCCTGCATGGAGATGCTGAACTTTCCCCATAGAGATGCATTGATTCAATGCATCTCTATGAGGAGATGCTGATTGGCCAGGGCGGTGTTTGGTTCTGCCCTCAGCATGCCTGCTTGGCTGAGATCAGCAGAAATGACAATCTCAGCCAATATAATGCTTTCCTATAAGACCTGCGTGGCGCTGGAAATAAGGTGAGTTTTTATTATATTTAGGGGAGCAGGGGGCCAAAATAGTGTTCCTTAAAATTTTAATTCACTTTAAATTCTCACTTCAGTAAATACCCATGTTAGAGTTGAGGAACAATGAGAGTGACTTCTCTGAGCATTACACCATTGAATAAAACATAAAGAAATTGACCTAAACCTTTTTTTATTATTATTATGATGTATATAAAGGATTTAGCGATTGACATTACAATCCAGTTCACTTCTGGCACAGTCAAGGCACAAATCGTATTGGACAATTTAAAAAAAGAAACATTGTTTCCTCTTTCTTTGCTGAATAACAGGTGCAAAGGCTTTATGTTTTGAAAAACATTATAAAATAGCACAATGTAGAACAATGACTGTCAGAAAGCCAAGATAGTGGTGCTTATTACCAGAATAGCAGTAAATTCAGTATTGTCCATTTCTATATTTCATTTTATTTTTTAGACCCACGATATATAAGTAAAGTATTAAAAATCCCAGGAAGTAACAGTGCCCCTTTAATCTAAATTATCACAAAAGCACTAAAATCTACTGTATAGTTTTTCAACCATCTATTCTAGTTTCCCAACACAACCAGAACTTGTGCTATTACACAGAATTCTAAACTGGTCTCAAATGTTTCAACCCACTAACACAGTTTTGCTTTGGGGCCTTCAAGATATGATCTCCTGTAGGGTTTAATTTCAGCGATTGATTCAGTTGACAAGAGAGACAAAAAGCTGTAAAGGCAACATGCATTGTCACAACAATGGCATGCTAAGCTATTTATAGGAGCTGTCCCATTAAAGTATTATTGGATTTTTAGGAATTCAAAGAAAGTAAGGGACAAGACGATGCACTGTATCATACGAATTCCATTTAAATAAAGTATTAGGAATGGTTAACAGTAACAATCTAGATGGGTCAAGCTTCCACGTGCCACTTGCCCGAATTAAAAATGGCATTTTCAAAAAGACAGAAAAATAAATTAGATCTGACATGCTGCAACTCACTCTCCACTTTTAATTGGCATGATTTAAAACGACACTAATCTAATTTGAAAGAAAAGTGAAAAGCACGCCAGTTCTTATCACGGGTATTTATACATTGTGTTTATATTCTGCGAGGATTAAATATTATGTTTTAAAACTTTCTCTCCGACAGACAGGCTAATCTATAACCGCATGCCATCTGTTATCACACAGTGGAGATAAACTATTTTGCTTGGGAAAGCAGAACATAACTTCACACCACGAGAAATATGTCCACGCTTTACATTCAACATCATATCATGGTTTTTTTTTTTCTCGCATGATTAGGTATCAGACACAAACAATTAAACAATAGAAAATACCGAATGTCTGCTTTCATCTACTCAAATCAAGCTATAGTGGTTATAGTACTTGGGGTGTTTTGTTTTTTTAAACATTAGGCTTTAGTAAGTTAGCCCCTAGAGAACATATTTTAATAGGTTTACAAACTAGGAATTGTGTCAAATTTAAAAGGGAATCCCAGGTTTAAAGCCAAAATGGACAAATTGAAAAAAAATATCTAACTCAGTTAATTCTTCAGTTCAACAAACTTGATCTAAAATTAAAATTCCTTTGTGACCTCTCTCCAGTTCTCACACTTTGTACAAATATCCTCAGTAACTAACTGGGTCGGCTGGTATGTCAATCAGAAAAACATAATGAGTTTGACTCTCACAGGGTTATCCACTTAGATGCAAAATGGTCAGGAACACAACGTGAATTCAAAGTGAAATTTCATTTTTAGGCCAAAAGGAGCTGAATTGGAAGAATTCCCCAAGCCAGCTATGCTTTCATTTTTTTATGGTCTAAAAATTAAAACTCACTGTGAACTCCTGAAGATTCACATTTTATTGAATGACCCAGCCAATTCTTATTGATGTACTTGCACTGCACCAATTCAGTTATATGTATCAGTAACAGAATTATCTGTATTGAATGACAGCTACGTTCTTCAAACTGCAGAACTGAAGTGACAACATACATTGTAGACCTAACATTTCATTATCCAGTTCATCCTGCCCTGCAGTATGTTCATAATTACATAAGGAATAAATTATAGCTGCGTGACTGTAACCTAAACACGTTTCATATCGTATTTTAAACATGCAGCAAACGTGTTTATAATTTGACGTTTTCCGCCCTAATGTCAAACATACCCAAGGATTATGGGCGCAGTGATGTGTAGTGTGAAATATTTGTCAACATTAATCATCCCACGCATGGTGTGTGGGTAATATTAGTAAGAATTATAATGCAGTCTATGGAACTAAATCATTTATCCTAGCAGTAACAAAGGGAAACATCAAAGGAGCCATTCATATACTAGGGTGATACAAGTTATCCATGCAGTAACACGTCATACTGTGCTGGGAACGTCGTACAGGAGCCGCACAAACAGGTTCTACTTGAAAAAATGTATTCGTAGAAATATCACATTGGCAGATTTAAAAAGAACACTCCGAGAATCATCACAACTCACTCCCCTTGCATAAGTCATAGTGGAAGGAGGCGATTCGAAATAAACATTTCTAAGCTGGATAATTCACTCTTATATGTCACATGTGTGCCGTGTTCATTTTGGCGGCAAATTTCAATTTAGTTTTAGTCATAGTCTTTTGCCAAAAATGCCATTTAAGTTTTAGTCGTATTTTAGTTTTTAGCCTAGTTTTAGACGACTAAATCTCTAGTAGATTTTAGTCGACACGTCTAAAATCTGATGTGTTTAGTTAAAGCCTCTATCTGTCTCTTATGCCACGTCCACAGCCCCTCTGTGTCTTTGTATCCTCCCAGCCCCTCTAGGTGTCTCTCTAACAATCCCTGGTCTGTCTCTCATGCCACGTCCACAGCCCCTCTGTGTCTTTGTATCCTCCCAGCCCCTCTAGGTGTCTCTCTATCAATCCCTGGTCTGTCTCTTTTGCCCCTTCCATAGCCCCTAGGTGCAGTCTTACATTTGGCTGCGACTTTCAATTTAGTTTTAGTCTTATTTTAGTCATCTGAATTGTTTTAGTTTTAGTCTAATTTTAGTCGACAAAATCTCTAAAATGTTAGTCGACTAAAATTTGACAAAAATTGTTAGTCGTCAAGATGAACACTGCATGTGTGCATTGCATGTCCGTTAATGGAATTTACAGCGTTATTATATGTAACAGTTAAACTGTGAACATTTTCTAAGTCCGCTATGCTTTCAATTCGGCTGCTATGACCTTAAATCTTTAAATTCACGTTGAATTGTCACTTTAGTCAGTGACCCTGTTACTGTTTAGTAAATTGAACCATGCATTTTCCGTTTATGACACTATTCAAAAATAATTACATGAAAAAAGGATTACGATGTGGGCTTTTTAGCTTTGCAAAGTTTTTGTGCCTTAGAGTGCTGTAATCAGCGATTAGACTGCTGCCAGAAATAAAGATAATTTTTCTTTAGCTGCGTATAAAAATGGCAAATAATTCTGCCAAAACTGTGCTCTTTCACTGTAATCAGCACCCAATATATCAGCTTCACAATAACAAAACTACAGAAATAGATGGGAAGGGTAGAAAGAGAGACTGATAAGGATGTAGGTTTTAAATGCCACCTATCTCCAGCATGGGAAAAATATTGCAGGAAGTGATAGCTTACTTAGTGGTCAGAGACATTAAAATGACACTTCTTGGCTGCGTTTTCCTTAGTTCTGCTTTCCTCTTTTTTTTTTGCAATGATTCTTTCTCTCAGTGCCTAGAATTTCCTACATTCTTTTAAAATCTTTACCACGCCGATTGTCTGTGCTTCTATATCAGCGGCTTTCACAAACATTACTACATAGGGTTTAATAACTAAACAGTGAGTTCTGATACTCTGATGACTACATTGAAACATTTAGGCCAAAAACAGCTGATTTTCAAAAACCGTTCAAGTCAGCTACAGCAGAGCGTCGCTATTTTAACCTTAATATTACAGATCGGGTTTCAATTCATCAAAATCCTCTGCTAAATAAACCGCCATTAGCTGGGATTAGCACAGCTTTTTGTAGGATTTCCCTAAAAAATGTTCCTTTGATGCTAATTAGAGAATTTGTTTTTAATTACTATAAACTAATCCGCATGCAGGTGTCTTTTACAAAACCATGGCTTTGTTTTTCTTTCAAATTTAGACACGTTGCATTTAGAGGCCCATTAACTAAATAGATTGCTATACTGAGTTGAAAAAAAGGCCAAAAACTGATTTAGGAAAAATCTATAGTTTGAGCTGGATTATTTTTACTAATTTTACTCTAAATGAAAAAATAATAATAAAAAAAAACATTTACACATTTAAGTCTGTCACAATTATTATTTTTTTATTTTTTTTCATTGTTAATTTTTCATTTCTTACACACACAGAAACAACAACACAAGCCATAAACAACACAAAACACAATAACATAAAACTAAATAAAATAAAAATAAAAATACATAAACAAAATAAATTCAATTTTACTTTTCTTTGCTATCACAATTATTAACATGACATACCTCCTCCCAATGTCACAATTTATGAGCCACTATTTTGGTCCCAAAGCCCTCTGTCCCTATTTTCTCTCCTAATGTCCCAATTTTCTAGGAGCTCCATATTGTTGGTGTGTCTAAGAGTATAAGAGAGCGCTACAGCAATAATACTCTCATTAATGCGTCTTTAAACTAAAATTGTGTTTAGAAATGAGTCTGTGTAAATGAGACACATTGTTCGTGTTCTAAATCACATTGTAGGTACATAAATTATCAGTAAGTGGCCAAAAAATTTCACAGGGCAGCCCCACCCCTGGCCACAACCCCACTCACATCCCCACAATGAAAGTGTCCATTTGAAACGTTGGCAGGTATGTAAAATGTTCAGAATCAGTTTTCAAATCAGTTTTAGTTTATATTGAGACCTCACTGTAGCCGAAGGCTCTCTGCTCAGAGCTAAGGCTGGTGGTGCAAGGCGTATGTCACTGGCTGAGAGTGATGACGAGAGAACCCTACACTGCAGGGCTTAGCTCAGGAAAACAAACAGAAGCGGCACACGTGGGACTCCAGGTAAGAAATCAAACCAGTCTAAAATGGGGTGGCACCATAACCACTACAGAGCATTGCAGTGGTTAATATGTTTAGAGTGCTCCTTACACTCAGGATAGACTTCTTCTATTGCTCTAAGCTGCTCACACGACACTCTGACAGTCTACACTATGTTTGAAATGATCAAACAATCAAACAAATTGTGTCAGAAATACATCGTTATCCCTTGTTTGTAGATGTTGCCGTGCCTTACTAGCTTCTGCTAATGTGACAGAGAGATTAAACATGTTCTATCTTTTGCTCGGCATTTCTAAAATGCTATTACGTAGAGTTTAGCTCAAGAAGAATGTGGTTGCAGTAGACATGACATCGCTGGGTTAATATTCCTGCCCTCGATTTAATAACAAAACAGAAACAAACTATGTTCAATGTGGGTAAGACAATCCACTCAGGCAATGCCAGCCCCGGTGCCTCTAGTTATGCTGTGCGGATGACCTAGAAATTGAGAAATCCTTTCTAACTATAAAGCAAAAGAGATCAAACCACAAAACATCTAATTCTCAGTGACATGCAATTTATTCAAGAAAAAATAAAAACAGAAAAAAAAAAAAAACACAATTTGCAAAAGAGAAAGATCACTTCGTGCCAACAGTTCAGAAAATATTTTTTATACATTGGAATCTTTGTTAGTGGAGTAAAAACAAAAACAAAACAAAACACTTTTACACTGAAGCTAATAAACAGTTATATAAGTTAATGCTCTCTCTAGCTTTGAGAATTGTTAATAAAGTTAAATAAGAATTTAAAGTCTGAGTGCGCACACAGCGCATGCACGGGATGTCACGATGCTCATCTTGCATCTTCATAATTTTAATTCAGGTTCAGATTCCACTTTATTGTCATTGTACCATGTACAAACAAGGACAATGAAACACGGTGGGGCTATGAAATACGGTATGGTAATGAAACGCAGTGGGGCAATGAAATGCAGAGGGGCAATGAAACGCAGAGGGGCAATGAAACACAGAGGGGCAATGAAACACAGAGGGGCAATGAAACAGTGGGGCAATGAAACAGTGGGGCAATAAAACAGTGGGGCAATAAAACAGTGGGGCAATAAAACAGTGGGGCAATGAAACGCAGCGGGCAATGAAACGCAACGGGGTAATGAAGCAAAGTAGGGCAAAGAAACAAAGTAGGGCAAAGAAACACAGTAGGGCAATGAAACGCAGCGGGGCAATGAAACGCAGCGGGGCAATGAAACGCAGCGGGGCAATGAAACACAGCGGGGCAATGAAACGCAGTAGGGCAATGAAACACAGTGGGGCAATAAAACACAGTAGTGCAATGAAACAAAGTGGGGCAATAAAACACAGTAGGGCAATGAAACAAAGTGGGGCAATAAAACACAGTAGTGCAATGAAACTCAGTAGGGCAATGAAACACAGTGGGGCAATGAAACAAAGTGGGGCAATAAAACACAGTAGGGCAATGAAACAAAGTGGGGCAATAAAACACAGTAGTGCAATGAAACTCAGTAGGGCAATGAAACACAGTGGGGCAATGAAACAAAGTGGGGCAATAAAACACAGTAGTGCAATGAAACACAGTAGGGCAATGAAACACAGTGGGGCAATGAAACACAGTGCTTGCCTTAAAAATAAAAATAAACAAAGCAAAAAAAGGCAAAATATGTGGTACCTTTCTATCAGACAGTAATGCCTGCTTTAATTATTTCGTTCTGAATCAAGATATACTGGGATCAGTTGCAGTGCAACAATCACCTATATTCAACACATCGCATAAGCAGCATAGTAATTTTAATGCTGGTCACAAAAAATAGAATAAAAATAGATACAGACAATCTCTCTGGAGTGCTGCTGTACTACCCGTAGAAGCCTTAGTATTTCCTCAGAAAACATAACTTCAATCCTGATAAAAGGCCAGAGCGAACACAATGACTTACTGGGGCAATAAACCTTGGATTAACGTTAATATATGCTGACAACATGTTTAAAGCAGCTGTCCGCTTGCTGGGATTATTTTTATTTTATCATGTTTAGCAATGTTTTGGCCTGATTTGGGGAGTAAATCCTTTAAGGCTGTGATGCCTTCACTACTTTAAGGTGTTTTTATCCTCCTCTCTCTATTTCGCGTTTGACCAGAATAGACATCGAAACGCTTACCTAACCTGAACATAAGTAAAATAGGGCAGCGAAGAATCAACTTCGGTCTTTTTTCAGTGGAATCCGAAGGCATATCTTTTATCGATTCATATAGACTCTTACTGGGTTATACACTAAACTCTGAATTGTACGGAACTGAAATCCAAAAGGCAACATTTAGACAAAAATAACAGAGTTAAAAAAATTCCAAAGTTCAGCAAAACATTTTTCAACTCGGTTGAATCATTTTGGTCTAAAAGTTCAAATTTTATTTAATTTCACTCTGATTTCCTGACAATTCACACTTCAGTGAATAACGCTGTGGGAATAGTGGGGGACTGACAAAGGGATTATATATTTGAAGCCAAAAGCTGCCTAGTTGCATAATGTCGACTTGGAGTAATTGCGCTGGTAAAGTAGACATGTTAGAGAAATTTCCAAGCCCCCCCTTACACTCCAGTCACTATAAGAACTTTATCTAAATGAAGATGTTATGGTGCCAGGTGGCTCCCAGGCGCATTCTGCTTTCAAGCGGCAATCTCCAGGTCCCCCAAGCGGCATTCGGCTACTGAATCTCAGTTACAGGAACTGCGGAGTGACACTTTAAGCCAATCAGTAGCTCCCCATTCATTAAAAAGTAATGTTTTTTAACTGTCAAAAATGGCTATGAATACCATAAGGAAAGAAGAAAAGATCACAGGCACTCCAAATTTTAAGCCGTATGCAGCTTTAATGTAACAAAATGCAACGCAACGTTTCGACCAACAAAGGTCTTTTTCAAGCTTTGTTGGTCGAAACATTGCGTTGCATTTTGTTACATTAAAGCTGCATACGGCTTAAAATGTGGAGTGCCTGTGATCGTTTCTTCTTTGTATATTGGCCTGGGATTGCTGGTCCTGATCTGGAGCACCCTTGGCCGTTTGGATTGAGTGCGGTTCCCACTATCTACTCTGCTCATGAATACCATAAGGGTGACAAAAAGGTACAAATCATAAGAAACATATTATATACTTTACAGACAAAGTCTTATAAAACAAACATATCTTTGAAGATGCATACAGTATTACCCTTATCTCTGCCTTTCAGGTCATCAAATTGAAATCACATGCAGAGACCATTGGTGTGTGCCTCAACCAGCAATGCAAGTTTGCTGGTTGGAAACTCCAGTTATCAGATGTAATTGGTAGAAAGGAACTAGTCAGCGTTTCCTCTGTAACATGTGAATCGAACAATCATCGTCTACAACCATTTCCAAATATTTAATAAAATAGCATGTATCATTGGAAGTATGTGACGTTTGTCCCCTCTTCATTCTTAGAGCAACACATACTTCACAATAACAAGTAACATATTGGGTTGGGGGTTTAGTGGGGAGCAATTTGTCTGAAGCAAACTGACTTGGCTCCTAAATCCATGACTTAACCACGTCAATCAAAACATGGACACAGGTCAGTGATGGCTAAATAGACTTTTTAGATCTGCTAAGTCAAGACTGTTTTAACTGAGCCCCACACTGTAAGTTGACTGTCCAACTGACTTACCTTTACTGAATATCCAGGATGAAGATGATTTTTTTTTTGTAATGCCTTTTTTTACTGTATTCTGTGAAAATCAGCAGCAAAAACAGTGCCTTTCAGTCTTGTGAATTCACGGCAGGACTACGAGAGGGGTTGGTTCGGGAAATGCAATAAATATATAGGATTTGTTTGTATGTGAAGCTAAATGCATGTTACTGCCAAAGTTAAGTTAAAGGGAAGTAATTTAAAGATTATCACCAGTGTAAACGTTAACGATAAACTAAGGATTAGCGTGAAAGGCACTATTCACATGTTTACGAATGTCTACTTTTGTGAGTTCATGTCTTCGCTCCATCAAAACTATTTCAAAATGTTTAAAGTAGACTTGTCACACACATGCAAAAACACAAACAACAACTGCAGAGATACAAACACTCCAATTGGAGCCCTGGCAGAGAAACGTGTTTATACGCAAGGTAAGAAAAAGTTCTGGAGCAAAGAGGAATTTAAGAGGACTATATGGGCTAAAAATTGCTTTGCAAAACACTCTCCAATAAACAAACAATGGGGAAAGGGCCCAATATACAACAATTACAGAAACAGATTATTTTGCAAACAGATTGTTAAAATAATGACTGTAAAGTTAATTTGCATATGCTAATAGTTGAATGATAGTCTGACTGTCGGGCATCGGGTATAGTAAATTCCATTGTAGATGGTACAGGAATTTCTACAGGAAAACGTCTACAAGTTTCTGTAAGACCATGGCTAATAAAGATTGATGGGAATAGTATTCCAGCAACTGCCTCAAATGAATAATTTTTGAATAAGCTTTTAAAACGATTTCTTCAAAATAAAAAAAAATATCAAAAAATATATAATTGCTCAAAAAAATATATCAATACATCAAAACATATTACAACATTTTTCAAAATATTACATTATTTCAAATGTTTAGCCAAAAATATGAAACCATTTAAAAAGCATACCCAAAAATATTAAATCGAGGCCAATAACTAATGGTTGCAGATTGACACCATGATGTCCGAGCATCATGGGAAAGGAAGTTCACAAATATGTGCTGTGCTATGGTTGGCCATTCTAACCCCTCTCTGCTTGTAACTGATATGACTTGTAATATGCACAAACACAAAGCAACAGCAAGCAACATCCCGGTCATGACATCATTGCTTCAAAAGCTAAAATTCTAAAATTATATCTGAATTAGATTTTTTAAATTAGATGTACAAGGTAAATAAGTGCCTACTAAATAAACAAAGAAATAACTATTAACATATATTCAATCCAACCAACCATACATTCTCTCACTTTCTTTACCCCAGGCTATAGAGGGTGGAGACTAATTACATGAAGAGGATGTCACGCGCGTTTCGATACCCAAAATTGAAAGTGACGAAAAGATTCAAGCATTTATTCAGATGTGGCACGAAGGTACAGACATATTACTTAACAATGTATTGCTCCTGAGGTATATTCATTTGGGGGTGAATTACTCGCCTTGTATACAGTGTATCACTCATTCTTATGGCTTTCTATTTTCCCTTTAAATGGTGGGGGCAGTGAGGAGTTAGCAATGCTGGATTAACTCCAGATGACATGAGTGATGTGGCTTGTTGCTTAGGGATTAGGAAGGAGTTTCTGTTTCAGCCACTGCATGCACGACTCTTAGTAAATAATTACATATAAATAAGCCTCGCTGCTCCTACAGCATCATTATAGATACAGCAGATAGGAATATAACAAAGTTCTGGTTGCCATGTCACTGGCGTGGGATTGTACAGAGACCGATTGACTTGAAGACTGTGGCTGATAGGAATCATGTTCTAGCAAAACTGGAATGTCTGGAGTTACCCA
Source organism: Pelobates fuscus (assembly GCF_036172605.1). NCBI lineage: Eukaryota > Metazoa > Chordata > Amphibia > Anura > Pelobatidae > Pelobates > Pelobates fuscus. The sequence continues at coordinate 418,354,362 of NC_086318.1, read as the reverse complement.
ACTGATTTTAATGAATATACATGTATTATGTACACATGTAGACATTTGTGTAATTACATGAAACCCTCCCTTTTCACCAGTGATCCAACTAATTGAACTGGCTGTCTAGGCAGCATCTATATATTTATTATTTATGTGCAACACATAACTAGTTAAGCAGGATGAGTTTTCTTTTACTTTTTTTTTTTTTTTTAAACGACAGTTCCCCAAAAAACGTTGCTGTTCTCATAAATCACTCATCATGGTATATAGAAGAAGCAGGAGTTTGTCTAAGTTCAATGGTGTTCGGGAGTTTGTCTGTCCGATTTTAGTTCCATGCACTCGACGGCCAAACACTGCTGCCTGCGTTTGTGTGACAAGATGGCCGATAACTCAGTTCCCACGTGTTCGTGCATACGAACGGTGGCCACCCAGCCGAACACTTAGGATACATAGTGTGAAAATTATGATGGAGGTGTCAGGAAAGGTTAATAGGGGTTAAAAAGCCCACAGGTTATCCGCAATTCATGCATTTGTTCGGTTCCCGAACAGAAAAGGGAAAACACACAAATCAAGTCGTAGTCCTTGGGCAGGAGGCCAGCCAGCAGGTTCCTCCAGGAGCTCGTGGCATAGGCACATTTGCCACAATGACTTACTACTACATTGCAATATAATTATTGCTTATATTTACACACACAATAAGAACACTGATGTTTATGGTATAATTTAGCAACACAATTAACACTAGTCAACATTTCGGTCTCTGTCCAAGACTTTCAAGAAGACAGCCTCAGACGGAGACTGCAACGTTGACTAGAGTCGGTATGTAATTGTTTTTCTGAATTAAACAATAAATGGAAGGCATACCTACAGTACCACTCCTGTGAGTGCTCTTGGCTAGAGAACGTACACGGGATAATATCTCTTTGTGAGACGTCAAGTGACAGTTTTCTGCCTTTTATATTTCTATAAAATGTATATATTTTATTTCTTGGTAGTTTTGGTAAAATTCCTACCAGTGAAATCCCAGGGTTATAATTGTATATCAGACATGCTAAACAATGCTAATTAGAACACTTGTTTTCTTTTTTTATAGACCAGCCTGAATCAGGGTTAACAGAGATGAACTGTTCTGGTGATATAGATAAGAGGAAACTAGGCAGTTAGAGGAGGCTATGGACCAGGAAAAGGGGGAGGACCGGAATAGTGTAGCAATTATTATTCATATAGTTTCAACATCTTCCTCAATACTTCACAATTATAGAAAGAGGATATTTAGAGGTGAGGAAGACTCAGCTTAAATGATTTTACAATCTATGAGGATTTGAGGTAGGCAGATATGCCGGTATATCATTATTTGTCTTGTCAATGTATTCACTTAATAACAAAACAGGGAGCTGGAGTTCTTGGTATATGATGAACTGTATAACAGTATGTGATGACTGGGCAGGGTATTTGAATGAATTTACACTGTTGAGGAAAGAAAAAAATAACACGTAAAAGGTGCATTTTTACTTATCCACCAATATTAGAATCCTATGAATTGGGATACTGGTGGGTCAAGTGATATGGGGCAAGTCAGTAATGCAAATCGGGTCAATAAACTGAGGGCAGACCATGAAGGAAGCACTGTTTCAGCACTCTGAACATGGTCTTAGCATAGCGAGAGTCTAATGATGCACTCATTTGAGGACAGTTCCCTGATGTCCCCAGAAATGGAACACTAAGGATCAACCCAAGATGGCGGGACAAGGCCCTTAAATTGGAACTGTCCTGCCAAAATCAAGATGATTGGGAGCCCTGTGCTTATACAGGATATCAAACCTGAATAAAAGTCTAGTATTACGGAAGTGGTATGCCATTATGCTGGTAATAATGTGGTGTTATGGGAAGGAATGTTACATGGGAAAAAAAGAGCAACAGGTCAATTGTAGGATTATACTTCAATTCCCAAAACATTAATGTTGATGAAGTAAATCAACTGGAGGAAGATACAAAAAATAGTTTTTTAAAAGGATTATGGAATTAATTGTTGAAAATTAAACCATCTGATTTGTATTCAGCTAAAAGGTAGCTAGTAAAAATGATTGTTTATATAGGCAAATATAATAATATTGTAACAAACAAATAAAACACTACCTTGTTATAAAATTATGCCAGGAACAGAAATCTTTAAAGAGGTGATGACTTTTTTTCCTCTTACTATAAAACACAAACATTGTCATGGGTCAATTCACATTTATAACGAATAATGCCACTAATAAGTGATAGACAAAAATAAGCCAAATACATTTGTATTTTTTTTTTTTTTTACAAGTTTATACACAATTGTAGAATGTAAATACAACTATTCAAAGACTTCCAGCAAAAATCAGTTCAAGAAAATGTTCTGATAAATAATGAGGATTGAATTGTGTTTTTTTGCACTATAGTCAGGAATGTTTGGAGGTGTTTAAGTACTTTTTCCTTTTTAGGTCATATGTACGGTTTCAAAATTGATGTGATCTTCACAAATGTATCGGCTGAAGTAAAATAACTATATGGACTCACAGTTAATTAAAAAAAACATTTATGTAATGTTTAAACTACCATTATATTGATAACATTTTGATTATTACTTGAACAAAAGTAAGACGGTTTTCTTTAGGGACATCTTATAAAAGTAAAGTTCAGAAACCTCTTTATGAAGGGAGACGAACATTGCCAGAAAAATCGCTTTAGCTGGAAAAATAGATGCATAGATACATAGAATACAATAGATGGACCGATTAGAAAAATGTAGAAACATTGGCAATATCTACGCACTGAGCAAATTAATACTGTTGTAAATATATAAATCTTTACGTTAAATATACATATATATATACTTATAGTTATATATAAAATAGTTTACTTTACTTTATAATATACCATGTTTTATTATACATATTACATTATGATAAGGAATTGTCAGGGCCAGCGCTCCCATTAGGGCGCACCAGCCATGGGGGTGCAATGCCAGGCTAACCGGCAGGAGGAAAGTGCACTGTGCTCCCCTCCAGCTGGTTACTTCTTGAAGCGTGGCCTTCCCTACCCTCAGCGCAGCCCAGTCTCTTCCCGCCTGCGCAGCCCAGCATCCTACCGCCCGCGGAGCCCAGCCACCACCCTGGTGTCTGCCGCGGCTGTGTGGAGGGGGTGGGGATATGAATTGCATCATATCCCTGCTCCCTGTGTACCACACAGCGTGTCTGGCGCCCAGTGATGTGGCTGGGCAGCAGGAAGGGACTCCACAGAGCCAGACAGCATGCACTCCAGGGACCGTTCTGTACAGTAGGTATGTATGTATGACTCTGTATGTATGTATGTATGTCTCTTGTGCATGTTTGTCTTTGTATGCAAGTATGTCTGTGTGCCTTTATGGTTGTGTAAGTATGTATGTATTTTTGCCTGCATATCTATGTTTACATGGCTTGGGAGGAAAGACACACAAAGGGATCTAGAGGGGAGAGACACACAAAACGGACTAAGGGGAGAAAGAGCCATACAGAGGGACTGTGGGGGGGACCAAGACAAAGAAAGGGTCTGGGGGGAGAAAGAGACACAGAAAGGGGTTGGAGTAAGAAACACACAAAGGGTCTGGGGGGAAGTAAGAGACATACAAAGGAGGTTGTAAGACACACTCAAGGGGGAATAAAATACACTAAAGCACAAAAGGGGTAATACATTCAAAAGAGGGGATATGAAACACTAAAGACAGATAAATTCAAAAGAGGGGTAGGGGGATAACAAGACACACAGGTGAAGATGCACCTTTTTTTTGCTGGGGGAGGGGGTGGCAAAATGCATCGTCATCTGTGTAGCTAAAAATCCTTGGGAATTGTACTATATGAATCTGTAACCACAATACAAAACACCATACAATTACAAACCGTGCTCCAAACTAGCGAGTTGTCCGTGAGTAGTCTGACTACCATGGCTTTAAATATTTGCCTCCTGCTTCATGATGGGCATTGTAGGACTGGTCAAGGATTTCCACTTCTTTATTGGATAAGGACCCGATCACGCCCACACCAATATTTTTAACATGGCTGCAGGTTCTGAGCCCTGCAAATCAGCATGTATGGCCTTCAGCATGTAAAATGTGACTTATTCACATTATTCTGGTCCCTTACCAAGAAACATTTCTCTGTACTGTTAAAGAATGCACCCACTGCAAGCATTTGCTTATGGCTTACCATATTTGGAACAGCAATAATGTAGCTTGTTAACAGCTAATAAAAATAAATCCTTAGCAAAGGGGTTCCCTTTTAGGAAGTTGAAGAGCAATAATGTTTAAAATATACAACAGCATTATGTGTTATGTTTACGGTTCAAGCGAGCGCTTATGAAATACGCAACGGAAGAATGTTTAATATTATAGAGAGGTTTTTTTTCTTCTTCTCCATAACAACAAAGTCATTACCTCTGTTTAGAGAATATAAAACTCTGTGACTGAAACATGCTACGCTTCGAATAATCGTGGAAGAGCATGTGGTACTGTGCATCACTGCGTTGTACATTGTATATGTCGTCAAGACATTGTTCTTGTACTGTAACACATGCCAAAATAAAATGAATGTTCTGTAGCTAACGTAAAATTAAAATTATCCCAAGCTTTATTCAGTTGGAACTTTAACTCCTATCAAACTTTTAAGCTTAATATTGACATGAAACATATTGGTCAAACCCAATGCAGAAAACATGGTGGGATCATGGTTAAGAATGACAAGAGATTTATATTCTAGATTTAAAAAAAAACAACACAAAAAATAAACCTGTATATAAATATGATAATGTGACATAATGTTTATAATTAACATTTAATGTGCTCACATAAAGGCCTTACAAAGACCCTAGGCTAACAAAATGTTGCTAGGTCTGCTAAGGATGGGGGAATTAAAGTAACACTTCAGGCACCATAACAACTTCATCAAAATGAAGTTATTCTATAGCCTCACCAGCTGCAGGCTAGAGTTCACTCCCCCCCTAGGACCACCAGGGATGCAATAAACTGTCTCCCCCTCCTGGGCTATGGGTAAGAAGGAAGGGATATACACTATATTTATTTTAATAAAAAACTAAACTTTATATTATAAAAACATCATATTTGCTTTAATCTGCCTTCCTACCCCCCCTCCCCCCACCACCACACACACAAAAGTCCCTACACATTCACACACTGCCACCTCATACACACGGTGCATCACACACACACTCACTGCACCGCTCCTATCCCCTACTACAACCCCATATCTCGCCAGACCCCAGTTAAGTTGTCAAACTGTTGTTAAACAATTTGACTACTTACTCTGGGAGAGCGTCACGGCACTCCTGGCACCATAACCACTACAGAGTGCCCCTCCAGCGATCAGGCTCTGGATCCGACTCTGGAGGTAGTTAAATTCAAATACAACAAAATCACTCATTTAAATGGACAATAATAATGAAGAATAAAATCCAATAATTTCTCTCAAGAACAATATAAAAATCCCCGAAAACATACACCGTTATTTTTAGTTCTCTAGCAGTTAAATAATTGCATGTGTTAATGATAATAAGAAAATAGAAACCATATATAAACATAACAAATATATTAAATATATATACTTACATAAGACATTTAAAACAAAACATTCTGTAAAAACATAGCTTTAAAAGTCAGTGTGCGGCTAATTAACTGGTATTACCGAGTCTTAAAATGAAAAATGTCACCCACCTACTAACTATAACAAAACTGAAATATACTTTGTCATGTCAGAAACCTGGTCTAAATATAGTTCTTAGAAGCTCTAACTGTATTTAAAAGTTGCCCCACTGATTAGCTTATTTCTAAAGAAATATGTAGAAAAATCCTTCGGGCGTACAAGAGTAAGGCGCGCTTTACCAATACCACAAATGACTAGGATTCTTTCGTAAGTAACACACAAAAGGCTATTCTTCCTAAAATAACCAACATAAACAACGAAATCTTTCTAAAAATGAACAGAAACCAACGGGAACCTTTGAACCAGTTTGTTCAGTTCTCGAAAATAAAATGTTTATTTGATTCTGGACTTGTGACATTTGAGTAAATTGGGACAACAATCAACAGGAACAAATTTCGTCACAGGATGGCCTAACACGTTATCATAAGATTGTGTAAGACTACAGGTCGTATCCTAATCAAAACAGGATTGGTTTAAAAAGGTGGTTTTCAACCCAGTCATCGAGAAATGCCAGTGGTCCAGATTTTGTTAGCATCACCACTGGAACAGAACTGGTGTAGATTAAATCTACGGATAATGAGAGTGAGTGTGCTCTAGTTATTGTTAAGACTACAATGCACACCATGAAAATGATGTGAAATATCGGAGTCACAATGCATAAAATGACATTAGACGCCAAGTTAGCTTAGGACACATAACGATTGTGCATTGCTGTGATGTCAGTGGTAAATAAAATGCTTGCTCCTTCTTGCATGTTATAAGTTCAAATACTTTAAATGATCTAAAAAAACAAAACAAACAAATAACAAAACGTAAAAGACGATCAGTGATTTTTGTGTCCAACGTTAGATGATAACTGAGCTGTAAAATGGAATGTGAGATGATAAATGTTGATGTAATAGATAATAACAGTTTGTGATGTGATTTTCTAGACATTTCTGCAAGATTCAATAAACCAAACCTGACTTTGGCAAGCTCATCCAACCCTCCCACCCCCCCTTCATGAATCAGCTTAAAATAATAATGTCAATAAATATATTAAAATTTCCGTCTAAACAATCTATAGTGAGTTTGGCTAAATCTTCTTTTAAGTCCCAATAATGTAAGTGCTATGAGGCACTGGGCTACAACACGAATTGAGCAGATAGTCTAAGTCCACAGAAAACAGGGATATTGGGGCAGGGGAGAGGCAATGGCAGATTTTGTTCCTAAAGCAAGTTAGTGCCACTAAAAGTGAGCTGCACACGGTATAATTAAAAGATATTGTGCTGTACCAAATCATTGAGCTATCAAATCGTTTGACTACAAGGTCACTTTAAGACGTATTCAGCAATACTCATTTCATGTTATTTCTGCCTACTAGATCACGCCACCTTGTCATATGACATTGTTCACACTAACTCTTCAGAAAACGCCTTCAGCAGTGCTTAGAAAAGAAATGGTATCTCTCCGTATCATAGTTTACTTTAAAGTCATAGTAACCCTAGTAACGTATCATTTGATGACAGATCAGAAACAACTGTTTTCAGAACTTCAAACTTTTTCAAACCTCAAAGGGGGCTGTAAGACTATCTCAGTTTATAGCAGATATCTTTTTATATGATCTGCAGATGAATAAACCTCCCATCAAAGTGAGCAAAGATTTAAAATATAAAAAATTTATCAAACAAACCGTGTGGTATCATTGCAGGTAATTTAACACCGGTAGTGAGTTATATCAGGTGACAGGTCTGCTGGAGTCTGTATAAAAGCAGGAAGCTACCTCGGCCACCGGTGGCATTAGCCTTTTCAGTGTGACTAACTGAGCACGGTCATCACGCTGTGTGTGAATACGATTAGCAAGGCATATCCAAACCGTCTATCGCACAGTTTAACACAAAGACTTGCTCTAAAAATAGGCCATTGTCAAAGCTATACGAAAGTATTTTAACATGTGTGTAAAAATAACTTGACAGAAAAAAATTAAAAAAACTTGATCGGTGCAAACACTGCGTCGAAACAATGTCAGGCGATCTATAAAATTAGTCATAAGTACAAAATTCTTTAGATGAAATTAAGGCACTCCTACACTCCAGCACGATGCACCTGGGGTAACCGGCACTGTATAAAAAGTTTTAATGGAAATAAAAAACCCTGTCATTATGCTCCTTCATTTTTCTCACATATGAAATCTATTAATACTTGTATACACACCAGGGGTGCCCAAGAAATAGATCACCAGATGTTGTAGAAGTACAATCCCCATGATGCTGTGCATGCTTTTAGAACCACAAAGCATCATGGAAGCTGTAGTTTTTAAAAGATCTGAGGATCTACCTTTTGGGCATCCCCGATATACACCATAGGAAGGTAAAAGCCAAAGTCTATTCTGCAGAACGGCAATGTTTTACAAGCAGGGATAAAACTAGAGAGACACGGATGGTCTGAGTGCTTATAGAGTCCTTTAAACTAATCTGGGAATTGTGGGAAACTAACAAACGAATGAATAATTTGAGGTAAAATAGCAATTAGAGATTTATTTTTCTTAATCCAGCTATTTTAGCATAACATGTCTAATTTCTATGTCAAAGCTTCACAGAATCTGGTTTAGTGAATAAACCTCTTTACTTTTTTTCATTTAAGGTTTTTTTTTGCCTAAGAAAAAAAACCTAGATTAATAACGCGCCCGTCGCCCTGCCCAAAAAGGATGCATTCAACTTCTGTATCAATCACTATTCCAGGACCTGAAAACTGTGTCCATTTGTTTCACGCTAGATGTAACAATTTCATTACATGCAGCTACGGACAATTCCTTATAACGAAATTACATTCTCACTTTTCGTGACTTGAATCTTGTGTTTCCCGGCACATACTGATGGAAAAGAACGTGTTCAGATATTCCAGCTGCAATTCAACAGGACACAATGAAACCAGGGTAGAGAGAAGGAAATGGGCGATTTCACTTTCCTAGTAAATGACTTCAGAAGGACCCACCTTGCCTGTTGTTACAATATGTCGAAACTTGGAATGTCACCAAGCACACTGAACACAACAACATAATGTGTTGATGATTTATGAACAATCCCATAGGAATAATACAACATATAAATAGTATACTTTTATAACTCAACTGATGAGTGAAACATGATAGATTTGGCACTAAGCCAACCACAAAACACAGTAACATCGATCTTGAGCCTATAGTGTGTACAGCGTCAAAGCAGAGAGAAGTAATATTACCAGAGTGATTTACGGGACTTTGTCAGATCTTATTGGTAGAATATCTGATGGGACATGCTGGGAGTAGACCTTGTGACCGAGATAAACATAAATATTTACAGCATGTATATTAATCTTAATCTTAATCGCTCTTCGAGCAAGAAGGCTCATTTTCATGGACCAGTTCCTTCAAGTAACACTTCGACATGATTCCAAAACATAACACCAATTTACTGGACCACACGATGTGGATGATCTTACCTGGTCAAGCTCTGTACCTGTAAAATATACACGTTTTCTGTTTGTGTGTCTAATAGAAACAAACCCGGGGAACAAAGCTGCAGGATTATCCCTTTGTCCAAAGAAACTGAGCATGGGATAACCAATAGTCTTGTGTGATTCGTCTGAATTTCAGGTGATAGCAAGTAAACTGAATTCTCCAATTCCGAATAGCCATAAGACTGAATCACGAAACAAAGGAAACAAGGAGTGAAAAATCAGTTTATTTGTTTCGCGATTTCGAGTTTTCTCTGTGGCACCAAAACAAACAAAAAAAGATGGGGGAAAAAATTATTGATGGATAGGGGGCAGACACTAAATCACCGGTCAACTGAGAAAGGACCAACATAGGGGAAAAAAAGAGGAGCAATAAAACAAATTAAAAATCTATATTTATATGTTTTACATTTAAAAATATATTAGATATAATAGATTTACCACGTCTCCTTTATTCCCTCTATTGAGGACTTCTTTTCACCTTGATCTGTGAAGCAAATAAGACGAAATTGCACTTACCAGTATACTGCAAGAAATAAATATAATAATTACATATATGTTTTGCAGTACACTAATAATACTATTTATATTATGTAAAATATTATTTCGTAGTACACTAATAGGTGCATTTTTGCACCGTATTGGTTTGTCCAAATAATTTTTCCAAAAATTCTAATATGGACAAACTTTGTCTTAACCAAATCCGATTACGAAATCCGATTAAACCATTTAAAAAAAAAAAATAAACATTTGATGAATCAATTTTAACTAATTACATTTGCTGTAGACTAGACTAGTACCAAGGTACAAATCAAAGTCAAGATGAGTTAGAACACTGCCACTCAATAGGACATTGTATTCAAGTGTCTCAATATTTAAATATATATGTCTGTCTCCTCATAAATAAGGCCATGTCCACCAATGTATTTCATTATATGACTAGTAACACTTACTAATGTGTAATGGCTCTTGATCAATAAAAAGGCATTTTCCTACATAGCAAGGAGATAATATATAATACAATAATACAATAATAAATGAATTACCCCCAAAAAGCCTTAATTTATGGTTTCCATATTTATGTAATATTTAGAAACTAATAATGTTAAATTTCAATGAAGTGTATGATGTAATATGCCATTCCTGTCTGTTTAACCCCTTAAGGACCAAACTTCTGGAATAAAAGGGAATCGTGACATGTCACACATGTCATGTGTGCTTAAGGGGTTAATGGACTGAAGATGGGACATGCCCTGGTCTGTTTGGTGTGAAAGCATTGTATGGTTTACTATAACGCATTGCCTTTCAGGAGTTAGATTACGTAGTAAACCACCTGATTAAGAAACAAATGCTACAGTGTGCGTTATTCCTGCATCCAATGGACTTAAAGTCAGATACACTGTCTGCCAAGTAAAATATAGTATCTCTCCTTCACGCACTTCCTGATCACATTATATATATATATCTCCAGTTTGTCATGTCCTTTCAAACTATTATCTGCTTTTAACACTTGGAATGTAAGTTGGTGCTAGCGAGTGATTGTAAAAAACAAAAGTCACTTTCTGAGAGATGGCTCTGCCGGGACTCATGAGCCCAGATATTGCAAGGGTTAAAATGTAATAAATGAAAATTTAAAGCATTCTAGAAGACAAACACAATATTTGATTTACACAAATTTTCTCATTGCAGAAAAAAAACACTACAGGCTGCAACTGATCAACTTTTTCTTTTCTAAAGAAACACTAATAATAATAATAATAATAATGATAATAATAATTGTCAAGAGCAATGAACAAGGTCACAAGGTCATGAAGAGGTTAATAAAATGTTGCTGCTTTTAATGATGCATTAATGATGAGCTTTGATGACCAATCTTTGCACAGCTGATGTTTATGATTCCCATTCCTCCTGATGCTCTGCTAGGTTGGCCATTGCTCGTTTGAACCCTCTTATATTAAATGGTATTCCCTTGGGCTTTAGAGGAGTGAGGATGTATATATATGCTCACATACCTCCCAAGTGTCCCTATTTAGTAGGAACAGTCCCTAATTTGGGCCCAAATCCATCTGTCCCTCTTTTCTCTCCTAATGTCCCTATTTTCTAGGAGCTCCATATTGTTGGTGTGTCTGAGTGCATAACAGAGTTCCACAGCAATGATACTCACAGTAATAACTACAATAAATGCATTTATAAACCAGTCTGTAAAACATTGTTCTTGTTCTAAATAAGTATAAGTAAGTCACAAACTTTCTCAGTACAGCCCTACCTCTCGCTGCACCCCCACTCACACCCCACTGCACTGTTTTTGAACAGCGCTACAAGCATTTCATGTCCATTTCATCTGTATCACTGTGTATTTGCTGGCTAAATATCTATAGCATTGATAGGCTGTGAGCACTGGGGTGTCTTAGCCCATCCATTACAGCATATGATTGCCATAAAATATAATATAGATAATGAGCAAGTGAAATTCTCTAGGATAGTAGAAGAATGGGCTCTGGGAGCCGACACAGCCCCACGTTTTGTAACACCCCTCAAAACTCGCATACATTGTAATCAAGAACTTGTTGCACTATAACCACTACAATAAGCTGTAGATGTTTTGAAATTTAATTTGCCTCTTTAAATATAGCTAGTGCTCTATTAGTTAATGACTACTGAAAGACTGTCATACTTTTCCTGTTTATCCTGTCCTGCCACTTTCTTTTTCCTAATACAATTTCCTGATTCCACTGCCGAGAACCAAGAGTAAGGATTCTGTATAAACATCTTCTCTTCTTAGTCTGGCTCAGGTACTATGCTTATAACAGGGGATGGATGAGGACCTAGAAAGGCTTTTAGGGACACGGTGTCTGTATAGTAACCGATATCACTGCAGCCGGCCAGGAAACGTGCTGATAATGTAACACTTTAAGGATGTCTTTCAATAATGCCATCATTAATATGGCTAAGGTAGGTAAACCATTGTATACAATTTGTAATCACAGACAGGGCTGACAAAGGTGTGTACACCGCCTGTGTTCGGTTTGGGCTCTGTTAGGTTTACAACAGAACTTTGGAACTGGAGAGTAACTGTGCATAAAGTGATAAATATAACAAGGGGAGGTTACTAAAACTAAGCAAAGTTCACTGTTTAACTCATTCAACAGCAAGTTCTTGAAGAATTTCATATACCTCATTGATTCTGATAACTGTCTCTGTCTAAGGTTTGTATTTGAAGGGACACTTTGTATTTAAAGGGGCCACTCAGACCCGTAAAGCACTCCAGCTTACCGAAGTGCTTTATGTGAAGAGGATGCCCTCTTCTTTAAGTTTACAAAAGGTGCAGATTTCAAAAGAAATTGACACTTTTATAAATTAACCTGCCTGCACTGCTCTGGTTGTCAATCAGACACCCAGTCCTGTTACTTCCTGGTTTTGTTAGCTCAGTGGAACTAAAACAAAGAGGCAGCAATTGCTCAGAGCACCTGCCTTACATTGAGCTGCATTGGGAGGTCTGTGATTGGACAGCCACAGAAAGTCTGGGCGGGGTTAGAAGGGGAGGGCTTGCAAAGGCTATAGACAAGAGGTTTGCAGTTTTTACACACTGGCGCAAGTGCTTCTTTTGTTAGGTTTATATTTTTTGTATTTCTGGAAACGTCCAATAAATATTGAATACAGTGACAAAAAGAAAGAATAATTATAGAATGAATATTAGCACATCCAATAATAACCATACATATGTGCTGATAATTCTAAAACTGAATTTTAAAATTTAAATACCATAGCAAAGCTTTGACTAAAGCCTAGTTTGAGAATCTTAACAATTTAGTTATTTTTGCAATTCAGTTTTCAATGTACCACAGTCTGCAGCTTAGTAAATAAGCCCCTACAATCTCACACATGCACTGAAAGTTCACAGGTAAATAAGCCATTTTCCTGATGGACAGATTACTGCAGCCTTTGACACAGAAACATGCAATAAATCATTTTCTCATCCCTCTATAATGTCTCCATCTCAGCATGCATTTCAGTCTGCTTTGAATATTTCATTCAATACATCATCATTAATTTTCTTCACCGATCTATCCTCTAAAATGAATTCAAAAAGCAATTTCCAGAGCATTGAACAGGAGTTGCTAACGTCACACGGGATCCAGAATGTCACCAGGATTGCAGAGGAATTATTAAAAGCAGAAAAAAATGTATATATTTGGGTAGGACAATTATATAGAACACACTGCTAGCATAGAATGGCAACTGGCAGCAGGACTTTACACTCAACATAGTGAACAGTTTAAAGGGTTATTTCACTCCTCATAGCCACTAGAGCCCACTGATGTAGTTGTGATGCCAGGAGCACCCTGGCCTAGTTTCCTGGTAGAAGGGAAATCCGTTTAGCAACATTTTGCCCCCTTGTCTGTGTCCCCGCCGTGGCCAATGACTCTCTCGTGGTCTGATGACAACTTGTAGCCTCCTAGCGGTAGATTCTGGGAGATTGTTAGCTGACCTCTCCAAGTCAGTGACTGATATTCTGTATAACGAAATCTGCCAACGTGCTGGTCCATGTCGCCATCATGTCTAACCTTGACTATGGCAATCTGCTTCTCACAGCTTGCACGTTACGGTTTCTGCCTGCACCTCCCATGCCTCACCCCTCTCAGTCCTAACAAAGGCTTCCCATATTATTTAGGGCTTAATTTAAATTTCTGGTGCTCATTGAAAACTCACTTCTTTAGGAAAGCATATCTATTAAACTGTTAATAGCTGTACCTCCCCGCACCTCACTAACCCACTCCACTTCCTATTCCTGCAACTGTATCATCCAGAAGACTAGCCCTTCACTGTAAACTATTCTAGCAATGTACTTTATCCTGTACATGAAATACGCCCTACCCTTATCTCTTGTGTCACTTTACCCCACTACCTCTAGAATGTAAGCTCGTTTGAGCTCTGTTCCTGTGTGTCCAACTCGTCTTGTTGTAAATACTTGTCTGTTAGTCCATCTATAGTACAGCGCAGCATGTACAGACTCCAAGAACCATGATCTCTTCAAGTCACTAAAGTGGTCATGGTGCTCGGAATAACATCTTAAGAAGGTACAGACGATATTTTGTAGCACAAATTAATAAAGTCTTCTTTGCCAACTACTAATAGCACTAGCTGTTTATTGTGAAATATTGGAGGGTTCTTATTGTGCACAAACCAGCTCGGTACCCTTGACATGCCTCCTGTAAAATAGTATGTTTTTATAATCTTAAAATAAATAACATGTTTATTTAGCTGCAATAAACGGACAATCCTGGCACGCAATGACAGGAACTGGGCACCAAAACTACTGATCAATGGAGGCAAATTTACACTGCCATTTCACCCTGATTTTCAAGGGATTCTGTTTCGGTTTCACCAATATATTTGTGAAGTACATTTCAAACAATTCTCAGTAAGCCTCACTGTATTACACTGGAATTGTCCGAAATTGCAAGTGAATTCCAAGCATTAGACGAAACTAGTCAACCGGAAAACAAAGTCAAATTGGAGAATTTTTCCGTTTCCTTTATTTTGTTCTATAATTTGGAAATCATTTGAATTCCCAACAATTCACACTTTAGTAAATATCCCTGAATATAGTTTCATACACGTGGACATTTTATAAGTAATTAATGAGGAGGGGAAATAGACACAGAGAAGAGGAAAAATAAAACAATGTTTATGTCTGCTTGCTCTATGCTGACGCAAGATGCAGGACAGAGCTTATAACATGATTGACAGGGAGTTAAATGGATTATATAGTGTAAGGAATACAAATTTGCCCCCCCCCCCTCACACCTATAAATGGTTTAAAAAAAAAAAAAAACTTTCTTTACTCCCCAAAATACAGTGCCAGTGCTGAGATGGATTTCTGCCTCCGACACGGGGGGAGTGGGACTAGTGTGCATGCGCAACAAGAGCCACAAGCGTGTTAGGCCTTCTCTATATGAAAGTATTGCTTTGATGCTTTCCTATGGGAATTCAGAGCGTGAGGACGTCCAGTGTTATTTAAGAGACTCAACGTCTGCTAGTATCCAGGAAGTACCTCTAGTGGCTGTCTCATTGACTGCCACTAGAGGCAATGTTAGTCCTTCAAGGTAATTATTGCAGTTTCTCGAAAACCACAGTGATTTACATTGCAGAACTAAGTGAGACAGGGATATTGCACCCACACCACTTCTATGAGATGAAGTGGTCTGGGAGACTATAGTGTCCATTTAAGATGAAGATACTCCGTTGCAGGATAAAGAGGTGTGGATTTTTACATTGTGTTTTTTTTTTCATCCCTCACATAAACATATTTGGTAAATATGGGGTATTAGTAAACACAATACGAAAACTCTTAGGGAGAGACAGTTTCCCATGAAATGTGTGCCAATATTTTGAGACAGATCAACCCATCTTATTGCCAGACGTAATTGTATAAACTGTAACAACCAAAGCCTGCGGATCTTTTCTCTACCACTTCAGCACGACTAACGATAATGATAGTTGTTGTGTCCATCATTTTATCTTGAGAACAAAATATAAATTGCATTCTAAAAATATTTCTAGTGGAATCTAAAAAAAGCCTGTATCCTTGACACGCTGCCAGTGGTAGAAAATCCCCAGTTTAAATGATAGAACATGAAGTCAATTTAAAAAAAGTAATACAGGAACAACAAGCTAATTGTTTTGGAGAACACGAAATGGAATTCTAAGGAATAGCATATGGGAATCTCAGCGTAACAAGTATTGAGTAGGACATTAATATAGTATTCTCTTTAATTAAAGTAAGGAAATTATAAAAAAAATTGTAGATTGTGCTTGTACAAAATGTAAATCAGACTACAACGTATGAAATTACTTGATGCCTTTATTTGTATTAAAATACCACGCCAGAGGGTTTGGCAATAAAAATGTATATTGATCCAAGGCACATGTGGACATCATCTGCCCCACCGGCAAACCAATCTATGAGAGGATTACATGAAGCAGCGTGACAAGTTATGCACATTCACACAGCTAATTGTTTTCCATTTCTCAAAGTAAGTCTAGTCTGCCCCTGGGTTGGTCATGTTTGGACTTTTTTATGCTTAATAACTAATGGTCACTATTCTAAAGCCTGTAGAACAGTAAATTTGTTGAGAACTATTCACTCCATCTCACCCCGCCACCAGAAAAAAGAAAAAAGTAATTGAATGTTTTCTTGTTCAGAAGGCCACTCTTTGCGTCAGTCAAGAGCTACATCAGCTGGTTCTACTGCAACTTCTTTTTCCCTTCTACTAGCGGTTCAGCCTATTATCGTTATACTTACATGGTCAGGCAGACATCATCAAACCAACAACTACCGCCAAAGTCCAAGAGAAGAACCGAAGGATAAGTGATGCCAATAGGATGATGGGTCTGCCAGCAAACCTCCGTCTTTAACAAAGTTCTAAGTGGAGGAAGTAAATAACTGTCAACAAAATCCATAATGTCAACCAAAGGACGATTGACACTATTCTGATCCTATCTGGTTCAACCTCAGAAAACTGACTGTACTATCCACGAGAATCACTAGTCAAAACCAACATGTGCAATTTATTTGGTCCGTGATTCGGCTCAGAGGAATTCAACGATCACCCAATCAGGCCAAATTAGGACAAATTAGGACAAATTGCAGTTCGGACTGAAATTAATCTCCAAGTCTATTATTCACTAAGCTGGGAATGGTTTGGTATTGACCAGGAAATTACACGTTATAGATCAAAGTACCTGAGCTGGATAGTTGGCAAACTTGAAGATCTTTTTTTATTTTTTTATTTTTATTTAGCTATTGTTGTCTAAAATGTAAAACTCCCAAACGGTTAAAATTCCCTACAATGTCAGGGTTAGAGGATGACCCTAATAAGAGCTTTATTCCCTAGAAGGCTAACATTGCTCATGACTTAATGAAGAATACTCAAATATCAAACAAACACAGCACAATATAACCACGAGTTCTAGTAATTAAATGGTTAAGTTGCTTTTCATTGTGTTTAGATATAAATCAATAATCACTCAAGCGATTCATTTTAAATTTTCAGTAGTATTTATTACATTTCCTGGGTGCCTGTGAAGTATTGTCATAATTCTTCAGGTTCCAACTATAGTTTCCTGTGTTTTAACAAGACTATAACAAGAGGAGAATAGTTCTGTTTTATGTTTCGTTCTTTTCAGTCACTATACATTTTGTATATGTTATAACATCATCGTTATATTTTTGTGGATTAATCCGGGAAAACCTGGAGTATATATAATTTTTTTTTTAAATGACAGTGATGTGAGATATAATGCCTGCTGCTATAAGTCAACTCCCTTAGTCAAATACATCACAGGTGCCCACATATGTTTGGTTTTAAGACTATGCTAATTGCTCCCACTAAAATAAGTGGGAAAGAGAAGATTGGCTGTCAGTTGTCAGCTACTTCTTAATAAGTACAGTCGCTAGCAGTTAGGAAGTCCAAAAAATTCAGAAAGTCTGTGTGTGCGCGCAGACATATATATATTATATATTTATTTGCATTTATTTTTATTTTACATAAAAAAAATGCATTGTCTATACAATGCATTAGAATGTGGGTCAGCTACAGTCTGCAGTGTAATTTTTAACACAAACCATTTAACCACTTTAAGTAGATCCACTATTGTTTAGAAAAGGTTATCCAGAAGTGCAGACCCGTGTGGGTCTCTTCAGCTTGTGCATCTAAGCTGTAAGGTGAAGTTCTAGGAAAATGTCCAATAATTTCAAACATGTACAGTTCCACCGAGCCCACACTGGGAAACAATATATAACCCAGGAGAGAGGAAAAATGCACCTTATCATTTCTACAGCCGCTTTCCATAGAACACAAAATTGATTTCAACACCAACACAAAAGTGAAGCCTTTTTATCAAGGGACTCCCCACGGAGTCACAGAGCTTTAACAAGGAGTGTCAAATTCTGCTTAACAAGCATGGCAGATTTAAGATGTTACTTTATAAAACAAAATCTGCTCGAGGGTCTGGAAATCTCCTGGGCTGAAAAAAAAAACCAAAAAAAGATTCTGCTTCATTGACGTTGCTGCTAAAATGGATAAAAAATTGCTAACCTTTCAAAAACGTTCTACATTCAACTAAAACATTGTCAAAGTATCCACTTTAACACTCCTTCTCTCATTATAGAAAATCTTAATAAAAACATTTAAATGCTTATCTGTTTCGTGTCCGCAGCAGATACAATAAATGATAAATACCCAGTCTTCTATGCAACTAAGTTTTTATTATTATTAATTGTATTTATTATCACAAGGGTTCTATACAATGAGTAAATAAAATATACCAGTCATTAAAAGTTACCAACAGTGGCAAAAATTGCTTTGCAAACTGAGGAGATAAGGTCCCTGTTCAAATTAGCTTATCATCTAACAATATTCTTAATTATTCTTGTGAATTCAGCCAAGTAGAAATATCCATTTGGGGCTATACCCAGTAATAGCCAGATAGATCACTAAAATCACACCGTAAGTCATAAAGGTGGGAAATTGAATGCAAAGAGTCCAGCAGTGTCAAGAGAACAACCCATCCTTTGAACAACTCTCAATCTACATGTCAGTATGTGCTCTAATAAAGATAAAGAAGAGAGTTTGCATTCTAGTGAGAGCAGAAAAGGCATAGCAGACAATGGGTATTCCTGCATAGTTCTATTATAAGGTCCACTCTGCACATCTTATACCTGCTGGAAGACCCCAATGGTCCAGAAGACCAAAAAGTTAGCTCCATTTGACCACCTGTCAAATCAAGACCAAGCTCTTTCTAGTGTTCTCGTAAAACTGCATATATATAGTATGAAGCTGACCAGGTCAGGATGAACAGGTAACTTGAGCAGACGATCAGCCAGGATTTTTTGCCCCACATTTTGATATAAAAAAATCATTGGTCTGTAATTCCCTACTGCTGCAAGGTTCCCTATTCTCTTTCAGTAAAATATACAATGTGAATCTATCTTCAGGATTAAATGAAGACAGCAAAATACACACAATATTTGGCATTCAGCTATGCATCTATAAAAGGGATACAAATAAACCATATAGTGAATACAGTAAAAACACAGTTAACTCCGTGCTCCAGAAATGCACTAAAAAGAAATATAAGAGCTTGGTGCCTTTGGATGCCTCCCCTGATCAAGGCTGGTGGGCTATCACCTTCTTGAGCTCCTTCCACCAATTATGTGGCTCATATAAAATCAGTGTAAAATCTCCACTTTTGATCCAAAAGGATTTATTGTATACAAAATAAAAAATAAATAAAAAATAATGCAAATCAAATAAATAAATTGTCCTACTGGTTTCCTCCACCACAGTGAACTTCCCGAGGGACAGTAAAATATAATAAAAACATACAGCAAACACCCTCAGGTGAAAAAGCAGCCAACCTCAACAACCGTAGAAATGTCTGGCTAGTGATATCCAAGAACAAAGTTGTGTGACCTCCTTGACTATGTCTAGGTCTTCTGTACATGAAGTGTAGTAGTATATGTTTCATTATCAAATATTACTGAAAAATTTATTATTAATTTTTTATGTAATTATTTAAGTACATTTCTTCATCTGTTACACATTAATTGCTATGTGAGTAAATATATATATGTTATTACCCAACTCAATGGTGTTCATTCTATTGACCTCTCAAAGAAAAATAACAAAGCTTCCCTAGTAAGTAAACCTGTAAACCAGTGATTCGAACAGGGCTGTACAGTTGGGTCCTTAACCAAGTGAGCTTTCAATGTATAACATTGAAAAATTAGTAACTATGTGTTAATGGACTTTTAATAAGTGTAACATTGAACACAACTAAACATAATATTGGTATGTTACTGGATTGCACAATGCCGGATACATACAATACTTAGCAATAATGGCCAACATGCAAGCTATGTAAGGTCCTTTATCAAACAAAAGCATGCATTTTTTTTTTGTTTTGTCTCTTGAACAAAAAAAAACGCAGGCATGTCACAGCTTGAGCAGAAATACGTTTCCATTTGCAGTGCCAATAATGGTTTGCATGATATCTTTTAATTCTCTATTCAAGGCAACTCGCTAGGCAACGAAAATAAAGCCATGTTCTTTCACAGAACCAAAATAATGTGGCGACCTCCTTATGTTGAGAGCCTATGCAGAAACACACACACATCCAGAACAATGATTTTCCTTTTGTATTTCGACCCTTCATATAAGAAAGAGAAAATATAAAGTAAAACTCCGATTGTTCTTTTAATGTTTGATTTCATAAAATGTATATATTTATATTTCTAGTACAATACTAAGGCACTCTCTACATTGAACACATTATAGATTTATAAAAGCTAAATAAAAACACAACTTCAATGGGAAAAAAATGATTTGTCAAACGTTACCGATGTAAAAATGTTAAGACTATAAACACTATTAAAGTACCCGAGTTTTTCATACATGTAGATATTGGCTCAACAAATCCACTACTCAAATACTCCAGTGTTCACAGTCCACCATTCCCATTCCTATTTGGACAGATAAGGAGTGAGTGAAATTCTTAACAATCTTATTCATATCAGTGCACCCAAAGACGTCTTGCACAATAGTAATCAGCTGTAATGGCAATAGTGCTTTAAGAGACCCTTCAATGGGTCACATTTGAATTTCACAATGTCTAAAAAATATTGTGCACTTGGCAAACCTTTTTAAAGTTTTAAATAGGCATCTATCGCCTATAAGATGTTATCAGATATGAAAGCTAATGGACATTTTTTTTTAAAACTTTTAAATTGGTTAGGCATGTAACAAGATGCAAACTTCACTTTACGTCGGAAAGCTCAACTTTAAATATTCAAATTACGCCCCTGGTTTTAGATAATGATGTTAACCTGCAAGCTGAGTGATGTCACCTACAGGACGAATGATGTCATCAACCCCAAATATCCTAAACCACAGTACAACCACCAGTGTGCCTAATACAGATTGGAACTACTAAAAAAAAAAAAAAAATAGCTTTCAACAAACCATGAGAGGCTTTCATAAAATATTCATTTTCTACAGAAAATAAAAATAAAAAAAATGAATTGTCCTCATTTCAGTTTTTTAAGCTTCTACTTCCCGGCACAACCTCTCCAGGACGTCTAGAATCAATGAGAGGGTGTTTTATAATTTACTGTAACACTGTAACATTGCTACTTAAAGAGCAAATAACTGGGACGTCATCTCCAACTATGAAAATTGCGCGCGGTACAGATGTGGCTTTGGGAAATATGTGCAAATTGCTTTGTCGAGTTTGAGATTCCCATCAATAATTCAGCTTTCCCAGTCGAAAAAGCAAGATGCAAATCAGAACTTTGACACAAAACAGATGGGATAAGAAGATAGATGGATCCATTTTATTGGTGATGAGAGCGACTCAGCATGCAACATATGTCCTGCTACTTTCTTTCCATGAATACTTAATTGTTCTTTTGACATATAGCACAATACTATCACAAAATAAACACATTTATCTGATGTCAAGTTTACAATTAAGCCAAAGGTTTCATAAATCCGATATTTGCCAGGGTATACCATAACCTTCAGATATTCAAAAAAGTACTCCTCTCATACGAAGACTATGCATCCAAAGCATTATTTTTTTTCAATTAACCATATGCTTAAATATTTTTGTTACAATTTATAGTTATACTCTCCACGTATAGTTATACTCTCCACGTATATACGACATATCAGTGATTCCATTTGGTGACTTTGATTATTGTAGTTGACCCTTTGTTGTCCTTGAATTTAACGGGGGGGGGGGGGATCCACTATAATACAAAGAAAATGCTATACTGGATCTGCTTTCGAAATATATTTCCTGTTCTAACATTTCACTTTAGCCATGCCTGGCGTAGTGATTGAACCAAATGTATTTTTAGTCAATAACACAAATAAATAGCTATTCTGGATTTGTTTCATAAACATATTTTTTATTCCTCATAACATTTCACACAGGAGAATTAGATTAACCGCATTAAAAAAAATTACAATATTGCAGTCCAGTGTTCTTTTTTAAATCAATAAAAATACAATACCTAGCTTTACCTAGCTATAGAGTTAAATAATACATGTCATTACTAATAAGATTTTATGTCAGAGTGAGGATTATAAACTTTCAGATATATAGTGTGCTAATCTAATGGCAGGTAAATACATGAGACATTAAAAATATTCAGCAATAGATTAATTTGATTTCCTTCAAGCTTTACACTGGCATAGCAGTAAAGGTTGAGTCGTTTCAAAGAAATGTCAGGTGAGTATATCTTTTAGCCTATACACTTGCTAGATATTTTGCAGGACAGTGTATAAATTGTATCATTATGCGTCTCATTGTGAACCTTTATATATTATCGTATAGGACAGGTTGACAGTAAAATGCCGCCATTAATATTGCCACGCTCTTCTCTTGCCTAACCTTGAAATAGATTTCATTACATGCAAGGTTAGAGAGATGGCTTCACTTCTGTGCACCGAGACTGGATTAAGTTTGCAATCATCTTGATAACTATCTTTTCCATATTCATGCAGATCAGATTATATTTCATAAGTAGATTATGCAAGAGATTTAAACGACGAGTGTTACATATGGCAAATGCCGGCTTTAAAACCAGAAATAAGGATCAGGAAAAAGTAAAAGGAGATTGAAGGTCAGCAGAACAATATACTGGGATTTCTTACTAGTAAATCTATGATAGACAGACATATTATATTCCACCAATAAAAAATAAATGGTACAATGTATTGGCAACTAGTCATGGAGAGTAGACTTCGTTCCGAACTGTAACTCGTCCGAATTCCTGAACTCTGAGCCAAAATGCAGCCGAGTCACGAACCAAACGATGAATGCAGAGTAAGAGCATGTTGGTTTTGATTCATTATTCAGAATAATGCTCGTTAAAAAAAAAAAACAAAAAAACACAACAACAAAAGAAAACACAAAACAAAGATTATAAATGGCAAGTGGACAGCCAAAAAATGTTGATTTTTATTTACAGATCAAATGTGACCAACAAATGGCAAAAAAGGAGGATAAATATAGACTTTTATTGCCCCTCCTCTCTTTTCCTCTATTGGTCACTTTTCCGCACTTGATCTGTGCACTTTTTATCTATCTATATTCTTTGCAGCACACTGATTGGCCAATTTTTGCATCCTTCTGGTTCATCGGATTCATTTTCAGGATCTTTTCCCCGTTAACAAAATTTTGGATGAGCTCAACTGCCATATGGCCGAAATTTGGTCTCCCCGAAAATGTTTTTTTTTTTTGGGCGGATTGGTTTGGCCAAAACTATTTTTTTTTGCCTTGTTTAAATCTTCTTTATGTAGTCAAAAGCTACTTTACCAACTGCCCCATTTTAGAAGAGACAATTCTTTCTTCAGACCCCAAATGCTGAACTGTAGTACATGTAATATCGATTTGCAAACTTTGGGTCTAAAATAGATGGTATTTATATTTAATGAGATGTATGTCTAAACGATTCTTTTAAAAAAGAGTTTACTCATTAAACAGTGAGATGGGGTGAGTTGGTGCACGACTTTCGAAATGTCCACCAAAGTAATTTCACTGGAAATAAATCAAAAATTTTGTCCTCAGCTTCACAGTTTTCAATTCATTATATCTCACTATTAAATGAAAAGACCTTAAGAAGACTCAAGGAAACGTGCACTATATGAATAAAAAAAAAAAAAAAATCAGAAACTGTGAAATTAAGACATTGACAGGTCTCCGTTACAGATCTATAAAGATAGTCTCCTTTAAAAGATTGATGTCTTCGATAGTATGAAGAACAATTAGGATACACTGCTTACACTTAGCAGTCACACTGAGCCAAACATCATTCTCTGACAATAATCTGGAGATTATTCTGACACTAACAAAGGATCAAAATGAGATTCACTGCAGAATCCGATAAATAAAAAGTTATAATCTCAACATTAACCCCAGCATCTGTTAAGACACTTCATCCTCAAATAATGGAATGAAAAATCCCAAATCTACAGTTGAAATGATATTGTTAATTATATATATTCATTTATTTTTTTGTGTGAAGCAAATTTCCAATTTTAGGCAAAAGTCAAACTAGAAACAAAGTTAATTTGGAGAATTTTGGAGATTTTTTCCAGTTTAGTTATTTAGTCTAAAAGTGTAAATTCACTTTACATTTATTTAGAATTCCCGACAATTAACCTTTTAGCGAATAACTTACCTCAATTCAAAGTCTTCATTTATATAGCGCCAACCGATTCTGTAACGCCTTACAATATTATAAGAGGTGGGATGTAACAACAAATAGGACAATTACAAGAAAACTTACAGGAACAATAGGTTGAAGAGGACCCTGCTCAAACGAGCTTACAGTCTATAGGAGGCGGGGTATAAAACACATCAGGACAAGAAAAAGCAATCAAATAAGGTGGGAGTGAAGCAGAGCTGGAGGAGAGAGTAGAGTTCTGCCCTTTAGGAGAGAGCAAGAGACAGGTATGTGAGGTAGAGGTAACTCTGGGAGGCCATAAGCTCTCCTAAAGAGATGGTTTTAAAGCACTTCTTAAGATTTGCAAGACTAGGGGAGAGTCTTATGACAGTAGGCAGGCTATTCCATAGGAAGGGAGCCACCCGCGAGAAGTCCTGCAAGTGCGAGTTGGCTGTACGGGTGCGAGTAGCGGACAGGAGGTGGTCATGGGCAGAGCGGAGAGACCAAGAAGGGACACACCTATAGATCTGTGAAGAGATATAAGAGGGGCTAGAATTGGTCAATGCTTTATAGGTATGGATTAGTACTTTGAATTGACTCCTATAGGATACAGGAAGCCAATGTAAGGACTGACAGAGTGGTGAGGTGTGAGAGGACCGACTAGAGAGGAAATCAGTCTGGTGGCAGCGTTCATTACAGACTGTAGCGGGGCAATACGGTTTTTGGGAAGACCAATTAGGAGAGGGTTACAATAATCCATGCGGGAGATTACTAGAGCATGGACAAGCTCATTGGTAGCATCTTGCGTAAGTAAGATGAAATCTACAGGAATTGGTAACATGCTGGATGTGAAGCTCAAAGTTGAGGCCAGAATCAAGTATGACACCAAGACAGCGCACTTCCAAGGATGTGGATACTGTTTTTTTTACTACTATCACTTGTGAATAAAATTATATTTTTAAAATTCTATTGTAAACCAGTTCTGTGTCTTTTACACCTTGAGGTGCTTCCGCAATATCAATGGGGCAAAAAAGTGAAAAGAACCATATCACAAAACATTCCATTTTAAATACATTTTTTAATAAGTTCTGCACTACTGGTCTTGGAGCCTTTACGTTTTTTCATTGTATTAATATTGTCAGCAGTAGTACATCACACACATTCTACACTTTATGCACTTTTAGTACAGTTTAATGTAAGAACCAGCTAATCGAGTTGAAGGCAGAGAAAAAAAATCATTATTTCACTTCTATTGTACAGAGACCAACTAATTGCTCCTAGATGAGAAATGAACTAGATCGTAATGGTCTTGTTGGTCTAAAAGCAGCCACATCACCAGGAGACATGATGGGATCATCCGACACGTTGATTCAAAAATACAAACTAGCAGCCAGGAAAAGTCAAAAATAACTGTGCTATTTAAAAAAAAGGTAACAAAACAAAAAATGCTACTAAATTAATGGAACATTGGAGTAAATCAGTACATGATGGTTATGAATAGTTTGGTGTGATGTACAATGATTTAATACTCTACGTCTGTGCTAAAATTGAAACAAATGTAAGATATTCAAGGTGAGTGGAGGTAAATATCCCAAGAATGTTCTAGTCTGAGAGTAGAATCCTTGGTTTTTGTAGATGCCAAAGCATCCAGCAAAAATATAGCACCATGTATCCATGGGTAGTTAAAATTCTGCACATGCGTGGTTGATTGCACATCTGGCTAGCAACCTGTAGACCACAACCGTGGGCAATGTACAACGAATCAAGTAATCTCCTTCAAAGCAATGAATATGCTCCAGCTCCTCCCATTTTGACATCTGTGACAGCCTGAATTTTAAGAGATGCCATTTTTTGTTTTCTTTATGGGCAAATCATAATTCCAAATTCTGTACTGCGGAGTGGGTGGTGGTATCTATTCATTATTTTCTGTGACACATGGTGTGACATGTCCAGGTTTGTGCGAGATTAGAAGGAGATACACCCCTTCAAATGGCAGCTGCTATTTGCAGCTGTTGACATTTTAATTCAGCCCTCTTCCAATAATGAAACTGCAGCAAAAGGGACAGAAATTGTGAAAATCCGATTCACCCGTTCCTCTGTAAGCATACGGTTATTGGGAGAGGGACTGAATTATTGGTGGTAACGGAAAATGCTGCCCTTAAATTAAAGTAACCCTAGTAACAAGATTAGTGGGGCACTTCATCTGCTTGGAGCTGATATCAATATTGCACTTCTGCATATGCAAAAAAACGTACAATATGGCGTCTATGGAGGATCCCGCAACACCATTGGATTGTTGCTAGATAGTCTTGGGCTTGATGATAAGGTGCCATAGGCATCATGGTGCCTGTTTCTAACAGCAAATGACAGCTGATGGGAAATAGCATCAAAAGCTTCAACAATTATAAAGTTCAGAAATGTATAACTTTTGATTGTGTTGGTATTTTAAAGAAATTCCAATATTGTTAAAAATATTCTATGTCGATGAAAAGTTGAATATTGACAGAGCTGCTTTAACACCAAACCTAATCCTAGCCCTAAAAAATATGTAATAACCGTGAAGCAAGTATTAAGATAAAAGAATACCTTCTCACGTTTCTGGAGATGGTGTTTTAGGATGTCTCCAGAAAGCCCATTGCTATTATCTTTCCCATACTATACGAGCCACAGTTAAGGATCTTTTCTCTCTTTCATTATTAATAGAATGATCATGAATGACGTCTTGATCCAAGAAGAGACCTGACTGCCATTTTTGGGTCACGATGGAATTTTTTCCTAATTTGTTGCAATATTTGGAGGTGCTTTAAACAGTATTTTTTACTTCTTTTGGATCAACAGCAAAAACAGAAGGGAGAAAGGCTGAACTTGATGGATGCATGTCTCTTTACAGCTATGTAACTGTAACACAGGTGCAAATCTGAATGTGGCAAGATAAAGTTACACATCTACCAAAGTAACAGGAGCGTTTAAGCGATTTTAAACATACTTTTTTTTTTTTTTTAGACAATCTTTATTTTCGTTTTATAGTAGACATACATCAAAAGGGAGGTACAGGTGTACTTATATCAATTGACATTGAAAACAGGTTAATTGGCTAATAAAGTTAACATCGGTTTAGTAACAACAATATCTACTATTCATTTGTTATAAATGCACCATAACAACCATTGAGGGTAAAACTTGTAACAGTGATTGCTTCCTATCAAAATGGGTGACAGCGACTGTACAGGGAACCGGGAGCTCGGGGCGTCCCTACCAGAGGGGGCGCTTTAGGGGTAATCCCCCGCTAGCATGTAGGACGTATCGTGGGCGAAATGAGGAGGTCAGTACCCCGAGTGGGGTGCGCATTTATCCAGATGCATGTACCCGGTGAGATTAATATTTCAGTCATATGGTAAGTGAGTACCGTCTTGTTCGTCAGATTATTGCTATCCTCCTGTCTGAGGTTATTACGTGTGGGTATACTATATCGGCAGTTCCGGTCCCTTAGGTCCGATTGTCGGGCATCTGGTCATGTCTAGGAGCAAATCGCACGTCTGGGTTTGTGCGGGCGGCATTCAGGCATTGGGCCTGTGCATTGTAAGCATTGTCGATGCCGGAGTCCGGGCATCTCAAGGCCGTACAAGTAAGTAGCAGTGGGTGTGGGGTACGGTGGGAGTTGGAACATATGAACACAGGGGACGTCCAGGGGGGGTGGGCGTTTATGAGGTAGGGTGGGTCCCTATTCAGTCGAATGGTCAATTGTCCATTATTCAGTCAGGGGGGGCGAGACAGGGGAGGGGGGGGAGGGAGGAGAGGGGGGGGGGGAAGGGGGTGAAGGCCTCCGGCTTCCCGCTCCATCCATCATAAGGTACCACAACCACGGCGCCCAGGTACGATCACATTTCTCAAGCCTCCCATGAAGCGCTGCCGTGAGTGATTCCATATGGTGTATCTCTCCCACCCTGTCCAGCCACTGCCAGAGGGTAGGCGCATCCTTCTGTTTCCACCTAGTTGGGATTAATGCCGCTGCCGCGGACAGCAGGTGTTTGAGTAGTGATTTTTTGTATGCAGAGATGGACATGTCTGTGTGGTGAAGGAGCATAGCGAGGGGTTGGAGAGGAATGGTAATATCCGTTATGAGACGGATGGTCTCCCTGATCTCTGACCAGAAGGGAGTGATGTCAGGGCAACTCCACCAGATATGAATAAAAGAGCCATCAGGGGCCCCACACCTCCAGCATTCGTTTGGTATACTCGGGTCTATACGGTGTATGATGTCCGGAGTTCTATACCAGTGTGTGAGGATTTTAAAGCTAGTCTCTTGAAGCTTAGAGCTGATGGAGCATTTGTGGGTCAGTATGAGGATCTTGTCCCATTCCTGCTCCGTGAGTGTAGACCCCGTGTCCGATTCCCATTTCGCGATGTACCTCGGAGGGGGCTGATGTTCGCCGTCAAGTAGGGTCGCATATAGCTGTGAGACCCCCCTTTCCGGATGGATTTGTGCTATACAAAGGGATTCGAACTGCGTGGGCGGTCTGGTCAGGCAATGTTTATTAGGGAAGGTCGCGTAGTAAGCTCGAATTTGGGCGTAATGAAAGTGATCTATTCCAGTTGGTGTCTTGTCCCCCAGTATATCGGTGAGAGGTCTGAGGTGGGTACCCCGCAGCAACTGCCGAAAACTGAGCCAACCGGTGTCTGTGAAGGCGCGTAAGTCTGAAGGTGTGAGTCCCCCTCCCACCCGTGGGTTATGTGTAATGGGTGTAAGGGGACCGTCGGTGGTGGTGAGTTGATGTGTGAACCGTAGTTTACACCAGACTCGCAGTGTGGCGTCGGTCAGCGGATTGCCCGTTCGTAGCGCTGTTAGAGTGAGTGAACTGAGCCATAGGCGGGAGGGGAGTACTCCCCCCGCCTGTGTCCGCTCCATGGGGACCCACAGTTTGGCCGTGGGGCGTGCGTGCCAGTCAACAACCCTGAGTAGGTGTGCCGCATGATAGTATCCCCGGAGGGAAGGGAGTCCCGCGCCTCCTTTACTTTTAGGGCGCTCTAGGAGCTTCCTGCTAATTCTGCTCGCCTTACCGTTCCAAACAAACTGCCGTATCGCTGTGTCTAGTGTTTGGAAGAAGGACCTGGGTATCGTAATGGGGATGGCTTGAAACAAGTACAGGAGGCGCGGGAGTACATTCATCTTCACGGCATTAATTCGGCCAAACCACGAGACGTAGAGGCCCTTCCAACGGTGAAGATCCGCTTGAAGGACTGAAAGGATGGAGAGAAAGTTTAACTGGAACAGGAGTGTTAGGTCACTGGGCAGCCAGACGCCGAGATACTTGAGTTTCGTATCACACCAGGAAAAGCGAAACTGCGACTTTAAGTGCGCGACTCTCTCGGCGGCGAGTGAGATCGGCAAGGCTTCCGATTTGCTGAGGTTTAGCTTGAGATTGGAGATCTCACCGAAGATTCGGAAGGCACGGAGGAGATTAGGGAAGGAGACCGCGGGGTTATCTAGAAAGAACAGCATGTCGTCGGCATAGGCGGCTACTTTATGTTCAGAGTGGTGGTGTCTATACCCGGTGATTCCCCCGTCCCGTCTGACCGCCTCTAGGAAGGGTTCTAGAGAGAGGGCAAACAGGAGGGGGGACAGGGGGCAGCCCTGCCTGGTGCCGTTCCGAATGGCAAAGGGGGCTGAGAGACCGCCGTTAATCCGAATGCGGGCCGTCGGGTTCGTGTACAGGGCGAGGATCCACGAGCGTATGTGGGGGCCAAACCGCATGTGACTGAGGGTGGCTTCAAGGTACTGCCAGTCGACCCGGTCGAAGGCCTTCTCCGCGTCTGTGGAGACCAGGATTAGGCTGCTGTTTGTCGATCTAGCCGAGTGGATCATATGTAGGGCTCGGATGGTGTTGTCTCGAGCTTCCCGTCCTTGAATGAACCCCACCTGGTCTGGGTGGACCAGAGTGGGGAGGACGCGGGCGAGTCTCACTGCGATGGTTTTTGCGAAAAGCTTAAGATCGGCATTGAGGAGCGAGATCGGTCTATAGCTCCCACATTCAGTGGGGTCTTTCCCCTCTTTAGGTATGACCGTGACCGTGGCACGGAGGGTGTCCGTCGGGAACCGCCCGCCGTCTAGCAAGGAGTTGAGACCCTGTAACAGATGTGGTAACAGTATGTCTTTGAACTTTCGCAAGTATGAGACCGTCAAACCGTCGGGGCCCGGTGCTTTATTCGACTTAGAGCTTTTAAGTGCGGCTGCGAGTTCCTCCCCCGTCAGAGGCTGTTCTAGCTCCTCGGCTAGTTCCTCCGGGAGCGTTCGGCCTACGTGTTCTGTGAGGAAGGCATTTATTTTGTGCAGGTGTTGGGGTCTATCTGATCGTCGTGTCGTGGTATCTAGATTATATAGCTCCTCATAGAAAAGCCTAAACGTGTGCAAGATATCCGACGGAGTCCTTCTCAGTGTCCCGTCCTTCCCTTTAATCTGGTGGATATGGTGTTGTCTCCGTGTCTGCTGCAGTGAGCGGGCTAGTGTCCTACCGCATTTGTCAGAAAACTCATAAAAGTGTCTGTGGGATTTGCGTAAGGTCTGGAGTAAGTTCTGTGATAACAGGTCTCTAAGCTGCCTTCGTGTGTCTGTGAGGCGTCGGTATGTCTCGTCCGTCTGGTCACTTTTATGGGTTGTCTCTAAGGCGGCTATTTCGCGTAGCAGCTCCTGCGTTCTGGCCGAGCGCTCTTTTTTCCGCCGGGAGCACAATTTAATCATGTGTCCCCGGATCACGCATTTATGTGCCTCCCAGACCGTGAGGGGTGCAGTGTCGGGCCTGACATTGTCATGGAAGTATTGGGTCAGGGTCTGGGTTATTTGTGTGGCGATAGTGTTGTCCGTCAGGATAGTTTCATTTAGCCTCCAGTGGCGGTCACTGGGTTTGAAGAGTGGTGACGTTATGGTGGCTTGGACCGGAGCGTGATCGGAGTCGTGCTGTAACCCTATCGAGGAGGACATGAGGAAGGGGAGGTATTCCTGTGCTAGGAAGATGTAATCAATTCTGCTATACCTATTATGTGCTGCTGAGTAGCATGTGAAATCTTTGTCATCAGGATGCGCCACCCTCCAGCAGTCCACCAGGCCCGATCTGGACAGGGCTTGCTTAGCTTGCCGGATACAGTGCGGGGGAATGGCGCTAGAGCCCGCGGAAGAGTCCATCCGGGGGTCCAGGGGGATGTTGAGGTCACCGGTGAGGATCAGAGTGCCCTCCCGGAACCTCTCCAATTTCACGAGGGATTTAGCCAAGAATCGGTGTTGCCCTTTATTGGGGCAGTAAATTGTAGCGAACGTGTATGCGTGGCCAGCTATCGTGCCCTTAACAAATAAAAATCTGCCCATGGGATCAGCCTGTGTCGCTGAGCTGAGAAACGGGGTGTTGTGGGAGAAGAGGATGGCAACCCCCGCACGTTTAGCATCGGGGTGGTTAGCATAAAATCCCAATGGAAATCTCCTGTCTTTAATCCGCGGGGCATCATCTCCTTTCAGGTGTGTTTCTTGTAGAAAAGCTACTGAAACCTTTTGTGACCATAGAGTGTGCAGCAGATGGCGCCTTTTATTTGGGGAGTTGAGACCGCGGACATTATGTGTCCTCAGGAGCAAAGGCGAGGGTCTGAAGCCCGATGCCATGTCCGAGCAGCGGCACCGTACTCCTGGAGGGAGCGGGGCGCCGGGGGAAAGGAGGAGGGGGAAAAGGGATGTAAAGGGCAGAGAGGGGCAGTAGGGAGAGGGGTGGATAGGAGAGGTTAGGGTGCTAGCCCGTGAAGGGGCTCTGTGGTATAGGCAACCGTAGCCCTAGGTCTAGCTAGGGTGACCTAATTTACAAGAGGGCCGGTCGCAGGGGGTCACGGAAGTCTTGCGGGTGTGGTCTGTCAGGATATACCAGGGACCGCGGCCCCTCGGACCACGTTATCGCTCGGCAAGTCTACTGGGGGTCTCGTTAGGTAGCTGGAGTGGGCGGGCAGGGAATTAAGTCCGGGCAGGATTAACGCGTATCCCCAGGGGCGTCCTACCGTAAACCGCCTGGTTCGTCAGAGCATCCGGAGGACGGGCACCGGGAAGGGGGCACTATGTCTTATGCTATGTCTCTAGAGGGGTAGCAACGATAGGGGCCTTCCAGCCATGCCATGGTGGGTCGGGTGTAGTGGATGAATCCGTGTTCTGGTTCACGGGCCGACCCTGGGCCAATCGGGGTGGCAGTATATGAGGGTACGTCAGTCAAGCCAGTCCAGGGATCGTCGCACACATAGGCAGAGTTAGTCGGGTGTTCACAAACAGTACATATCATGCAAAGTCATACATTGCTCTCAATATCCCCATTGAGTGAAACCATACCCAGGCCCTCCCGCCCCCAGAGCCTCTCGTCCCGTGGCAGCGCGGGCCGTCCCATGGACAGCACGGGCGGTCCGCTCAGCCCCGGGAGCGAAAACACGACAGCAGCATGGCAAGCATAACATAAAAGCAATTAACAGAAAACAAACTTTATGGGTGCGTGGAGGCATGTGGACCGACATACAACAGAACTGGGGGACAAGCAGGCCCAACACAGCACCAAGGTTAGATCAGATCACCCCAAGGGGCCCTCCTCCCCCCTCCCAGCTAAGGGAATCATTTGAGCGGCACATCGTGTGGGTGGGGGGCAATTGGTGCCCGTGGGTTAGGGAGTCGCTGCGGTGTGGCCATCAAATCTGCTCAAAGTGCTAAGAGCCCCAAACAGAAAGATCAAACGATAGCATGCGGGTGTGTAAGGAACAGGGCAGGTTACATTTCACAAAACATGTGACATTCCAGCCTAAGCAAAGAACCCCCGATATACCCAAATCCCCGCCACCCAACCCTGGTTCAGCGTGTGTCCACTCGGCCCCAGTTTATGGGTTGTCATGCGGGTCGACAGTTACTGGCGAGGTGGTCTGCGGGGCAGGGGGGGAGGTAGACCTCCAGTAAGTCGGTCCACGAGAAGGAACCGGGGCAGTGGCATATCATGAGGGGAAAACAAAACCAGTATGCCTCATCTCAGGAACCCCGGTAAGGTGAGTTCCGTTGCACGGTTGACCCGGAAGGCATCGGTGAATCCCACGCCCGTACCCCACCCAAGAGACAGTCAGGTCGTGAGAGGTGCAGGCCCACCCCAATAACCCGTGATGGTCAGAACTATAGGCCCTAGGTCCCCCTACACTTGGCAGGATGGGGAACATGGCAGTACCCCAGTGGATGAAAGTGTGAGTACTTATCTGATATCGCGGAGCCATGGGGTAGTCTCAGCAGGTTAAGTCAGTGCAGAAGGGCAGGGAGGCTCCGGGGCCTGTATGGATCAGATTATTCTTCGGGCTCATCAGGGCCTCCCCATCGCGTGGGCTGTGTGTCGCTCCGTGCCTGGTTGCGTAGCGGAGCCGGTACTTCAGGATGGTCCGGGCGGGCCGGGGGTTGGTCCAAAATCCAGTTGCGGATGGAAACCGGTGGCAAGTCCATCGTCCTCAGGAAACTGGGTACGTCGTTGGGCCACCTCAGTGTGCACCACGTGTTCCCTCGCTTGGCCTGGAGGCTGAAGGGAAAGCCCCACTTATAGGGAATACGTTTCTCTTGGAGTGCATGCGTGAGAGGCCTCAGAGCCCTTCGTGCATCCAGAGTGAGGGTGGATAAGTCCTGGTATAGCGAGATAGTGGCCTCTTGGAAGGTGATGGTCTGAGGGCGTGCTGCTCTCATGATGGCGTCCTTGAGTTGAAAGGACAGGAGGCAGCAGATCACGTCACGTGGCAAGCCGTCTCTCCTGGGGGGGCGCAGGGCCCTGTGAGCACGTTCTATTTGAAAGTCCTCTGGGGCGATGTCGCCCAGGATGTGGGTAAATAACTGTGTGAGGGTTGAGGTCAGGTTTTCTTGGTCAGTTTCAGGTAGGCCCCGAATTCTAATATTATTGCGCCTTCCCCTGTTGTCCAGGTCTTCCACCTGTCTTCGGAGGTCAAGCAGCACAGAGCCTTGCCTAGCTGTGGCATGGTCTGCCGATTGGGAGTGTTGTATGGCCCTGAGGTTCTCCCCTTCTAGTTCCGAGACTCTCTCTTCTAGCGCTGAAAGGTCTCTCCGTACCTCCTGTATCTCCTCTCGTATCGCCGACCGCAGCTCCGCTACTAGGGCGGTCTTGTCAGACTTTGAGAGCATGTTGGCTGAGATGGTTGCCAGTTCGGCAGTGATCCTCGCAAGAGGGTCTCCGCCGGCCGCCCCTGGCTCCGAGCCTGCGTTACTCTCCGCCCCTGGGGAAGCGGCCGCCATCTTGTCCGCGTGTCTCGCGGGTCTCGTGCTATCAGAAAAGGAGAGGAATTCATCGAGCGGACCTGCGGTTTTTCTTTGCGGGCTGGACCCAGATGGTCCCGGGGTGCCCTGGCGCTTCGTTCTGCCCATCGCTGTGGTGTAGTGTGGCATTGATATGGGGCTTTGTGGTCCGAGGCGGCGGAGCTCCTGTGGTGTGCGACTCACTCCATGCACGGCAAGCCACGCCCCCCTTAAACATACTTTTTATTCCATTATTGTACAAGTAGTCAATGCTTAGTTATCACTTATTTATATAGGTGTTGCACGTTAAGATATGCAGTCTGATTAAATGGACACAATAGGCACTAATCTCACTGAGTGCACTAGCACTGTTCCTGCATGACGTTTTTAACCAGTTTCAAGCAGTTTAAAACTTGTTACAGATCGAAATGTGATCTTTGTTATATTCAGGGGAACCTAAATTGTTTCAAGGGCACGTGGAGGAGCATGAATTCAGACACCAGACACGTGTTGGTTATCAAAATAAGCCTCAGTCGTTTATTTTATCAGTATGTGTTTTTATACATTAAAAAGTAAGTGCTTACGTGCAAATACTCATAGAAAAGTAGTAGGGAGGGAGTGAAAGGGTAAAGGGATTACAGATAAGACATTGGGATGAACATCATGTACATATAACAGATAAGTTCTGGGAAAGAGAAGGAACAGACTGATTTAGGAGAGACAGCTCAGGAAGGGGCTATTTGCTCCCCGAACATGACATATATGGTCTTAAGTGTCGTTTTAAGCATTAAGATAGCCAATTTTAATATAGGCTATCTAATATGACACCTATAAGCTTGAACCTTGGAATCAAAGTAAATTCTTTCACAAACTGAATAAGGATCCCTGGCCACACCCAGCCCGGCTACTACTGGAGATATGGCTAAGGCAGAGATTACACACTTCCTTCTCGTCATAGCAAACCATACATGAAATGGGTGCTGTGATGGGCTGAAAGTGTTCAGCTGACACTCTCAGCCAATCACAACTGCCCATTGCTGCTCATGCTAATGCTTCCTCATTAGCACAAGCAACTCAGAGGGGATGGACTGCTAATGACTCTTGTTTAGCATTAAAACATTAAAAAAGTGTAATGCTAAATGAAAGGGCAGCACCAGGGGAGTCCAGACACTATAACCACTTCAATAAAATGAAACAGCTACAGTGCCTTCAGTGTCCCTTTATTGCCCTGAACATATGGCTGGCAATCC
Source organism: Pelobates fuscus (assembly GCF_036172605.1). NCBI lineage: Eukaryota > Metazoa > Chordata > Amphibia > Anura > Pelobatidae > Pelobates > Pelobates fuscus. The sequence goes on along the minus strand of NC_086318.1, from coordinate 418,318,419 downwards.
ATTAAAGCCATACTTCTTTATGCTGTGCTCTGGTCATCTTGATTGGTGAGATCTAAGCCTTTTCATTCTAAATGGAACTTTTACAAGGCCTCTTGCCATTCAGATGTTAGACATTAGCCAATTAAATTGCTGTGCAACTAAAAATATTCAGTTTAATTGCTATGTTAGTGAAAAGGACTTCCACTTGTGTCTCTTATTAAAAGTGCTAAATAGGTAACAGGAAGAGAGAAGCACTTTCCTCTGTATTGAGGGTTTTGGTGAAGTATTAATAACAGCATTAAGAGAATACTGTTAAGCATGTAAGTAATTATCACCTATACATCCTACTTAAGATGCAGCTCATTAGAACATCTGATGGAGCTGCCAGCAGCAGAACTAGTCTGTTTCATTAGCTCTGCGTTCTGTGTCCCAGCTATTGCTCCATTAATAGATTGCTTTATATGGTTTTACTATATTCTGACATACATTTCAGCAGGGGTTTAATCTCTAAACAGAGAGGCATGACAGAAAAACATATTTGGAAGTCTACCCATGGCAAGAGATCGAAGGGACAAACATCCCCAATATTCACTTTTCCTGACACTTGTAAGACAGCATAGGGGGTTCTTTAAAAATGGTACACACCGTGATCGCAGCACGCGCAGGCTATAACTGGAAGCCTAAGTCATGAGGCCAGTAATGTCCGGTAATGGGTTGCAAAGGCTGCCAATTGCCCTAGGACTCCTGTTACAGCCAATCATTGAAGACCTATGCTAAGATTGACAGCGTGTACATAACTACAGCAGTGCATGCCAGAATCAGTTGCCAATTGGCTATTGCTGCCTGACTCAGTAGTTATTCATTTGCAGGCTGTTTGATCACCCTGGGAGCCAATCAGAGTGATGGCATGCTTGAGCTCTCAAAGAGAACACTAAGCATGAGTTCTAGTCTACTAAACAGTTCATTGTTAGGCTTAAGGTTGACTATAGTTACGTTTATCTAGGGTTTGGGTTAGTTAGGGTTAGCTAGGGTTAGGGTTGGCTAGGGTTAAGAACACCATCAAACGTTGTTGATGGGCAGTATGGTGACAAAGACAGAAGTGTCACTTTGCCATATGCTCTCTCTGGGAAGCAATCAATGAGTCTTGTCAACATTAGAGTTACACAAACCTGGCAGAGATATATGTGTGGGTTATTTTTCTACAGTACCCCATCCTGTCCCCATACTCCTCCCCTCCTGTACCTGCACCTCTATGTAGCATGGACGTTGCTCTTAGTGACTTCCTGTCAGACCTCCATCTGCTCAGCCACACTATACGTAGTGACTGGCAGAAGGGGTTGGCTGTGCGCTCCCCTCCTGCCGGTCACCCGGCTACTGCATGGCCCGGGCCGGCCCTGAAGTTGTTCTGGCCCACCAGTTGCAGGGGTCGAACCCAGTCACAGCTGCAACCTCGGTAGTTATGCCACCGTACGCTGAGGTTGCGAGGATGTGAGGATTTTATCCTTTCGTTTTCTCACTTTATAGTAACAAAATATGGATGTGTATATTCTACTCTCAATTCCCTGCATTTGTCCAGTGGGTCGGAAGATTCTCTAGATTTATTACATATGCGCTATCAAATAATATACCAGCGATATTTTTTGCCTCCAAAGCCTGGAATGCACTCACATTTGCTAAAACTTTGATCATTTGGAAGTAGACAGAATATATTCAGTACTGTTAGACATAGCTCAGCACTTTCATTTTGTAAAGCAAGCGTCGTGCTTCAGAGCATCAATGACAAGATGACCTACAGTCTGCTGGCTCATTTCCTCCTGTCTCAGACCTGTGGCTGTCCGCACTATTTGGTGGTTCATTTCTCTTGCTGAATGAAAATCACTTACCATGTAACCGCATGATCACAGAGAAGGACCTAAAGAGCTAATGCGTATACCAGATGGCTGTGTGTACGATTATAATCAATCATTCAGTACTTACTGTAGATACTGACTTTGCCCCCCAAGGAATGGTAGTAGTATGGCATTTTGGAAAACATTAAGCCAGTACCAATGCTTACAGATTATGTTTTACAATAATTAGAATGGGGAGAGACGGGATTGAAGAAAGTGAGGTGGTTGTGAAAGCAACTAAATAGTAGTGAGCCCTGCTTATTGTATTAAACATATGTAGATCTGTGGCTGCTGTAAAGTTTGAAGACGGAAGAGTCCAGATGTGTGGAAAATCACATGGGAAGGCTAAACCATACAGAATGTTTATTTCCAACTTTGGCCTCATTTCCAATGTTGCTGCTAATTTACACCAGGCAACCATTACTCACCAACATTAATGTTACTACTGTTAGTGAGTAATAACTGTTTAGTGACTGCACAATTTCACCAGAAGTATCAGAAAGTCACCTGCTGCCATTACTTAAAGGGACACTATAGTCACCAGAACAACTACAGTTTAATGTAGAATATACAGCTTAATGTAGTTATTCTGGTCAGTATAGTCAGTCCCTGCAGGCATTTTGCCGGACACACTGTTTTCAGAGAAAAGGCAGTGTTTACATTACAACCTAGGGACACCTTCTGTGGCCACTTCTCAGATGGCTACTAGAAGTGCTTCCTGAGGCAGTGCTGCACAGTATGACTGCCATTCAATGTCTGCACCCTCTGCATGCAGAAACTGAACTTTCCTCAAAGAGATGCATTGTTTCGCTATTTCAAATACCGGAACAAAGAGCCACATTGGCTTTGAGAATTATTTCAATTCAGTTATAATGACCTGAATTTGAAATTCACTTTGGATTCACGTCAAATTGCTGACGATTCACCCTTTAGTTAAAAATCCTGATTAAGTACTGAGCAAACAGCAGACCTCTGCTTTCTACAGATACTCGGGTGGTAGAACATACAAGAATGAGTAGAGAGACTATACAGTGTTATTTACAAAGCCAAAAATTGCTAAATTTAGGACAAGCGCTAAGCTTGAGTTAGAAAAATAGCAAAGTTGTTTTTTTTTCCAGCAAATCTATTTTGCCTTAAATGTACAAATCAAGGAGAAATCCCTAACAATCCCAACTTTAGTAAACAATCCTGAATAAAGTCGGTTGTAGAGAAACCTTCTATTTCTCTTCTCAATTCTATTTCTCGAGGAAAAAAACATTTTCACATTTCCTACAATGCACAGGCAGCTTTAAAATACATTACGGGTTATTTAAATAAATGGGCTGCAGAAAACATTCCATTTACTTGTAATGCACTTTTTTTCCTGGATAAAAATATAGAACTCATTTTCTCTCTAACTGTATTTCCTTGATTCTGAACCAAATAACATTGCTCAACGTCTAAGAAAATAAATGTAATTACTTCCTGTAACAGATCAAATTGTGGAGATGAAGAAAGTCGAAAGTCTACGAGATAAGCATCTCTTCATAGAAACAAACAAGATTCCTTACCTACAATATACAATTCATTCTTCAACTTTAAAATCACTTTATTTATTAATAGTAACAAGCTTTTTTTTTTTTTTTTAAATAGCACTTGGAATAATGAAAAACCGGTATGTGTTTTTATAAGTTACACTGTTTCGTCTCTATTTTTTTGGCTCCCAACTAAAAAGCCTTCTGCTTTAAAACAGTGCGGGTGCTTGTGAACTACCTTTTAGTTAAAAGTTGAAAAAGGGAAAAGTAGTTTATGAACCTCATTGTCGTCAAAGTCAGTCGTCCTTGATTTTTTCTAGAAAGCAATATTAGAAATGTAGGAAACGTTTCCTTTAACGTATCTCACTGCTGGAGTCTGGAAAAAGTCAGTTTAAAATCTGTATTAGTCTGAGATAACACAGACTAAGCAGAATCGGAAAGGAGAACAAGTCTATAAAAAAAAATCAAATGATATTTAAAAAAAGGTTTTGCTGCTCTTTGGAGAGAATACCATTTTATTGGCTGTTTAAAGGGTGCTTCAAAGTTTACTGCTTTATACAACGCTCTGATCCAAAGATCAAGTCATTACCTTTTAACCTCCGGTGAGAGACTGAGGATTGCACAGGAGTATTACTGTAAAATTCTGGGATCGAACAAATGCTGGAGAGCTAAAAAGAAAAACAAAAATACATTTATAAGAAAAAAACAAACAAACTACCCACTGAGCAAGAATAATAATTTGTTTAAGACACGTTAAACAAAGAAAATCAAAAGGCAAAACTTTCATTCTTGTTACTGGTGTTATTGTTAGGTTTGCATGTTTATCATGGATTGGGTCCTCTTGATTATTTAAAGAAAAACTGTGATAATATTTTATTACGTAAAAAGAATACACCTGTGTGTATTATATTGCAATGCATTCCAGTGAATCTCGTGGATTACCCAAGTCCTATCAGATAGTCTGTCTTTCAGTCCTCATTCGTCAGCTCAGTGTATCTTACCAAAAACCCGTGTGAGTGATCAACAGCTAGCGTCCAAGTGACGGGACCCCAAAAAATGTGACTCGAGTTTCAGACCTTCAAATTGTGTGTGATCTTGACACATAAGGTGATTCTTTATTATAATTGTTATTGGCATTTATATAGCCCCAACATTTCCCAGATCACTGCATAAGAGAAGACAGAGACAAGAGAAGAAGGCCTTGCTAAACCAGCTCACAATCTAGGAGGAAGAAGTGAAAGAGGTGTATTTGTTAAATATGATATGTAGGGGGGGGGGAGTGGAGTTGTCTTTGGTGGTCTTTGTATGTTAGTGTCATCGGATTGAATTGGATCATGAAGGGTACTGACAGCCAATGTAAGGACTAGTATAAGAGTGAGGTGCTAGCGTAGCGAAGAGTCAGAAAGACAAGCATGGCAGATGCATTCATGCAAACAGGTAAATTTGGAAATTGACGAAACACTGAGTATCAGGTTTAGATACAGGGAATGTTACACTAGAACATTTTAGTGTCATGGACACTGCAGGGGTTTATTACAGCTGTAGAATTGGAGGAGAGCCAGCTGACTTTTTTTTCTGGGATGGGAAGCAACTCATAGTTGTGGGTTCAGCTTCAATGGGACTGAAACCACCTCAACTACACCATATGTACTCCAATTACTTCACAAATACAGTACTGAAAATAGAATTCAAAACACACTCCAAACCCTTAAAGCACACCAGCACACAAGGTAGAGAATCCCAATCTGAAGTGATACATTCTCTTAGTTTTTCATTTTCACCTGACAATCATAGACCACATATACAATAAACGGTAGAATGAATATATATATATTTTTTTCACTTACCGTATATACTCAAGTATAAGTCGACCCGAATATAAGTTGAGGCCCCTCATTTTACCCCCAAAAACTGGGAAAACTTATTGACTCGAGTTTAATACTAGGGTGGGAAATGCAGCAGCTACTGGTAAATTTCTTAATAAAATTAGATCCCAATAAAATGATATTAATTGAATATTTATTCACAGTGTGTGTATATAATGAATGCAGAGTGTTTGTGTAGTGTGTGTGTATAAAATGAATGCAGTGTGTGTGTATAATGCAGTGTGTGTATATGAATGCAGTGTGTGTATATAATGCAGTGTGTGTATATAATGCAGTGTGTGTGTGTGTGTGTGTGTGTATGGATGCAGTGTGTGTATGAATGCAGTGTGTGTGTGTATGAATGCAGTGTGTGTATGAATGCAGTGTGTGTGTATGAATGCAGTGTGTGTATGAATGCAGTGTGTGTGTGTGTGTATGAATGCAGTGTGTGTATGAATGCAGTGTGTGTATGAATGCAGTGTGTGTGTGTATATAATGCAGTGTGTGTATGAATGCAGTGTGTGTATGAATGCAGTGTGTGTGTGTATGAATGCAGTGTGTGTATGAATGCAGTGTGTGTGTATGAATGCAGTGTGTGTGTGTGTGTGTGTATATAATGCAGTGTGTGTGTGTATGTGATGTAGAGTGTGTAACCTTGGTGGGGGTGGGCATTTTTATTATTTATTCTTTTATTAATATTTTAATATTATTATTATTTTTTAATATTAACATTTTTATTTTGTTATAATATTATTATTATTTTAATATTATTAATATTTTTATTTTAATATTATTAAATTTATTATATTGTTATTTAAATTTGTATTTATATTTTTTTGTCCCCCCTCCCTGCTTGTTTGCTGGCCAGGGAGGGGGGCTCTCATTCCCTGGTGGTCCAGTGGATGGGCTGTGTAGGAGGGGGGCTGGTAGTGAGCTGTTACTTACCTTTCCTGCAGCTCCTGTCAGCTCCCTTCTCTCTCCTCCGGTCCATTCAGCTCCCCTGTCAGCTCCCTCTGCCAGTCTTGCGGTGTGAGGGCCGCGCGGAGCGTTGCCACGGCAACCCGTGGGCCACTGCTCTGACCCCGCGGCTCTCGTGAGACTTGCAGAGGGAGCTGACAGGGGAGCTGCACGGACCGGAGGAGAGAGAAGGGAGCTGACAGGAGCTGCAGGAAAGGTAAGTAACAGCTCTCTGCCATCCCCCAACATGACCGCCGGGCTTGTAATGAGCCCGGCGGTCCTTGTCTGTATTATGGCAATGTAATATCTGTATATACAGATATGCTTAGATACCGCCTGAACAAATAATATTTATTTATTTATAAAATATGTTACCAGTATTGATACATTGAGATTTCTCTCATTTTCAAGTATGTCCTTAGTCAACAAAACATTGCATTGATACAATAGGGTACAATAAATTACAAAAACACTATTAATACACAATATATACAACATTTAACATAGAACAGGTAGGAAATATATAATCAACCATAACACGTGCATTCTGTTTTGAGGTATGTAGAGAGGGATCTCTTAGAGGACTTTAGGCTTGGGGAAGATTTTAAAGTGTGCGGGAGGTCGTTCCACAATTGCGGTGCTCTGTAGAAGAAGGAGGATCGGGCTGCTTTCTTTTTGTATTGAGGTAGACTAAATAAAATGCTGGTACTGGATCTGAGGTTATAGGAGGTGGGAAGAGCCGGGGAGAGCATTCTGCTCAGGTAGGGTGGGAGCTTCCCAGAAAAGCTCTTAAACACAAGGCTGGAAAGATGAAGGGTGCGTATGGATTCCAGCGACAGCCAGTTTAGTTCTTTTAGCATGTCACAATGATGGGTCGTGTAATTACATTGTAGCACAAATCGGCAGAACGAGTTGTACAATGTATTGAGTTTATTAAGGTGGGATTGCGGTGCAGGTGCATATACTACATCCCCATAATCAATGATTGTATAATCAATATAGTCCATTCCTATATATTGTGACAAATAATGACATCACATATCTCTGTATATATCTATATTATATAAACTGGCTAGTTTAACAAACATATGTGATAGAGTAAAGCTACGTGCCAACTGGAACACGTTGTAGCTTAATTGAGACATATAGTATATTTAATTACTAGCTAATGTTCTGTCGTCTGCTCTGTCAAGTCTGGATTGAGTTCGGCATGTTCTGTTTTGTTTTGGTTTTCTTCACACAAACACTATTAGCTATTCCCAGTCGATTTGGAAGAGTTGGAGTAGTCATTATTGTGCCAATTTCCTGTGTGAACCACAAAATTAACTCTTATTTATCAATTGATTCTAAAAAATGTTTTATTCCCCCACCACCACCCCCATGTACATTTAACTCTTCAGATTATTATTATTTTAGTAACTGAATGCAGAAAGGGATTTATCTATTAAATATCCATTTTTTTTTCATCAGCTCCCATTATCTCTTTCAGTCAGGATAGAGGTACAACTGCACTCTCTTCCCTCACACCCAGTGTAGGGGTAGGGAGGGGGTAAGGTCTTTATAGAGCTGTAGGATGAGGCCATATAGATGAAGAAGATATTGTGGTCATGATACGCCTCAATATTAATATGATAGCAGAATAAATAAATATTGCAGACTCCTCCCTCACACACACACACTATATATATATATATATATATATATATATATATATATAAAAACTGGATAATGTCTTCCTTAAACAATTAAATATTGTTATTATTAAAACTGTCAAGTCTCCTGCAAATGGAATAGAAATCCACAGAAATAAACCATGATGGTGTAGTGTTGGGGTTAATGTTTACTGATAGTGAAATACAGTGTAGCAGAGAGATTTAAGCTTAGTGATAGTGTAGGGGTTAGTTATTCAGTGTAGTGTGTTGCAGTAATGCAGTGTTCCTAACACTATAGTTTCCTGGTGGGCTTTTAGATTTCCATCCCCCACCTGCAGGGAGAAAAAAAAAAAAAGTAGTTTTAGTTACCTTTTTTTCCTCGCAGCGCCTGTCTCCACAGCTGGCCCCACCACCATGGGTGAGATGAACGAGAGCGATGCCACGCTGCCCCAAACATTTGGCCACGGAAAGCAACTCTAGTGGCTTTTTGTGTGACAGCCACTAAAGACATCTAAACTCCGCTATGCAGAACAACAGTATTTTCAGCTGAAGTGGCACCCACCACTTCACTGAGAGGATCTGCTCTGAGTGTCTCTTTAAGATAAAAATGTGACTGTTAGGCCAGAACTGGGACATACATATACCAGTGCTGCCTGTGATTAGTTACAAGAGGAGTTACAGTCCTGGGCAGCAGCTATCTCAGTTGCCATAATTAGTTTGTTTGGGAGTGTAACTCCCACTAACCTCAGGCAAAACATGTCCTGTATGGGCATGTATGTCCTGGTTATCCCCCCAAATTAGCTCGCGCAAAATACATAGATATCTGTGTTTTACTCCTTGTTCACTAGGGAAATCACATCGCCATCTGCGCCCATTGATATAATAGGTAGATTATGTAAGTAACCCACACGCATATATATAATATGGTTTTCAAAACATATCTCAATATGTACTTTAATTATTCACTTGCTGTAAATAATCAAAAAGGAAAATCACTCTTTTAGAAAAAAAAAAAGCAGAAATGAAGCATAGCATTCTAGTGTGCTGCCTGTGTCCAAGTCATTTATTTACTGATAATAAATATTTGACTAGTGTTCAAACACTATCCTAATGCTTGATGAACAATCACCACTTACTGGAAGTAAACCAAGCCCTGATCTCATTAAAACGTTAACCGTTTCTACATACAGAAATATTGTAATCACAAAAAAGAAATAAAAAAATACTTTGTATCCATATTATAATCATTTTAATAATATGCATTTTTTATTGACAAGTTTAACACACTTCTGCCCTATACTTCAATTCAATGGAAACCTAGGTAACTAGTTTAGTAACAGTGTGCTCCACTTTGATATTTAAGAGTTCACTGCAACAAATTGCTGGTGCTTATACAATCCTTTTAACTTTGTTACATTCCATTAAGAGTGGGAGGAATAACTTAAAGAGACACTCTGCTGCCCTAATAAAAAATATATATTTTTTTCAAAACACTATTTACTAAATATTCATCAGTGAAAACATTTAATTATGCATTTTTCCCATTGGGGGTCTACCTATAAACAGCTTTCAAAATCTGCAGGTCTCTTGTCAGTAGCCTTTGGAAGCCCTCCCCTTCTAATCCTTCCCAGACTTTCTGTGGCTGTCCAATCACAGACTTCCCAATGCAGTTCAATGAGAAGTCTTTGCAAGGCAGGTGCTCTGGGCAATTGCCTGCAACTTACTCCAACCCTTTAGGACAGATTTTGTTTTCAGGGTTAAAATGCTATATTGGAGGGGGCGGGGCCTGACCGCCGGCGGGATCAGACGCGTTCTGTCTGAGCTCCTGCTCCGGGGCCGGAAAATCGGCGAAAACCGCTGGCAAAAACTCACCCAGCACAACGAAACGGCGACCAAACTGACCCCCATCTGCAGAGGTACACAGGGACACCCGCCAAGACCACCAGCAACGTCCCGACAAGGGCCTGGGGCGCATAGGAGCTTGAGCCGGGATGAGACGGCCACTCTCCCGGGACTCCGGCCGGTGCCTGGCTTCCCCCCCACCCTTCCCTCTGGACCGGGGGGGTTATCCTGGTCTGCACGGGCAACCAGAGGTGCAGCAAGCGGGCCTGCGAACAAATACCCTGCCGCAGACCATAGGGCAATCCTCATCAAGATGGCCGCCGCACGCCGGCCATGTGCACAACCTACCCGCATGCTTAAGCGGAGCGCGGGAGAGGCCTTCCAACACCACAGCCTGCCCCAGTGATATGTCGGCTGACTACCACCAAAGGTACAAACCACAGTTGATGAGCACAGATAAAGGGGGCATCAAAAGAGCAAGACCCTACAGGCTAAGCCCTACAACACTAAGCCACGGCGACCACCGAACCCCCGGCGCCGCTGGTCCCGCAAAGACTGACCTGGGGGGCCGAACGAGTTTACCACTCACCCAGCACACAGCCAGAAATAGCCCACCTCAACAGTCTGGACCAGAGACACAGCAGCTACTGCCGCACACTACCAAGACAGCGGAGGGGGACACCACTGCATCACCTGGCAAGGAGAAGAGCTTACCAAGCCGGAATGAGATGGCACCCCGGGATCCCTATGGAAAGACCTCTTCACACTCTGAGCAGCTATCACTATGGGCACAGTTCATGACTCCTTCTTCTTCCTTTATCTTTATCTTTTTCCTCTCACCATTTTTTCTCACATTTTGTCTCATACTAATGTAGCTTTGCACTAAGACTCCCATGCTGTACATCACACCCATTTATGCAAATCCTGTCAACGAGACTAGTCTTCCATAATGTGAGCCTTAATGCTATACTTAATCAATGTTATCACACATCAAACCTGTCGCTGGTATATAAATTGCATATCTCTCACTTATGCACCAATAAGCCCAATAGTGCTGTAATATGAAGTATGGTCTAACATGTTTGAGCCTTATTATTAAGCATCCTGTTTTAAAGATCCAAGGCGACGTTAATGCATAATGGTGTAAACGTTAATAATTAATCTTACGCGAGACTAAGCTTGAATTATCTTACTCTTTAGTTTAAAATCACATCTCTTATTTTGACATAACTGTTACAACTCTGATATCAATATAGAAAAAATTGTGCTGTCAAATCGCATGCCATGTCAACTCCACTGTACCTAATTGGCCTGCTAATGCTACTGTGGCATCGCAAGGCAAAATGTTAGCTGTATAAACATGCACAAGAAAAATAAAGAATAAAAAAAATAAGAAAATGCTATATTGGGCATCCCTCCTTAAAACATAAAATAAAAGTGTTTACATTTACCTGTAGCCCAACACCACGCAAGGCTTCCGGTGCCAAGCTCCCTCCCCTGTCTAACATCAGCAGGAGCCTTGCGTAGTCCAATCACAGGCTTCTCAAGATTGGACTGCTTTGCAGTCTCAGAGAGCATGCGTGCGTTCGAAGCCTCTAAGTTGCGGGAGATATCTTCGATTTATAAAAAACATGCCGATATAAGGAGTGGAAGGAGGCAGGGAGAAGTGCACACAGGGAGGGAGGGGAATGATTATTGCATCTGTTGCTGTGCGCGCTAATGACAGATATAAAATATGCACAGAACTGAACTGGCCAAAGTCACGTGTGCTTGGGGTGTAACAAGCGGCCTGCAAACAAGTTCAAATATCTCTAGATGTGCAGCGTTTCTGCATACAGATCCCTATCACCATGACCACTTCAAATCACTGAAGTGGTTATGGTGGTTGAAGTAATCCTTTCAGTTTAGCTCCGCTGAGCTAAACAATCAGGATGTTAACAGGACTGGTTGTGTGATTGACAGCTTTGGCAGTGTACTTTTGTAAAAGTAAAAAAAAAAAAAAAAATAGCAATAGATGTTATAGATAATAAACTTAAAGAAAGTGTCCACAGCATTGTGCCACATTCTTTGTGATTTAAAGACACAGCGAGTTGCATACAAGTATCCAAGCTTCAGTAGTTATTGCTGGGTTTAATTAAGCCCCATCTACATCATAATTTATTGTGTTCCTTATCTGCATTAATACTACAGCCAGGTAAGGTAACCGCTGGACATTCCCATACAATGGAGCCATATGGGGATTACATGTGAACTAATTCACTTAACTGATAACAAGAACAGCAGGACTGATGTTTTAACCAATCATGAGCGAGAGTGGCGAATACTGTGTAATTATTAACATTGCAGTGATTTATATAAACACAGAACACGTCCATTTCCTCCCATTACAAGGATACAGTTTGAACTCTGACCAACTATATACTTAGAAACTAATGCTTTTAACCCTTGACTTCAAGAGGTGGGAGCAGCACGTCGCGTATTGTTCTGACTCTTAAGGAAACAGATGTCAAATATAGAGAAGCCACGTTATTGTGATGTGAATCAAATTTTTTACATCACCGTTTTCAGCACACTGTTATTACTCTAATATATATGTGGGGGTCAGATGTCAGAATGAAAGAAAAAAATAATATTTTATATATATATATATATTTCCACATCCTTTCTACTTCTTCTTTCAGTCCTTTTATTATTCTCATGTTCCTTCTTCCTGATGTTATAGGACTGCAGTCTTTCGTTCCCTCCTCCCCTAGTGTCCTCCTCCCTTCAGCCACTTACCTTAATCTAGCGCCGGGCTCCCTCAGCGTTGGTGACCTCTCCTTCCCCTCCGACGTCAGCGCCCGACTAGAGCCGAATGCGCATGCGCGGCCACGTGCATTAAAAACGCCCATAGGAAAGCATTTCTCAATGCGTGCTGAATGAGAGTTTCGCATTTTTTAACAAAACAAGGTGGATCATAACTAACAAAAATAAAAACAAATCTAACTAAAAGAAAATATTTATAGCATCTTACATATTTTTGGTGGTAATATATTACACAAACACACACACACACACACACATATATAAGACACTAAGACTAATGCACTAACTAAATCAGACACATAGCCTTTCACGGTCCAGGATTTTGCGTGGCTGTACAGATTGAAAAAGGAAGATAAGGGGAGCAATTACAGTGCACTCTTACACACAGATCATGTTTACCACAAAGAGATATTAATGCAAATAGGATTTGAATATACAAATTAAAATCACTAGTTTAAAACCGCTTGGAGATTTGCATTAAGCAGTGTTGTATTCTCGGGAGGGACAGATTACTCTTTCATTTATCCCTAAAATGGTTCCTCATATAATGAAAATGTCCCTACATTGTTTCCAATTACCCTGCATGCTATGGGAGGGTACACAAAACATCAAACTGCAATAAAATTACACATCTAATAAAGCTAAATGTTTTATTTTCCCATAATAGTTTTAATTCCCTGCTCCATTCTACCAAGTAATTCTGCACTCCAACGGGCAACCTCAGAGATTCTCCACATCAGCCGGATTGGGTTATTCATTTAACGGGTTTTCCTTTCAACACACAAACTATTGGAAGATCATTGATATTGGCAGCTGTGGAGTTGGAGTCTACACAAAGTAAATACAAGCACAGAACTGATAGCAGCAGCATACGAGTACTCACAAACATGATACGTTGGGGATCACATCAAGTTGCATTGCTCCACAACAAGAGGACATAGTCTTAAATTAGAGGGACAAAGGTTTAAAAAGAATATCAGGAAGTGTTACTTTACTAGAGGGTAGTGGATGCATGGAATAGCCTTCCAGCTGAAGTGGTAGAGGTTAACACAGTGAAGGAATTTAAGCATGTGCAGGATAGGCATAAGGCTATCCTAACTATAAGATAAGGCCAGGGACTAATGAAAGTATTTAGATAATTGGGCAGACTAGATGGGCCGAATGGTTCTTATCTGCCGTCACGTTCTATGTTTCATTGTTTGCCAAGGTATTGTATTGTAATATACTAAAAAAAAAAAAAAAAAAAATAGTCCTTATATTTTTGTCAACTATCTACATGTGACAGTTTCTGTTTAACAGAAAATTAAACTTAGACTTTGCAAGAACAGTGAACCTTCTGCTGTTGAATAAAAACCTGCACAAACAACATTGTATCACTGTCATCAATCTGACAGTTATTGATTAACACCATGGAAGTCCGCAACAACCTTACTTCATATAATTACAAATCAGTGGTATCGGTATTGCTTAGTGTTAAGAATGTGCTCCTTCCAGGTTTTTCACCCTCTGCGTCCTATTTGTTAGATTACACTTTATGTCTCACTCTGATCGGTGCTATCTTAAGGTAAAGTTAACTTTTCCTGAATCATACAATATATTCCGTGTTAACATAGTACAAACGCGGTCCAACTCCTAAAGGACACGTGGGACAGCATGCATCGCAGCCAAAGGCATGCACGATTGTGAATAGCTTTATTTATGGAAAACCATGAATGAATCTACTTGGTGGCTGCTATGAGATTGCCAAACACTTCCAATCAGTCATGGATGAAAGTGATCTAAACAGCTGCTCTACATATCCTATAAACCCCTGGAATATGGCATGTGGAGGTAAACTCTTTTTGTCTCCATTTGTCAGTTTGCTGGATGTGATAAATGAAGGTATTTATATTATATAAATGTATATATACACAATATATGCATTGAGCTCGCACTGTAATCAAGCATTGGCTTGGCCGTTTCCTGTACCCAAGCACTAGCTACAATCATTAGCCTAACATTAAACTGTACTGCTCGTGATTGACTAACATGCTTCAAAGTCACGTTATACACATTTTCATATAAAAATGGTGCTAGCCAAACCGCCAGCTAATGATCCAACTACACATTAATTTGACATTCCCAGGTTTTAATGATATACATATTGTTTAATCAGTACATTCATTGGTGGCAATGTCATCAAGGTGGAGTTAACATTATACCGGTGTCATACCTGTATGGTAACGTACAATTTCTGAATTGCTGGTTCATTTAAAAAGATCACAGTGGTCCGAGATCCCTCAAAGCATATCGTCCCATCTAAATGTTTCTTTACTATAAGGATTAGGTCATCTATCTGATCCATTGAAGACATTTTGACATTGAAATAATTGTTACAGCATTATTTCAATTCATTTGTGTTTTCATTCCTTTGTAGTACAAACTTAGAGCCCCCAGGCTTTGTTTGGTGTTTACACCCAATTTCTGAGCGTTTAAGGAACAGTGGTTTTGATTTAGTAAGAAGAAAGTAAATACCAAGAGTGAAATATCTTCTGTGGATCTATTGCCTGAGGAACAAAGCCTGTGGGGAGAAATAGATCAAACCAGACTCAAAGTTCGAAAACTAAAGCAATCATGCTTTCTCATGGGATGCCTGCCATACAAATCTGCTACATCCTGTTGGAATGCCAGTATCACAGATTCACTACTTCCATATGGCATGCTAGTATCCCAGATTCACTACTTCCATATGGCATGCCAGTATCCCAGATTCACTACTTCCATATGGCATGCCAGCATCACAGATTCACTACTTCCATATGGCTGTCAGTATCACAGATTCACTACTTCCATATGGCTGCCAGTATCACAGATTCACTACTTAAATGTGGCATGCCAGTATCAAAGATTCCCTATTTACATATGGCTGTCAGTATCACAGATTCACTACTTCCATATGGCTGTCGGTATCAAAGATTCACTACTTCCATATGGCATGCCAGTATCACGGATTCACTACTTCCATATGGCTGCCAGTATCACAGATTCACTACTTCCATATCGCTGCCAGTATCACAGATTCACTACTTCCATATGGCATGCCAGTATCACAGATTCACTACTCACATATGGCATGCCAGCATCACAGATTCACTACTTCCATATGGCTGCCAGTATCACAGATTCACTACTTCCATATGGCTGCCAGTATCATAGATTCACTACTTCCATATGGCTGCCAGTATCACAGATTCACTACTTCCATATGGCTGCCAGTATCCCAGATTCACTACTTCCATATGGCATGCCAGTATCACAGATTCACTACTTCCATATGGCTGCCAGTATCACAGATTCACTACTTAAATATGGCATGCCAGTATCAAAGATTCACTATTTACATATGGCTGTCAGTATCACAGATTCACTACTTCCATATGGCTGTCAGTATCACAGATTCACTACTTCCATATGGCATGCCAGTATCACGGATTCACTACTTCCATATGGCTGCCAGTATCACAGATTCACTACTTCCATATCGCTGTCAGTATCACAGATTCACTACTTCCATATGGCATGCCAGTATCACAGATTCACTACTCACATATGGCATGCCAGCATCACTGATTCACTACTTCCATATGGCTGCCAGTATCACAGATTCACTACTTCCATATGGCATGCCAGTATCACAGATTCACTACTTCCATATGGCTGCCAGTATCATAGATTCACTACTTCCATATGGCTGCCAGTATCACAGATTCACTACTTCCATATGGCATGCTAGTATCCCAGATTCACTACTTCCATATGGCATGCCAGTATCCCAGATTCACTACTTCCATATGGCATGCCAGCATCACAGATTCACTACTTCCATATGGCTGTCAGTATCACAGATTCACTACTTCCATATGGCTGCCAGTATCACAGATTCACTACTTAAATATGGCATGCCAGTATCAAAGATTCCCTTTTACATATGGCTGTCAGTATCACAGATTCACTACTTCCATATGGCTGTCAGTATCAAAGATTCACTACTTCCATATGGCATGCCAGTATCATAGATTCACTACTTCCATATGGCTGCCAGTATCACAGATTCACTACTTCCATATCGCTGCCAGTATCAAAGATTCACTATTTACATATGGCTGTCAGTATCACAGATTCACTACTTCCATATGGCTGCCAGTATCACAGATTCACTACTCACATATGGCATGCCAGCATCACAGATTCACTACTTCCATATGGCTGCCAGTATCACAGATTCACTACTTCCATATGGCTGTCAGTACCACAGATTCACTACTTCCATATTGCTGCCAGTATCACGGATTCACTACTTCCATATGGCTGCCAGTATCACAGATTCACTACTTCCATATCGCTGCCAGTATCACAGATTCACTACTTCCATATGGCATGCCAGTATCACAGATTCACTACTCACATATGGCATGCCAGCATCACAGATTCACTACTTCCATATGGCTGCCAGTATCACAGATTCACTACTTCCATATGGCTGCCAGTATCATAGATTCACTACTTCCATATGGCTGCCAGTATCACAGATTCACTACTTCCATATGGCATGCCCGTATCACAGATTCACTACTTCCATATGGCATGCCAGTATCACAGATTCACTACTTCCATATGGCTGCCAGTATCATAGATTCACTACTTCCATATGGCTGCCAGTATCACAGATTCACTACTTCCATATGGCTGCCAGTATCATAGATTCACTACTTCCATATGGCTGTCAGTATCCCAGATTCACTACTTCCATATGGCTGCCAGTATCACAGATTCACTACTTCCATATGGCTGTCAGTATCACAGATTCACTACTTCCATATGGCACGCCAGTATCAGATTCACTACTCCCATATAAGCTGCCAGTATCACAGATTCACTACTTCCATATTGCTGCCAGTATCATAGATTCACTACTTCCATATGGCTGTCAGTATCACAGATTCACTACTTCCATATGGCTGCCAGTATCACAGATTCACTACTTTCATATGGCTGTCAGTATCACAGATTCACTACTTCCATATGGCATGCTAGTATCAGATTCACTACTTCCATATGGCTGCCAGTATCATAGATTCACTACTTCCATATGGCTGCCAGTATCACAGATTCACTACTTCCATATGGCATGCCAGTATCACAGATTCACTACTTCCATATGGCATGCCAGTATCACAGATTCACTACTTCCATATGGCTGCCAGTATCATAGATTCACTACTTCCATATGGCTGCCAGTATCACAGATTCACTACTTCCATATGGCTGCCAGTATCATAGATTCACTACTTCCATATGGCTGTCAGTATCCCAGATTCACTACTTCCATATGGCTGCCAGTATCACAGATTCACTACTTCCATATGGCTGTCAGTATCACAGATTCACTACTTCCATATGGCATGCCAGTATCAGATTCACTACTCCCATATAAGCTGCCAGTATCACAGATTCACTACTTCCATATTGCTGCCAGTATCATAGATTCACTACTTCCATATGGCTGCCAGTATCCCAGATTCACTACTTCCATATGGCTGCCAGTATCACAGATTCACTACTTCCATATGGCTGTCAGTATCACAGATTCACTACTTCCATATGGCATGCCAGTATCAGATTCACTACTCCCATATAAGCTGCCAGTATCACAGATTCACTACTTCCATATTGCTGCCAGTATCATAGATTCACTACTTCCATATGGCTGTCAGTATCACAGATTCACTACTTCCATATGGCTGCCAGTATCACAGATTCACTACTTCCATATGGCTGCCAGTATCACAGATTCACTACTTCCATATGGCTGCCAGTATCACAGATTCACTACTTCCATATGGCTGTCAGTATCACAGATTCACTACTTCCATATGGCATGCCAGTATCACAGATTCACTACTTCCATATGGCTGTCAGTATCACAGATTCACTACTTCCATATGGCTGCCAGTATCACAGATTCACTACTTCCATATGGCTGTCAGTATCACAGATTCACTACTTCCATATGGCATGCCAGTATCACAGATTCACTACTTCCATATGGCATGCCAGTATCACAGATTCACTACTTCCATATGGCTGTCAGTATCCCAGATTCACTACTTCCATATGGCTGCCAGTATCAGATTCACTACTCCCATATAAGCTGCCAGTATCACAGATTCACTACTTCCATATGGCTGCCAGTATCACAGATTCACTACTCCCATATAAGCTGCCAGTATCACAGATTCACTACTTCCATATTGCTGCCAGTATCATAGATTCACTACTTCCATATGGCTGTCAGTATCACAGATTCACTACTTCCATATGGCTGCCAGTATCACAGATTCACTACTTTCATATGGCTGTCAGTATCACAGATTCACTACTTCCATATGGTATGCTAGTATCAGATTCACTACTTTCATATGGCATGCTAGTATCAGATTCACTAATTCCATAAGGCATGCCAGTATCAAATACCTCCTAATCACAGTCAAGTAAAACAGGTTTTTTACGTTCAGAAGAAAGGCCAGTCTAGACTTGGGAAAATCAATCAATACTGAGCACTAGCTCATGGAAACCAATATTAACAGAAATTCATTTATTTGTGCAAGCGACTAATGTTGAAAGTTGTTTGTAAAAAAAAAAAAAAAAAAAAAGAAGAACCATTGGTGAATCCTGTTCTAGTTCCAACCGTATTTTACTGAACATCGTGTTCATGTGAATGACAAAGTAATTACAAAGTAATTAACAAACGTATGTTCAGTGAAAATTAAAAGGACAGTTTTATTAGAGGAAGAGATGAGGCACTGCTGAAATTGTTTTGAAGCTGTGATTCTGATACACTGCCAGTTTAATCAAATGCTTAGTAAATAAAGAGTTTCCTAATCTCTTTGGCCTCCTAAATATTATTGGTTTTAACACTGCATGGCCTCAAAGTGCTCAGGTAACATGCCATTTAAATGGAAGATAGGCAAATCCTTAATGTGCCTAGATAGCATGCCATTTAAATGGGAGGTGGACAGCACATCAATGTGCCCAGATAGCATGTAATTTAAATTAAGGGTAGACACTCCTTAGCTTTTGGAGTAGTTGTGATAAAATGCCAATGATCAAAGTTGTGAAGGATCATTGGCATTGTATTTATATCAACAGAGAACCACAGGCAAGAATAGGTGGTTTGCTAGTCATAACCATACATGTGAGTAGACCATTCTCTTGTAGATATTAACCATTTTGAAGGCAAGATCCCACAAAAAAAGTGTCAGCCCTGAAAATTCTCAGACAATTGATCTAGAAAAGTAAGTGTTGCATCAAGTGTTGATGTGGAATCCGTGATTTGTTATTGGAGCCCCTTACAGAACGAGGCAGAACTAACCACTAGTCACTACCTGAAGTTCATTCACTATTCCTAGACATGACAATCACGCCCAGAACAAATGGGATAAGCCTACAAGATCTCAGATACGTTCCTAGCTATATGGAAGGAAAATACTCAGCGGAATGCAGTATAATCATAAACATGTTTGATTGCAGCCTGTTGAGTAAGTTTCTGTATCTGGCAATTAGCATAACATTTGTTTTTAGCATCTCTATTTGTTAAATCAAGTTTTTGTTGAAGCTGAATATTCATTTTTTCATTGCAATAAGACTTCAGTTTGCAGATATTTAAATCCATTTCTCCTTCTCTAATCTAATAACCCCTTAATGACACAACTTCTGGAATAAAAGGAAATCATGATGGAATATTTCTGTCATGTGCCCTTAAGGGGATAATCTATTAATATGGGAGCTCACAATATTGACCTTGACCCTTACTCCCTGTCAAACTGCTGCCCTATCTCGCCTTTTGCGTCCAAGATCCTTGAAAGACTTGTGTATGTGAGATTGACAGACTTCCTTGAGTCCAATTCTCTGCTCGACCCATTTCAGTCTGGTTTCCGCACTCAGCACTCTGTGGAAACGGCTCTGACCAAAGTATCAAACGATCTACTAGCTGCAAAATCTCATGGTCACTACTCTATCCTAATTCTCCTTGACCTTTCCGCTGCTGATCATCAACAGCTTCTTCTCATCCTCCGTAATCTCTGTCTACGAGATATTGTTCACTCCTGGTGCTCCTCCTACCTCACCCAGCGCTCTTTTAGTGTTTCTTTCTCTGGCTCTTCCTCCCAACTTCTCTCTGTCAGTGTCCCCCAAGGTTCAGTCCTTTGTCCCTTACTGTTCTTGATTTATACTATATCTCATCAACTCATCAGCTCCTTTGGCTTCCAATATCACTTCTATGCAAATGACACGAGATCCCCTGATCTCTCCCCACCCCTCTTGACTACGGTTTCTGACTGCCATTCTGCTATTTCTAATTGGATGGCTGCCCACTTCCTTAAGCTCAACTTGTCCAAAACAGAACTTCTGGTCTTTCCTCCCTCAAGTGTTGCTTATCCCTACATTAATGGTGCTACCATCAGCTCCACCACCAGGCTCGCTGCCTAGGTTTTCTCCTTGACTCTGACCTCTCCTTCACCCCTCATGTCCAGTCGATCAACCAATCCTGCTGCTTCCATTTCAAAAACATTGCACACATCTGCCCCTACTTAACGCTAGATGCGACTAAGGTGCTGGTGCTGGTCCGTGCCACAGTCCTCTCTCGCCTTGACTACTGCAATCTGCTTCTCAGTGGTCTTACGTGCTACCAACTTGCCCCATTGCAGCCGATAATGAATGCAGCGGCGAGGCTCATCTTCCACACCTCCCACGCCTCACCCCTCTTTCAGCCCCTAAATTGGCTATATAAATATAATAATAATAAAATCGCTAGAGTATACAGAAATAAGGTTTACCGTATTAGGTGCAGATTAAAATTCACAACCTTGTATTTGACATAATTTAAGATGAAGCTGATAAACTAGTAGGAACAGGCATCTTCTAAAGCGACAACTGAGAAGTTTTACAGAGTCTTCCGTTGTCCTGTGACATTTTAAACAGGCCATGGGTTTTTACCCTGCGTGCCATCATGCAAACAGACATTTCACCCTGGGGCATCTCTACAAAAATTGCAAAACCTAACCTAAGTGCATTTAAAACAGTCACCAGTGCAAATAAAGAGAATCTGGTGAACATGTATTCACTGGCAGTAGCTTTCATTTGTTTTTTTAATGACTAGGACAGGGCTAGGCAACCTTCGCCACTCCTGATGTTGAGGACCACATCTCTTCTGATGCTTTGGCAGCATTATTTCTGGTAGAGTATTAAGGAAGATGTAGTCCACAACATATGGAGTGCCGAAGGTGGCCCACCCCTGGACTAAGATTTTGCTAGTGGTAGCACAAAATATACAGAGAAGTTTATTTTCACTTCTGTAGTAACTATTTTTGAAAAAAAAATTAAATTGTATAATCCAGTCACACAATCACTGTCCATAGGAACCATAATGTTTAATCTAAATACAGTTGCAAGAAAAAGTATGTGAACCCTTTGGAATGATGTGGATTTCTGCACAAATTGGTCATAAAATGTGATCTGATCATCATCTAAAGTCACAACAATAGACAATCACAGTCTGCTTAAACTAATAACACACAAAGAATGAAATGTTGCCATGTTTTTATTGAACACACCATGTAAACATTCACATGGTTTTTAAGTCAAAACAGCCAAATTGGAAACAAAGTTAACTTTTACTAATTTTATTAGTAAATAGCCATGTTAGTTATCTCAGAAATATACTTTTTTTTTTATCAAACCATTCTTAGTAAAAAATAGATAATTAAATTCTTTACCTGGATTACGCACACACTGTAATTTTCGAGGTGCTCATCATAGGAAATCCATGTCTTCCTAAAAGAGAATAACATTTTAGTCAGATGTAATAAAGCAGGGAAACCGAATTATGTCAGACAGAGCAGTGTCTGGTCTACCCGTTCGCAGAGCTGGCATACATTGCAAATACATACTGAGTGCATCTCACAGTCCAAACAAGCAGTCATTATTCCTACTCCTGCAATTAACAAAAGATCCTTCACAGCCAAGACTTCCATTATTTCCTGAGTGAATGCTAAGTGCTTAGCATCTCACCGCTAGAACATGGTACCTTGTAATTGGCATCACTTCACTGAGTTGCTGCACAGCAGAAGATATTGACGTGGAATATATTAACATAAAACTGTAGTAATTTTCTAATTTGCACTGCAGTCAATGTAATTGTCCCCAAACGGAAGCCAATGTGTTTATTCACTTAATAGGTGACTTTTAAGAAAAACAAAAACAAACTTTAAAGGGACACTATAGTCACCCAGACCACTTCAGCTCAATGAAGTGGTCTGGGTGCCAGGTCCCTCAGATTTTAACCCTTCAGATGCAAACATAGCAGTTTCAGAGAAACTGCTATGTTTACACTGCAGGGTTAAGCCAGCCTCTAGTGGCGCATCTGTTTTAACCCCTTCAGCGTCACGGGAGGGGGACCCTGAGGATGGGGGCACCCTCAGGGCACTATAGTGTCAGGAAAAACGCTTAGTTTTCCTGACACTATAGTGATCCTTCAAAGAGAAGGGGGATTGAGAGGGTTATTTGCTAAATTAATAATGAAAAGTGAATTTTAAATGTAAGGACAGAGTAGCCAAACGTAAAGCTTAGCTAATTCTGAAATTATTGCCAATTCGGCTATTTGAACCTTCAATTTGGAATTTACTTTGAATTCACTCTAGTGGATAATGCTGTAAATATGATATTCAAACAAATGAATACTGACTTAAAGTTGTGTGCCTATTTCCAGAAGAACAGCAATAGCACTGATCAGGGCTTAACCCTCATACTGATAAAACACAACAAAAAAAGAAACAAAGAACTACTACTGAGTTATAAAAGCAATGCTCAAAGTAAACAAAATAAATGAATACCCTATTTACTTAAATCTAATGAGCACCTTTATTGGCATTAGAATTGCGTCCGAACGGTGCATTAGATATGCTGAGCATACGATGCAAATTCGCCAGGGAGACTTGGTTCCCGTGTGCAGTAAAGCTGTACCTCATATCTTTGTTGATGCCCATCGTATCTAGTGTGCCGTTTGTACTCAATTCTAATGCGCCCTCAAATCTATGTTTTATAGTAGTATCTTCTTGTACAAATGCGCCAGTGAAAACATTTTTCAGCTTCCAGGTTTCAAATTTGAATGTGCATTAGATTCGATTAAACCCTTAAGGACTGAGCCAAATGTACACGTTGTGAACAAAACAAAACGTAAACAAAACCTGGCATTTGCGCTATATGTCTGTCCAACCGTAATTCACCTCTTTCATATTAAATGCACCCCCCCTTATTATATATCATTTTATTCAGGGGAAACAGGGCTTTCATTTAATATCAATTATTTAGCTATGAAACATAATTTAATATGAAACAAATGGAAGAAAATAAGAATTTTTTTTATTTTTTTAGTTCTACATGACATTTTAACTGTCAATGTCATAATACTGTTTGCTTTTACTGCAATAAAATACACATATTTGTATTCAGCAAAGTCTCACGTGTAAAACAGTACCCCCTATGTACAGGTTTTATGGTGTTTTGGGAAGTTACAGGGTCAAATATAGCACGTTACATTTGAAATTGAAATTCGCCAGATTGGTTATGTTGCCTTTGGGACTGTATAGTAGCCCAGGAATAAAATTTACACCCATGATGGCATACCATTTGCAATAGTAGACAACCCAAGGTATTGCAAATGGGGTATGTCCAGTCTTTTTTAGTAGCCATTTGGTCACAAACACTGACCAAAGTTAGCGTTAGTATTTGTTTGTGTGTGAAAAATGCGAAAAACGCCAATATTGGCCAGTGTTTGTGACTAAGTGGCTACTAAAAAAGACTGGACATACCCCGTTTGCAATACCTTGGGTTGTCTACTATTGCAAATGGTATGCCATCATAGTGGTAATTTTCATTCTTGGGCTACCGTAGGGTCTCAAAGGCAACGTAAGCAATCTGGCGAATTTTAATGTGAAAAAAATGAAACACAAGCCTTATATTTGACGCTGTAACTTTTGAAAACACCATAAAACCTGTACATGTGGGGTACTGTTGTACTCGGAGAGACTTTTCTGAACACAAATATTTGTGTTTCAAAACAATAAAAAGTATCGCAGCAATAATATCGTCTATGTAAGTGCTGTTTGTGCGTGAAAAATGCAAACAACGTCACTTTTACTGGCGATATCATCGTTGGAATACATTTTACTGTTTTGAAACCCTAATATTTGTGTTCAGCGAAGTCTTCCAAGTAGAACAGTACCCCACATGTACAGGTGGATAAGCTCACTGCACAAGTGAGGAATACGATCCCCTCTTTGAATAAAACATGGCTTCCTTGAGAAGAATCTCAAGAGCAGTAAAACACTTCACATGTATGGATAGTTTAGGTTATCGAAAACAACTCTTTTTTTTCTCTTTATTTCTTTTATTTCTTGTTCTTCTAGTTTTGTCTCTCCTGATTTTATTCAGTCTCAGTTGGATGAAACGGTTATATTTTGTCAAACTGGGCCATCAGATTGATGTGAAGATGTGAACCTGTAATATACTACTATCACAGTTGTGTATCATATATGCAACTTTCCTGCTGTCCAACCTTACTAGGGATGCATCGAAATGAAAATTCTGGCCTGAAACTGAAACTGAAAATTCAGGATGCCCTTGGCCGAAAACCAAAACCTAAAATGACTTTTTCCCCAAACGATTTTAAAATATATATTTTTTCTATAATTTTATTAATATTAGACTTTTTAATGAATTTAATGAAAATAATATTTAAAACTTCCCTTCTCCCTTCTCTTTTAGTGGTCCTACCCACCCCAGTGTTCATTTTCCTTTTCCTGTACCTTAGCCCCCACCTTAAATGTTCCTCTCTCCCCCCTTTTAGTGTTCCTCTCCCCTCCCTCTTTTGTAGTGTTCTTTGCTCAGTCCTCCCCAGTCCCATAGTGTTCTTTTCTCCCCACTCCCCTGTCCCATAGTGTTCTTTTCTCCCCACTCCCTTGTCCCATAGTGTTCTTTTCTCCCCACTCCCCTGTACCCATAGTGTTCTTTCCCCCATCCCCTGTCCCATAGTGTTCTTTCCCCCATCCCCTGTGCCCATAGTGTTCTTTCCCCCCATCCCCTGTACCCATATACTGTTCTTTCCCCCATCCCCTGTCCCATAGTGTTCTTTCCCCCATCCCCTGTCCTATAGTCTTCTTTCCCCCCATCCCCTGTCCCATAGTGTTCTTTCCCCCATCCCCTGTCCCATAGTGTTCTTTCCCCCCCATCCCCTGTGCCCATAGTGTTCTTTCCCCCCATCCCCTGTACCCATATACTGTTCTTTCCCCATCCCCTGTACCCATATACTGTTCTTTCCCCCACCCCCTGTCCCATAGTGTTCTTTCCCCCCATCCCCTGTCCCATAGTGTTCTTTCCCCCATCCCCTGTCCCATAGTGTTCTTTCCCCTATCCCCTGTCCCATAGTGTTCTTTCCCCCACCCCCTGTCCCATAGTGTTCTTTCCCCCCATCCCCTGTCCCATAGTGTTCTTTCCCCCATCCCCTGTCCCATAGTGTTCTTTCCCCCATCCCCTGTCCCATGGTGTTCTTTCCCCCATCCCCTGTCCCATAGTGTTTTTCCCCCATCCCCTGTCACATAGTGTTCTTTCCCCCCATCCCATGTCCCATAGTGTTCTTTCCCCCCCTCCCCTGTCCCATAGTGTTTTTCCCCCATCCCCTGTCCCATATAGTGTTCTTTCCCCCCTCCCCTGTATCCATACTGTTCTTTCCCCATCCCCTGTCCCATAGTGTTCTTTCCCCCCTCCCCTGTACCCATAGTGTTCTTTCCCCCCTCCCCTGTATCCATACTGTTCTTTCCCCATCCCCTGTCCCATAGTGTTCTTTCCCCCCATCCCCTGTCCCATAGTGTTCTTTCCCCCCTCCCCTGTACCCATAGTGTTCTTTCCCCATCCCCTGTCCCATAGTGTTCTTCCCCCCCAATCCTGTCCAATAGTGTTCTTTGCCCCCCCTTCCCTCCTTCCCTTGACCCTGTTCCAAGTGCAGTATTCTTGACTTTTCATGTTATCATTACTATCTTTATTGTGATATATAAATCACCTGAATTATCAATGCAAGCATGTCTATTAAACTATGCACAACAACAAAAAAAAGATATTTAAAAAAATAAAATAAATGAAATAAATAAATAAAATACAATTTCGGCAAATTTGACCCGTTTTTGGCCGAAATGTGCGGCTGCTGAAATTTCGGGGCATCCCTAAACCTTACAGAAAGAATTTAGAAATAAATAAAAATGTACCGGTCCCAGTGAACTAAAAACCAAATGACAAAATTCAAAACTATATCTTTGGGCTTAATTATACTATTCAGATCGCAATTCACTAATACACACACACACACACACACACGTGTACAGAGATTCAGATGGCGCAGGGCAGTGTTAATTCTTCACAGATACGACTAGGAAAACGCCAAGCTTAAATGAATGTCTCAGTTTCATACTTTCAAAGACATATTCAGAATGTGCTGGAGTGAAAACATTATTCCATATTTGGTATTTTACATTTCAAGCACAAAGCACCCCTGTCTCAAACAACAGAATGCCAAAAGTGAAAAAGTTTTTTTTTGTTTTTTTTATCAGAAAAATGCTGATGTGGAGCTCACCTCCCTTAACTCATACTGTTAGATAACTAAATTTGTTCTAAATTGTATTTATCACAGCAAAAGTTAAGTCAAACACAGGGATTATAGAATTTATCAAGTTAAACCTGTAAATTGCCCAATCTGCCATTCACCTGACACCTGTCAGAAGCATAATTTATTTTTATTTTTTTAATCTTTGAAAACTTTCCTAAAACACAGGTAGTAACTAGCTAACTTGAGGGTTATTCACTAAATGGTGAATTGTTAGGAACGTACAAAGATATTTAAAATTGTAAGGCATCAGGCCTACGCACCCAAACATCAGAGCACAAGGTTGCTGCTTATACGGATGACATGCTCTTTCTAGTTACCAAACCACACATAACACTACCAAATATAATCAAAGAACTGGAACTCTATGGACACTTGAGCAACCTTAAAATCAATAAAGACAAGTCAGAAATATCAAACATTTTATAGGAAGGACAGGAGACGGACAGACTACAGCAGAATTTCCCCTTCTGATGGTGCCCATCACACATTAAGTACCTCGGAATCCTGATGCCACGAGATCGGACCCTTCTGTACTCACTGAATTTCTCTCCACTGTTACAGTCTCTGACAAAGGAGCTAAAAACATGATCCGTGCAACACATATTGTGGTTAGACCTTGCTGCCAAAAGCACTGTATCTCTTCCAGACCATTCCCATTATGGTTTCCACGGCATTCTTCAAAACACTGACCTTGGCGATCGTGCACTTCATCTGGAAAGGACACAAACCCAGAGTAGGACTGCAACACATTGTGCAGCCAAGGGCTATGGAGGGCATGAGACTGCCTTGTCTGCTCAAATATGACCAAGCGGCTCACCTGGTAAGAATCATTGTACGGCACAGACATACTAAATTATGGGCATGCATGGAAGTTGAAAAACTCTATACATGTGATTCAAGGAGCAGTATGGCTGGACAAACTAAAAGCAGCACCATTGACTTGCCTACACCCTATGATTGGACTGAGACTGGAAGTATGGTATAGACTGAGGTTCTACCTCTCACTATCCACACTGAAGGGGCCTCTGTATCCACTCACTTTGAATCCGGCCTTCCCAGAGGGACAAGATAGCAGACTCTACAGCTAAACAACAAACACCCAATCCTAATTACAGATGTGACTCACGCAGGACAGCTAAAAACCCTGATGGAACTGGTGGGAGACAGAACATTATCGTTTTTTGAAAGATTTTGATACCACCAACAGCATTTTGTTCAAACCATAAACCCAAAGCAGAATCTCAGTAGAAACCCCAACACAGCTCGAGGATCTTTTCTTACGCAGGAAGTCCATAGCCAGGAGTGTCTCTACGCTATACCAAATGCTGCTTTCACCAACAAATCCCCATCCACCCCCATACATCTCTAAATGAGAGGAAGAACTGAGAGTGGCCTTGACCGAAGTGCAAAGGTCAAAAATAATGTTACTGACATACCACAGCTCGCTCAGCTCCAGATTACGTGAAACAAACTACAAAATCTTAACTAGATGATACCTGACACCAGATGGACTGCACAAGATTACCCCCAGCAGTTCAGAGCTGTGTTGGAGGTGCAAAAAGGTGAGGGGAACAATGATCCATATCTGATGGGAATGCAGAGCACTTCAACCTTTCTGGAAGCAAATACACAAAACACTAATTGAAGTGACGGGATCGGACATAGAATTTTCCCCCGCCAATATGCTCCTAGCATACACACATATGCCTATCTCGTCATACAAAAAATCACTGAAAAATCACTGCAGGATAGGTCAGAAAAATTCCTAGAAATATGGGGACCCTGGCTCACGTACGTGTCTAACTTGACGGGGGTGGGCCAAGAGGGGTAGGCGGGAGGAGGCATGGGGAGAGACGGGGGGAATCACTAGCCCTCAACCCAACCCAATTTTTTTCTTCTTATTTTCCTGCCGTATGGATACTGTGTTTATTTAAACATATAGGCTTTGTGATCATCGATTGGATCGGACTGCTAGGGAGGGTGAGACAATAACTCATCTGAAATCACATTAACCCCTTAAGGACCAAACTTCTGGAATAAAAGGGAATCATGACATGTCACACATGTCATGTGTCCTTAAGGGGTTAAATAGATATCTCAACAAGACTACCGTTGGGGGGAGGGAGAGGGGCGAGAGGAGTAGAGAGTCTTGTCATTAATATTTTGGGTACTTGAGGTAGAAATTTGTAATAATGTTCGTTCTATTGTAGTATGTTAATATCTTTCAAATAAAGATTGTCAAAAAAAAAAAAATTGTAAGGCAAAATAGTTATTATGGAAAAAAGATGAATCCGAGAACTTTTTCTCAGACATTTTGGACAAATGTTTACAAATTGCTTTTCAATTCACTACTTAATGAATAAACCCCAGGTATTCACAGAAAGAGATTAATGTGGTTTAAGTGGCTGTGATTCAGATGTTTCTTACGGTATAATCACTTGCCCCTCTCCCCGGTATAACTAGTAAATGTTCTGGTATTTATATAGCATGCCTGAGTGTTCTGGATTACACTACGGGGGTAAAGATTACCATTCCATAGTGACTGCAACATAGTAACAGAGCTTGTTGGCATTCTTCGCATGTTCTGTAAAGTGAAAGTAATGGATCACTGCTATATAATTGTATGTGTATGTCTCTGTGTGTATGTATGCATGTCTATGCATATATTAATCAAGGTTTTCAAACGCATGGATACGCGGATTGCTCTCTGGAAAGGTACAGCACCCGATACGTAGGTTTTGTTTTTACTTTTCAGGCAAATCAAAATAAATAAATAATTAAAACAAACATGATAATTTATTAAAGTGTGAATTGTCAAAAAAAAAAAAAGTATTTTTCAGTTCTGGCCTTAAATTTGAAATATGGAGAATTGTTCCAATTTGTTTGAAATTCACATTTAATTATTTACAATTCACACTTTAGTTAATAGCCCTGAGATGTTGAACATTGCTATATTCTTAAATTATTGTTATAAATCAGATCAGCACAGATCCAATATAAACGGTATGTAGTTTGCTGCATTTATATAGCACCACCTTACTTCTCACCGCTCAAATAAGGCTTACTATCTACAAGGATTTGAGGTAAGCAGATCTATAAGGTATCTTGCACAGTGACACTTACTGGTGAGGTGGTCTGGTCAGGATTCAAACCTGGGTTCCCCATTTCTTAGGCAGTGACGTTACCACTGCACTAAGGAGCCAATATATGAATATAAAAATCTCAAGATGCACTAATGAATATATTTTAGATAGGAGGTTGTGTGGCTGTGCACTACAGCCCATTGCCCTTGTTATAGTATGGTATGGTCTTCTGTTGCTATCCTCTCTTTTTTCGCAGACTTTTTATTTGAGTGATTTTACAACAAATAGGGCTCTACAGCCTGCTACTTTGAACCTTTTGGATGTGTTCACATACTGTATATGTACATGTGAGATAGCTTAATAATTTGTGCTTTAACTGCAGTACTCTGGTTACATAAACTCATATCCCCTCCATTGTAAAAATAAAATAGGCCCTTTATCCTTCTGAAGTCAATAAAGTGAGCTGTATTCAGTTTGGTAATTATGTAAATATGCAAAAAAATAAAAAATACCCCCACACAGTACTGTAATTATGCACATCAAAAACACGTGAACACTTAACATTTTTTTTTAGATAATTACATTTGGAGAAGCTTGTCTACCATGAAACAACATTGTATTCAATGCCATAAATGGAAACTTTAATTAAACAATGTTTGTATTCATTGGTTCTTGTTCAAGTAGAGGGAATTCCATACCTGGGGGGTGATTATTTTAACTCGTTGTGTCCATCGTACATGGTGCTTGCAATACTGCCGTATGAATTATTTGTTTGTTTTCCCTGTTGGATTTAGAAGTGTCTTAAATGTGATCGTTGTGTTTTCACTCAAAACAAAATAAATAAATATTTTGACAAAAAACAAAAGCTTGTACGAGTTCCATACTAGAACAGAACATTGGCTGATATCTCCGCTCGACTTGCTGTGTGGGTGGATTCCAGCCAACTTGTAGAAGACATTTTCCATCTTCTTATCTTAACATTTTCTGAAACATGCATGCATGGATAGAGATATTGCAAATGCATGACTCTTCCTTTAGAATAAAATGTGGGTCCAACTATTATACGCCATGCTTGCAATCTGCTATCTTAACAGGTATAGAGCATTGCTCCTCGCTTCCAATCCTTATCTCTACTAAAGTTCCTTATAAGGTTTGCACTCAACACACAGAGACCCGGCCTTTCTGTTCCCATTCCCCTCTTTATTTCTTCCCTGTTTGGGCTGCTAGTACTTGAATCAATCTTAAATTATTGTCTCTAAAAATATACCTCAGGCCCATTTTCCAGTTCCCCTTGCTCTCTTCGTCCTATTTAATGCCTACATTTTAACCCGTTAAGCACACACATAACGGAAATATTCCGTCATGATCCCCTTTCATTTCTGAAGCTGTGTCCTTAAGCGGTTAAATGTAAAGAACAAGTGCAGAAATGATATACTATAGTCACAACTTGGGTATGTTAGGCTAACATGTACAACTTGGTTTCATCTTACTGCAATTTACTGTCACATAATAACCACTCTATGTGTTTCTCATGAGGTCTATTCACTAAACAATGAGTTACACTGAACTCACAGCCAACTTAGCAGATTCTGGGTCAAACAACAGAGCAATTCTAGGAATCTATTTCTCTGCAAATTTTCTCTTGAAAATATTCCCATTCCTTTATCACACCTGGTGATATTGTTCTGTTAGTCACAACATTTTATTTCACTGTAATTATGTAATATGACACTACGGTAGATCGACCCATATATTCCAAAACATATTACACGGGCACAAATCCACCAGCTCAACGTATTATCAGGGACTACCATTGAATGTCATTGTTTCAAGAAACTTTATACATGTCAGTTTCACCCATTCAGCAAAAAGGCATGCATTTATCCTTTGTATGCATGTCTTGTTTTTGTTAATCAACCGGTATAGTAGTTAAATGGATACAGTAAGCACCATAATCACTACAGTGAATGTAGTTGTATGAGGGAAGGGGTCTTTTTTGTAGAGTCCCTTATAAATAACAGCAACAATTATTAAATAGCATTAATCATTCTTAAGGGATGTTCTGTACAAACATTACTTGGATACATGATTGAAATAAGAGACTTTTCATCATTTAGACACAAGAAGAAAACCTAATATAACAGGTTACCCATACCTTCAAACCGTTTCTTACCCCTAAACCAACGGTATTTAACAAACTGTAACAAAAAAACCTGGACCTAGATCCAAACCACAACCCGCCTTCATTTGAATGTTTAATGCCAATACTACTCTGAATGTGCCAATCATGCTGTGACCCAGGAGAATGGCACTCACTAAGACGGATATAGTGTAAAAACGTGAAAAGTCATCTATCTTATCAAATTACGACCATCAGGAAACCCGGCAACAAAAGGTCCGTTCTACAACCGCAGACTTCAGTAGCAGTTGATTCCTCATACACCTAAATATTTAAAGCTAATATAAGGAGGAAGCCATGTAAGAGGAAACAGATTGGAAACCTTACTGTGACATCATGGAGTCAGGCCAAGTTAACATGTCTACCACCAAGTCTGATCCCAAGAGCCTTGGAAGCTCTGCAGGTAATACTCCCTGGGACGCTCGCTACCTTCTAACATCTGTCACATGAAATTATTTTTATAAACCCGTACAAACTCAGTGATGCTAAAAAAAAATACATACTTTAAAGAAATATAGTGAAATGCAGTACAGAATTATTTTTCCAATTTTTTGAGTTTTTACACTAAAACTCCTTTGCTAGTATATAGAAATAATTAAACAAGTGTTAAATGAGGGATCATGTTTAGATGTTCTGTGATTATTTTTACTTGCCACTAATTATACTGAATGCTGTGAAAGTGTTTTGAAAAACTGAAAATCACTTTTAGTTGTTTGTTTTTTTTCCCCTCTTCACAACCTTTTCTACATTTGCATAATGAATAAGACCCTGACACTACGGCAGAGGTCAATGGTGTAGCTGGCTCTTTAATTAGAAAATTGTAATTGGGATTGCGAGAATCCGAAATGAGATTAGTGCAGTTAGTTATATGAGCATTGTTGATAGAAAGGCT
Organism: Pelobates fuscus; assembly: GCF_036172605.1. Taxonomy (NCBI): domain Eukaryota; kingdom Metazoa; phylum Chordata; class Amphibia; order Anura; family Pelobatidae; genus Pelobates; species Pelobates fuscus. The sequence goes on along the minus strand of NC_086318.1, from coordinate 418,285,010 downwards.
GTGTTACATTGTATCGTAAACAGGGGCTATCTTTTTAATTCAGCATCCCATTCCTGCAGTGATTGGCAGATGTAAAAGACCTAAAGAAAGACTATTTTTTTCAGACCATTGAGAGTGACCATTAAGCACAAAAAAAGCCTTGGAAACGGCTGGAAGTTGCCCCCGTGGTAAGTTTTTATATAGAGGGGACCCCAAGTTGCCTACCTTACACTGCAGAGGAATTAGGTGTCAGAGACCCATTACCCATGAGGAGAGTATTTTCAAGGAAACCTCATGCTTGTACCTACTTCTTAAATATTGCACATTAGGGCCAAGGGCACAAATCAACTCTCATGGACCTTATGATCCCCTCCTCGTGTGTGTATAAGCATTGAACCTTGAATGTGTGTATATTAATGCAACGTTTACATTCTGCTGGCATTGTTTTGATTTAGAATGTGAACTCTCAAAAATACACTCCAAATTCCTTACAAATACCCATCAGTAAAACACTCAACTATGTTATATAGTCTAAATTTCTACCTATTGTATTCAACATATTTACCACCATTCTGATTGTACTGACCTTCAAATTAATTCTGAGTACCAAGAGACATCTTATGAATACAATGCTTCTTCAAAAGATGAATTAACAAATGATGAAAAAAAAAATAATCAGTAAATGTGCATATTTTTACACTTTTGGATCCCTGAATATTAACCTCTACATGAAATTGCCGGTTTTCCACATTTTTTTAATTCCATGTTACCCAGCAGGTTTCCAAACAATCTTTGGTAGTCAAGGGGTCATTTGCATTAACGTCAATAAATGTTTCAGCGTTATGTGGAGTGTCTTCAGATACAAAAGAACAGTCACTATAACAGCAGGATGGAAGCTTAATAAGCATGTAAAATTTCTTCTTATGAACAGAAAATACTTCAACAGATTGGAAACACTGCTACCCACTCGTTATCAACAACAGATGAGTACTTGGAAGAAACCGCAGTTTAAAGAACTAAAATAATCAAAGAAGACAGAAAACATAGACAGTTACGGAATTCCCAGAGAAAACCCTGTAACTCTCCCTAGAGACCGCTGGGTAGGTTATAAAGATGTTGGGATATTAGTAAAATAAAGTAATAATAGCCATTTCGGACTTATCTGTGACCTTTTAGCAAAGAACAATGAAACACGTTTTTTTTTTTTTTTACATACACAGAACACACTGATTCAT